>NC_134471.1:82560712-82634528 GCF_964194025.1 Convolutriloba macropyga
TACCAAAAACTCCTTGTGGATGCGTGAAAATGATCACACGACTAGTTTACGTGCTTCAAACTATCTGATCTTTTCTTAGGATCAAAGCTCTGCTCGCCAACTGTGTTATGTCAGCTTTTCCCACCCTTATGTGTAAACAAAATATTTATTAAAACAATTTACAAACACGTATGAGACACCAATTAATACCTATTGAATAGAGACGTTGATTTTAATCAAAGCGATTATTTCAAAATAAACAAAAAACAATAAAAACAAACAATACAATACCGTTTTTAGCACACATTGTTTAAAAATCAACAACTTTTTTTCATTATGTGTAGAGATATCTTTTGAGTTTCTGTATCGTTTCACTTTTTCTGTTTCATTGCAGCCTACATGGTGGTGCAGAAACAGCTAAGTTTCGACCAATTGAGCTTTCAAAAGTGGCCGTAGAGCATGCATTACAAAATCAGCTCCAATCCGAATTTTTTAGTTTGCGCACTGGGATTGGACCAATTTGGGTATCAAACATATAAGGACTGACCCAAAGCCATCAAAAAAGTTTAGTGAGATTTTCACAAAAATAGTGTGCCTATCAGCTAAAATTTTTAACAAAAGAAATAAAAACAACCAATTAACGTCGGGCGAATTGCTCTCAAAGAACCGGCAAATATGTCTCTGATAGGGTTGCCAAACAGGGCAAAAAAGTCTCATGGTAGCAACGATTTTGACAGCGATGAGGAAAAAACAATTGACGAAAACTTCTTGTTTATTAATTTGCAAAACTGTACTCTTAGATTCAATTTTAATTAAAGCTTAACCCCCTTTGTACCCTTTGGTCCTCTAAACAGGTAAGCACATGAATTTTAACTCCCTTGGACCATGTGCCCAGACTCGGGCACAACCGTCCTCGTGTCAGGGCACTAAGTCCCTCGGGCCGCTAAGATTCATGTGATAACATATACTCAGAACAAAATTCAAGCAAAGAATAAAACTAGCCTAGAGAAGTCAAAAAGAATTCACGCAAAATGTTGAACAAGCTGTGAACTAAGTTAAATCGAAAAAAATCGATGAAGTAAAAACAACATAGATGGACAAGTCCTGAAATAGAATCCAAAGAATTGAATGAAAAACGTAGAAGCACATTACCTTGCCATCAGATCAATTGAACAATGCCAGCCAAAACAAAAACAAAATCAGCTCAAAAAATTGAGAAACTAAAACAATCAAAGAAAGCTAAACAAAAATATACTCAATGTCAATGCTAAAACTCTTGAAACTTTTACCCCGAAGGCAAAATTTGATTCCTTTATATATATATATATATATATATATATATATATATATATATATATGTATATAAATATATATATATATATATATATATATATGTGTGTGTGTGTGGGTGTGTATGTATATATAACTATTTCAAAAATATGTTGAAAAACAATTTTTGTCACTGAAATTGGTCCACGATTATATCTGCTCCACCTGAAATAAAATCATTGGCCCTTGAAGATCGATTAACTCAGATAATGACAGAAAAATTTTTAAAAAAAGGAAATCATTAAAACACTTTATTGAAATGTTGCTGAAAATTACGATATTAATGTCTTCAGAATAATTTTGGTGTCTCTAAACGCTATTCAGTAACCCAAGTCGATGCCTTAAAAAATTCATTGGCTCATAAAGAACAATAGGCAAAAACTGTAAAAATTCAAATTTCAAAAAGTAGAAACTCGCTCTATTAAAATGTTGAAAACCATTCCATTGCTCCTAGCAACTGTGCAATAACATACTATGAAGCCCTGGAAGAAGCTACTTGGCTACTGAGGCAATAAAAAATGAAAAGACAAATGTTTTCAAAAAACTTGAAAAATAAAATCAAATTTTATCGAAAAATTTCTAGAATTCGAAATATTAAATTGTTGAAACAATTCCATTGACTCTGAAAACCATGCATTATTCTTTTCATTAGACCATGGAATAGGTTTTCTGACACTTGAAAATGGACAGATATCAAAAATTGACAAAACTTTTAGGAAAACTTTTAAAAAAAAGCAGATTTTATCAAAAAAATGCTACAATTCGAGACATTAAAAAGTTGAAAACCATTCCAATGTTACTAGAAACTATGCAGTGCCATATTAATAAGCCTTAAAGGAGATTCCATGGCTCCAGCCCCTGAGGCTGGAAAAACTCAAACAATGACAAAAATTTTCAAAAAACTTGAAAAAATTGCAAAGTTAGTATCTTTTTGCGTGTTTGTGTTTGTAGCACCAAAACAAATAGCTCATAAATTGGTCATGACAAGAAATGTTTTGCAAAGGACCTTCATCAACTTTTAAAATCTTCAAACTAAGTCTAATCAAACAAAAAACTCAAATAAATTACAAAAAAAACGTGAAAAATTGCACCATTTTGAGCCCAAATACTCAGAAAATGACCTTTTAACTTTAAACTAAGGCCATTCCAATAGCTGCACGGCTCTAAGCACTCGGAGGTCTACTTTGGGCCTCTAATGAAACCTAATGCCCACTGGGCTTTACCTGTTTATCCCGTTTAGAAAGATCAAAGTCATCGAAAGATGTGTGAAAACATCTTAAAAAAACTAAGAGCCAAAAACAATTCAAATTCTCTGAATTGTGAAAAATAGGAGGTCTATAAGAATCGGCCGAGAAGATGAGGCAGCTATTAATAATAATCTAAATAAAAATCTCAATCTTAAATCTAATAATAAACCGAGGGAATTGGTTTCCTGACACGATGACGTTGCACCCAAGAGCTGGGCACAAGGCGCGGAAGGGACTAGGATTTTTTCTTTTATTTAGAGAAACAAAACTCAAAGGATTAGTCGTTTTTGTCAGCACTTGAGAAGGAATCCGATGTGTGATTATTCTGATGCAAGAGGGCAACTTAAGTTTGGCATGCGGAATTAGATTTTGGAGGGCTATTACATATGGTGCTAATAATGCTAATTCTGTTAAGCCTCAAGCACTTAGAGCTCATAGCCTAGGGCGCTTGTGCCTGAGGTTAAGCTTGAATTGCCAAGTCAAATGATCATCAGAACGGTAAACCCAGTTTTAGCAGCCTTAGGTGTCATAATACGGTATTTTATTAATTCATTTTGGTACAATGACAGACAAGGATTGCAAAAAAGCAAAAAGTAACAGGGCTTCCAATATAATTTTTTTCAAGAAGCTTGCCTTAAGGCGTGTAAGTTTCTATTCCTAAAGCTTTTCCCACAAATTTGCTCATTTTTTAGGCTCAATGTAGCTTACAGTCAGTCAGAACGTCTGATTAAATGTGAAAGCAAGGTTGAAAACCTGAACTAAACGTGCACAATGACTTCTTGCAAGAGACATGCCTCAACTTGGACCTGAAGCCATGCTGTATTCTAGGGCTTTTATTAGCAGCAAAAATGGGGGCTATGCTAACTGCTTCTAAGTGCCAGACTATATCTTGCCTCTATACTCTAGCATTTGCACAATTATGTGCACAATTAATACATCAAAAAGCAAAAGTCCCATATTAGCAATCTACCCTCAAAAGTGAATTATGCAATTCTAGCCTCAAATTTCAAATTTTCCATTAATTTAGTGTTTCAATTTCCTGAGCTGTTTTAATATCACGTCTATGCAAAAACTTCTCCTAATCTTCCCATTTGGTTATTTTGTACGCTGAAAACACTTTTCCACATGTTAAACTGCCTGTTGTGTAAGAGAAAATTCAGTACTAAAATTTCGGTTTACTTTAATTTTTATAAGGATTGATTGTAATTTTCAAAATTTCGAGGATCAGTAATGATTATACCGAGCCGTATTATCTATCAGAAATGATTTCTTTGATTTCATAAAAGGATCTGTCGCACAGCTGATTAGCTTATTCTACAACGGCTATTTATTGGTGATTTCGAGGAGCGAATCGACGCTAAACTTTGTTGCTTGTAAATTGAATATTCTGGTTACAGAATATAGGCAGATATGGCGTAGCGAAATTACACTCGATTGTTTATTGGGTATTACGCTTAGCGAAATACAATTAATTTTAACACGTCTAAATTAGGACTTTTAAAGAGAGAGTCAACTAATTTGAATTGCGAAAATGAAGAGAATGAATCTAGGTAAAATTAACAAAACTGATTAACAATTTGTTCATAAGATTACATTTCCAAATGCGGCAACCTACAATCACGAGACAATGTGAACAGACAGAAGATCATGCACAGGATGTAAACAAATTTAAAAGTATGAAAACATAAGATTCGATCGTCAAAACTAGAACTAAATGAATAAAATAAAGGTACATGAAATGAACTAAATTAAATTAAACATAAAATGAACTTATTTAGCTACACCAAATCGATAGCCCCAAACTAAATGTACTATTGTACAACATTTCCCGCTTTGCGAAAATAAATGACGAAGTTATTTATCAGAAAATTAATAATCATATGTACTGGTTAAATAATTAATACTATAATGTTTTTAATCAGAGTTTTAAACGCAACAGTTTTAGAGAAATGTACTTTAATCACTCTCACTTTTGTAATATCTCTCAGCCTCGCCAACCGTCATCGACAATTCTGGTTCTTCGTAATTGGGTGAGACATAGAATTGGGTAGGGTACGAAGGTGTGGGAGAACATGGGCCGACTGTAAAATTAGTTTCCTCTTGATTAGATTGTGCTGCGGCTGTCTGTATGGCGGAAATTATTGATTTATTCTCAATTTGTTGTGTCTTGATATTTTGTCGTCTTTTCTGTTTCCCAATTGCACCAGTACTTGAAGTTGTGGGAGGGCAAGTTTGGACTGAAATCGCAGACTCATCCGATTCTGTAACCGATACTGAGGAGCGCTTTCGTTTTGTTGGGATTAATGCTACGGATGCCTTTGTAGCTACTTTTCGTTTTGGCCTACTAGGTGGCTCCGCTATAACAATGCTTGTGCTGGGAATTCCATTGGCACCGCGAAATCACTACTTAATTCGGTGGGTTGCTTTGGCGGTGCTGTTGACAGTTGTCTATTAGGTTTCGTTGGCATTCGTACACGGAGGGCGCGTGTAACATTTGAATGAATTGATGACACTGTACTAACATCATCTGCCACTTTCCTATGCTTCATTCGTTTTCCTACTTCTAACTTCTTTCTGGATTCCTTTGCGTGATGGCTGATTAGCTCTTCTGTTGTTTTACCCGTTGGTAATTTTGGGCGTCGGTTAGCGTACACCTGTAATTCTGTCTCACGTTCCGCCTTCGTCCCAAACTTTGCTAAATTCAAGTTTCTGATTGTCACGTCTCTCTTTCCAGGTTTTTTAATGACTGAGGTATATTCGTTAGTTTTGATTACTGAAGATCCTGGTGCTAAGACGTCATATAGGCCATCGAGACTTTTCTTCGAACTTTTCGTGCGAAATCTCTTTTTCGCCAGCTTTACCTCCAATGACGCTTCCGTTCTAGGTACAGTTTGTCTGACATCTGGATGGGAAATCAATCTTGATTCCTTATTCGGGTCCTCCTTTTGTCGTTTCATCGCATCTTTGCCCAGTTTGTTTCTATTCACCTCTATCTCAATGTCGCTACGTTCTTCGTTGTTCCAGTTATCGTCTGCGATAAGTTCGTCCCATCTGACAATCTTCAAATCTAAATATTTATTTAAAATGTTTTTGTAAGTTAGACTTTTTTGATCTGGTTTAGTCGTTATATTACTTAATGGCGTATTCGCTTTTCTACCAAAACGTGCCTCAAGTGGTGATATATTATTAGTCTTTTGACGACATATTCGTAGCTGATAACTTATTGAATTTATTGAGGCTTTCACATTGAATTGATTTCGCGCCGCCGTTTTAATGCAAACTAAGCAATTCTTGATTGTTTGAATTAGCCTTTCAACCAAGCCAATTGCTCTGTGATCGTGTATTGGCGTTTCAATTAGCTGTATGTTATTTTGACTAAAAAATGCTTTAATTTGTTGTCCCGTTTGGCATCGAGCTTGATCCAATCTAATTGCACGGGGTGTACCGTGTAGCAAAACATACTATTGAAGAAAATTCAAATTTTTATCTGCATTAGCTCTATCAAATACTTCTGCTGTTGGGAATTTTGAAAATCGATCAATACATGCAAGAAAGTCAATCTCTGGATTTTTTTCATTATAAATGGGTCCTCCAAAATCAATTTGAATTTCTTCATTTGGAACTTTACATAACTTTAATGGTGCCCATTTATTAGCAGGTATAATAGATTTTAAATTTTTACCAATCTTGACACAGTGGTCGCACTTTGCAGTTTTCGTAGCTATGTCCCTGTGCATAAATGGCCACCACGCGTGTGTTGCCATATCGGTCATCCCCCAAGTGCCAGGATGAGTTGCAAGTATGGCGTCAACATAGGCATCTTTGATCGCGTGGGGAAGGGCAATCCTGTCATCTATGCAAACGCAGCCGTTCTTTACATGCAATTCTTTCCAGAAGGAATGGATGTAGGGCGAAATTTGTTTGCATCTATCTTCGTTGTCGGTAAGGATGCAATCGCGAATCTCTTTCAAAATTGCGTCCTTAGTTGAAAGGCTGGCCATTAGGGAGCTTGAGAAGATTTTAGAGAGGGCGAAGTTGAAAGAGTCAAGATAGAGGTAGTCTACTGAAGGCAAAGTGGCTGTTGTATCGGTCGTGGGCGTGATTGGAGTGGCGGATGCTGCTTGAGCTGTTGAGGGTCCCTGTTCTGCAAATCGTACTCTTGAAGGAGTCGATTGCTTGACTGTCATCAAGGTTTCATCATCGGGGTTTGATTGCGACATCATGTATACGTTATTGAATTTCTTGGCAATTCGTTGAAAATTGTTTAATTTAGATAGCGACTGTTCAGTGGACCTACTCAAGGCAAAAAGCGAGTGAGGAATGTTAGCTGTCTCAATTTTGGGGTTGGAATTTAAATTATTTGGTGTTAATTCGCTAATTGGGCTATCATTTTGCGTACTTGTAGAATATTCTGGATTTCGCGGAGCGAATTCACTGCATAATTTATTAGTGGAATTTGGATTATTTATGACGCTTTTTGTAAGTGGATTTCGCGCTGCAAAATCGACGTAATTTTCGGCGTTTAATAAAAGCATTTTGCACTGCGTTTAATTACATCCAAATTAGCTACAATAAATTGCTCGTCATATGCAGATATATTAACAGCTTGTTGTTGCGGGTCGCGAGAGATATAATCCACTAATCCCATTTTTGAGCCAGGGAGATGGTCAATTGAGAAATCAAATGGTAATAATCGATCTACCCAACGTGTCAATCTACTGTTATATGATTTGTTAGACTTGTTTTCTCTCATGATTGAGAGAAGAGCTCTATGATCAGTTATCACAGTAAAAGGTTTGCCGTACAAATAATATTTGAAATGTTCCACGGACCAGACAACACCCAAAAGTTCAAGCTCATTTATACTATATCTGTCTTTAACAGAGTTCAAAAATAGTGACACAAATGCTACTGTATGCCAACCATTAGGTGTTCGTTGTTGCAATGCACATCCCAAACCCTTGCTTGAGGCATCGCAATTAATTCATGTTTCTAATTCCGGGTTAAAATGTTTGTTTTCAGTGGTTTCCGCAATTTGTTCTTTTATCGAGGAGAACTGTTTTTTATGCTCATCCGTCCAAAAAATAATAAATTTTTCTTAATTAAAGGTCGAAGGGGGTAACATAATTGTGACAAATTTGGAATAAATTTTCCTAAATGGTGTACTGAACCCATAAACGATCGAAGTTTTTTAAGATTAGTAGGTGCTGATAATTTTCCAATTGCATCCATTTTACTTGAAAGTGGAGTTACACCTGATTGTGTAATACTATGTCCATGCCATTCAATCTTTTCTTTTGCAAAATGACATTTCGCAAGATTTATTCGCAGATTTTCTTGATCTAGTTTTATTAGACATTTTCGTACCAAATCCAGATGTTTTTCGATTCCACCTCTGCCCACTATCAATATATCGTCCAAAAAACAGAACGTATTATCCAAACCAGCAAGGGCACAATCAATAGCTTTTTGGAATTCAGCTGGCATATCCGTTAAACCGTAAAATCCAGTTTTAAATCGATATGTGCCAGTCATATCTCCACTAACAATATTAAAGTTACAATGACGGGCCGTATCACTGTGTAACTTAAGTTGGCTATAAGCGTACTGCAAATCAAGAGTAGTAAAATAAGTAGTCTCATGCGGCGCCGTTGACAGTGTTTGCGAGATTGTTTGAATTAGCGAATCTATATTGGGCATTTGATACTTGTTATTATGAATAGCTTTATTTAGGATTTTGGAATCAAGTGCTATTTTGATTGATTGATCCTTTTTTACCGTAATGAAACTTTTAGATATGAAAAATTGATTGTTTAATTTTTCTATATGTCCTTCGTTTAATAGTTTTTGAAGTTCAATTTTCACTTTCGGTTGAAGATGTTTTGGCACTTTTCTTCCTTTCTGATGTATAACTCGATAAGTTTTATGGAATTTTGAATTAACCGTATAGTTTTTTTTGTTTTTCCAATTCGGGATATCAAATCGGGAAACTCCTTTGCAAGTGATCTCTTTATTGCACAAGGTTGATCTATGTTATTGACTTCTGTTTTCGGACAAAGTTTCTGAGATATTGTGATGCCTAACCGATCAAAAAGATCTCGTCCTAATATTGGTCGAAACCCGTCAACTAGAACTGTGTTTTTTGCTTTCTGAATATTCCAATCATTGCATTTTACCGGCGTTTTTAAAGTGCCGAGATGTTGAACATTATCGTTAGAAAAAGATTTCAATTCTAGTGGTTTTTTCTTTGACCATTGTGATTGCGCACAATTGAACATTATTTCTCTTGCAAGTGACATATTAAAAATGGTACACCCATTACCGAAATCAAGAAGTAAATCACAATTTGTGTTTCCAATCGTTAATGACAAATTTTTCAGTGCTATATATGGTGTACTAATATTTAGACTGTTGCAACGTAATTATCATCCGAGGAATCATAGTCTGAGTTAATTTGTTCATTATAATTTATATAATTGACGTTCTGATTTTCCTGACTTGAATTTTGTTAGATGTTTCAGCAGTTTCAACAGTATTAATGCAATTGGTTTGTTGAGTATTTCTTGTGTTGTTAAGTTTTCGTCGACATACCTTAGCAAAATGGTTTTGCAAGCCACAGTGATTGCATTTCTTACCCATGGCAGAGCAAACCTGACGGTGCGTTGTTGTCCAAACTTGACCACAACCACGACATTGTCCAACAGATGCACGGTTGACGACTGCTCTACTTGATTGATTTCCACGCACACCCGCGCCGCGAAATCGATTGAATTGTTGTTTTGCGTTCACTGTACTGCCAGTTGAACCGCTATTAGATGAAATTCTCTGCTGATTCTGATTACCCATTTACATGTTGACTGCAATGCTGAGTGTCCTCTCCGGTTCAACTGTATCCCGTAAAAGCTCCCGTTGAATGTCATCATCCAACATATTTGTGATGAAAATGTCTCTGATGATTGCCTCTTCACGATTTTCAAAAACGCAATTTTCAGCCAATTCTTTCAAGATGCTATAGAAATGTTCTACATTTTCACCCTTCTCCTGCTTTCGAGAGAAGAACACGTATCGATCAAATGTGATATTTCTGGGACGAATAAAAGCTATCTCCATCATTTCCCAAAGTTTGAGGGTAGTCAAGTCGTAAATATTGTCATGCGGAAATTTTTGTGTAAGTAGTCGTCTTCCTTCCGTACCAATACTTAGGTACAAAAGAGATACACATTTTTGGTCACACAAATTCCATGGTCGTTCCCCATAGTATTCCCGCTTCTGTTTTCTTTTGGCATTTTAATTCCCATTGAAACTTCAATTAATTGTTTCTAATTCGACGCTCTCTCTCCGTTTCATCTGTTGTATCTTCAATTGGCATCTCGTACTTCGGTTCCACTGGCAATCGGACTGTCGTTGGTTTGGGTTGTAACAACGTGTCTATAGTGATATTCTCTCGAGCGAGAATCGCTAGTTTTACTTGGATTCGCCATTTCTCCCATCTGATTGGTGGGTCCGAAGTTGGTCGTTCCCAAAATGGCTCTATCGACAACGGTGTTTTTCTAGATTCTCGAGCTGACTGCGCCATGTCGTACATATTTACAATCTGTAGGAATGAGATGATTCGCGACGCCGATTAGCTTATTCTACAACGGCTATTTATTGGTGATTTCGTGGAGCGGATCGACGCTAAATTTTGTTGCTTGGGAATTGAATATTCTGGTTACAGAATATAGGCAGATTTGGCGTAGCAAAATTACACTCGATTGTTTATTGGGTATTTCGCTTAGCGAAATACAATTAATTTTAATACGTCTAAATTAAGACTTTTGGCGGAGCGGATTCTAGTTAAAGAGAGAGTCAACTCATTTAAATTGCGAAAATGAAGAGAATGAATCTAGATAAAATTAACAAACTGATTAACAGTTTGTTCATAAGATTACATTTCCAAATGCGGCAACTTACAATCACGAGACAATGTGAACAGACAGAAGATCATGCACAGGATGTAAACAAATTTAAAAGTATGAAATCATAAGATTCGATCTTCAAAACTAGAACTAAATGAATGAATAAAATAAAGGTAGATGAAATGAACTAAATTGAATTAAACATAAAATGAACTTATTTAGCTACACCAAATCGATAGCCCCAAACTAAATGTACTATTGTACCGCAGGATCATATATGATTTCTTATTAGTCGTACAAGGATTGTAATAGGAAATACGTTATGATTTGTATGACACCATATATGATCCTTGTTTGACTACTAAGAAGTGCCGACCTTGGTCATTTTTATCGATTTTTATTTTTTAAATCAATTAACAATCAAACATTTTGTCGATTGGGATAACACTACGACGCAGAGGTATACCCCAAAATCTCCGCCTTAGTAAAATTGGCTCGAAAATTAGATACATACAATTGGGTTCCGCCAATTTTGCGAAATAAAAGACAATTCGGTGCGAAAGGTAGGGAACAAGTCTTGTAGCAAGTTTCCGCTCAATTTAGGTAACTATTAGTCGCGCGCTTTTTGAGCTTGCAATAAGCACTATAATAAAGGTTTAATTGAAGCTTTCAAATCTTTAAAATGCTTTAGTTACATGCAACCACAAAAACTGATTTTTTTCCCGAAAAAACCCTCGCACATCAAGGGCTCTGTATATCAATGTGGGACTGGCCAATTTTAATAAGTTGTAATAAATAGTACTAATAAGTAGTAATAAGTAGTAATAAAGTACTATAAATAGTAATAAACTAGTAATAAAGCAGGGTCTTTCCCGTTATAGCCCCCATTTGAATTTATAGCCCCCATTATGGTATGATTACCGTTATTGGGGGGGGGGGGCTATAGGTTATCTGACCATTAAACCTGGAGGACTATAATGGGAAAGACCCATAAAGTACTACTAGTAGTAACAAGTTAGGCTTAATTAAATAAGTAGTAATTAAGTTAGGCTTAAATACGGATTAAATGCGAAATCGAGCTACATTGAGTGCAAAAAATCGATTCAAAAATGGAGCAGATGCGTGATACAAGCTGTCGTGCAGAAATAGATTTCTGTGGTTGGATGTGTTTGCTGAGCGATTTTACGATTTTAGTTGCTGCGAAATTATTAATGATTTCGCGGAGCGTTTCCACTACTAAATTTGTATTTAGTAAATAAAACTTTCTGAGCCTCACTTTTAAGTGGTATTCGCGTTGCAAATACAGCGTTATCTTTTAGACTGTTATTTTGCTCAGCGAAACTGGAGTTATATCTGATATTTTGTATTCAGTGATCCGCGGAGCAAAATTCGAAATAAAGAGAGTCAACTGAAAATTGAATTTAGATTCAAGAGAATGAATAAATAGGAACAGCAGAAATTTGATCAGCAATTTGATCATAACGTTTCGTAACTACCATGGAATTGGTTTTCTGACACTTGAAATTGGACAGATATCAAAAATTGACAACGGAAAACTTAAAAAAATTCAGATTTTATAGAAAAACAGCTAAAATTCGAGACATTGAAACGTTGAAAACAATTCCAATGTTACTAGAAACGATACAATGCCATATTATAAAACCTTAAGGGAGAATCCCTGGCTCCAGCCCATGAGGCCAGAAAAACTCAAAAAATGACAGAAATTTTCGAAAAAAATTGCAAAGTTGGTATCATTTTGCGTGTTTTTGTTTGTGGGGCCAAAACATATAGCTCATAAATTGGTCATGACAAATAATTTTGTTTCGCAAAAGACCTTCATCAATTTTTAAAATCTTCAACCTAAGGCTAATCAAACAAAGAACTCAAAAAAATCACAAAAAAAACATGAAATATTGCACCATTTTGAGCCCAAATACTCTTAAAATTACTTTTTAACTTTAAACTAAGGCCATTCTAACATCTGCACGACTCTAAGCACTCGGAGTTCTACTCAAACCCACTTTGGGCCTCTAATGAAACCTAATGCCCACTGGGCTTTACCTGTTTATCCCGTTTAGAAAGACCAAAGTCATCGTAGGATGTGTGAAAACATGTTAAAAAAATTAAGAGCCCAATACAATTCAAATTCTCTGAACTGTGAAAAACAGGAGGTCTATAAGAATCGGCCGAGAAGATGAGGCAGCTATTAATAATAATCTAAATAAAAATCTCAATCTTAAATCTAATAATAAACCGAGGGAATTGGTTTCCTGACACGATGACGTTGCACCCAAGAGCTGGGCACAAGGCGCGGAAGGGACTAGGATTTTTTCTTTTATTTAGAGAAACAAAACTCAAAGGATTAGTCGTTTTTGTCAGCACTTGAGAAGGAATCCGATGTGTGATTATTCTGATGCAAGAGGGCGACTTAAGTTTGGCATGCGGAATTAGATTTTGGAGGGCTATTACATATGGTGCTAATAATGCTAATTCTGTTAAGCCTCAAGCACTTAGAGCTCAGAGCCTAGAGCGCTTGTGCCTGAGGTTAAGCTTGATTTGCCGAATGATCATCAGAACTTTTAGCCCACTTTTAGCAGCTTTAGGTGTCATAATACGGTATTTTATTAATTCATTTTGGTACAATGACAGGCAAGGATTTCAAAAAAGCAAAGAGTAACAGGGCTTCCATAAAAAGTTTTTTCAAGAAGCTTGCCTTAAGGCGTGTAAGTTTCTATTAATCCTACAGTTTTCCCACAAATTTTCTCATTTTTTTAATCTCAATGTAGCTTACAGTCGGTCAGAAAGCCTGGTTAAATTTGAAAGCAAGGTTGAAAACCTGAACGAAACGTGCACAATGACTTCTTGCGAGAGACATCACTCAACTTGGACCTGAAACTCTGCTGTATTAGTGCTTTTTATTAGCAGCAAAAATGGGGGCTATGTTGAACTGCTTCTAAGTGCCTGACTTTATCTTGCCCTCGAATCTCTAGCAAATGCTTGAGATAAAACATCTTGGGCGTGCTGTTCTCTATGTGCACAATTAATACATCAAAAAGCAAAAGTCTGTCGCAAATTAGCAATCTACCCTCAAAAGTGAATTATGCAATTCTAGCCTCAAATTTCAACTTTTCCATTAATTTATTGTTTCAATTTCCTGAGCTGTTTTAATATCGATTCTATGCAAAACTTCTCCTAATCTTCCCATTTGGTTATTTTGTACGCTGGAAACACATTTCCACATGTTAAACTGCCTGTTGTGTTGGAAAAATTTCAGTACAAAAATTTTGGTTTACTTTAATTTTTATAAGGATTAATTGTAATTTTCAAAATTTCGAGGATCAGTAATGATTATACCGAGCCGTATTATCTGTAAAAAATGATTTCTTTGATTTCATAAAAGGATCATATATGATTTCTTAGTAGTCGTACAAGGATTGTAATAGGAAATACGTTATGATTTGTATGACACCATATATGATCCTTGTATGACTACTAAGAAGTGGCGACCTGGGTCATTTTTACCGATTTTGATTTTTTAATCAATTAACAATCAAACACTTCGTCGATTGGGATAGCACTACGACGCAGAGGTATACCCCAAAATTTCCGCCTTAGTAAAATTGGCTCGAAAAATGGATACACTCAATGAACGAAATTAGGAGATGTTCTTTGTATCTTACTTTTCGCAAAAGGGAATCCGCCAATTTTGCGAAATAAAAGAACATTCGGTGCGAAAAGTAGGGAACAAGTCTTGTAGCACGTTTCCGCTCAATTTAGGTAACTATTAGTCGCGCGATCTTTGAGCTTGCAATAAACACTATAATAAAGATTTAATTGAAGCTTCCAAATCTTTAAAATGCTTTAATTATATGCAACCACAAAAACTAATTTTTTTTCCGAAAAAAACCCTCGCACATCAAGGGTTTTTTTTATATCAATGTGGGACTGGCCAATTTTAATAAGTTGTAATAAATAGTACTAATAAGTAGTAATAAAGTACTATAAATGGTAATAAAATAGTAATATAGTAGGGTCTTTCCCGTTATAGCCCCCCATGAATTTATAGCCCCCCATTATGGTATAATTACCATTATTGGGGGGGGGGGGCTATAGGTTATCTGACCACTAACACTGGAGGGCTATAATGGGAAAGACCCATAAAGTACGACTAGTAGTAACAAGTTAGGCTTAATTAAACAAGTAGTAATAAAGTTAGGCTTAATCGCGGATTATATGCGAAATCGAGCTACATTGCGTGCGAAAAATCGATACAAAAATGGAGCAGATGCGTGATACAAGCTGTCGTACAGAAATAGTTTTCTGTAGTTGGGTGTGTTTGCTGAGCGATTTTACGATTTTGGTTGCTGCGAAATTATTAGTGATTTCGCGGAACGTTTCCACTACTAAACTTGTATTTAGTAAATTAAACTTTCTGAGCCTCACTTTTCAGTGGTATTCGCGTTGCCAAATACAGCGTTATTTTTTAGACTGTTACTTTGCTTAGCGAAACTGGAGTTATATCTGATATTTTGAATTGAGTGATCCGCGGATTGAAATTCGAAATAAAGAGAGTCAACTGAAAATTGAATTTAGATTCAAAAGAATGAATAATTAGGAACAGCAGAAATTTGATCAGCAATTTGATCGTAACGTATCATAACTAAAAATGGAAGTTTGCGGTAAAACAAAATGAGCAGACAGTATGAACAGACAGTTTAATCAAAATGTTAAGTAAACAAATTTAGCAGGCATGAACGAAGAAGATTTGATCTTTTAATCAAGATTGAACAAAATGAAAATAAAACTACTAAATTGAACTAATTTAAAGATTAAATGAAATTAGGGGTTTTAGCAATACAAATGCCAATGACTATTGTATACTATATCACAATTCCTTCTCAACAAAAACAAACAACGAAGTATGTTTATCAGAAAATTAATAAAATATGCACTGGTTACTATAATTAATACTATTTTGTGAAAAATTTTTTTAATCTGAATCACTTTCACAGTTGCATTCCGCCTCGCAAACTTTCATTGAATTTTCGGGTTCTTCGTAAATTGGAGAGACGTAGTACTGTGTCGGAAAAGATTGAACTGGCGAACAGGGGCCTACTGTAAAATCTGTTTCCTGATTTCGATTACTGGCGGCAGTTTTTTGAATTGCTGATACAATCGGTTTGTTCTGTATTTGCTGCTGCTTTATCATCTGCCTTCGCGTTTGTCTTTAGTGTGCCGAAGTAGATGATACTGTTGGCGGCCAAATTTGTGTGGATGCTAGTGATTCATCCGACTCAGTTAAAGATGGCGACGAGCGTTTGCGTTTTTGAGAGGGTTTTAAGGCTTCTGTGGCTTCAGTAGCTGCCTCTCGTTTCGGTCGGGTCGGCGGCTCCGCGATTACTATCAATGTCTGCTGTAGGGCCATTGGCCATTGGCGGTGCAATATCGATCACCGTTTTTGTAGGTGGTTGAGGTGGTTCGGGTACAAGAGTTTTCTTTGGTTTCGCCGGCATGCGCATCCGCAATGCTCTTGAAACATTCAAATGTATTGATGAAACTGCACCCATGTCATCAGCAATTCTTTTATGTTTGATCTTTTTGTCGCCTTCCAATTTCCGTCTTGCATCTTTGGCGTGTTGGTTGATCAGATCTTCTGTAGTTTTTCCCGATGGTATTTTGAGTCTCCTGTCAGCTTAACTTCTCAATTTTGTTTGTTTCTCTGCTTTAGTTCCAAACTTAGCTAAATCAGAGTTTCTTATAGTCACCTCCAGTTTTCCTGGTTCCTTTGTTATTGAAGTGTATGCGTCAGATTTTATCACAGATGATCTGGGTGCAAGAACTTCGTAAAGACCGTCCAAACTCTTTTTTGAACGTTTACTTTTGGGCTTTTTATTCGCTAGTTTCAACGTTAGTGAAGCCTCAGTTCTGGGTACTGCTTGACCAACATCTGGGTGTGGATTTACCTTTGATTCCTTATTTGGGTCTGCATTAAACCGTTGCACCGCATCCCTGCTGAGTCGGTCTCAGCTGATTTCCAGTCAATGTCTCTTCTCGCCTCATTTTCCCACTGGTCCTCTGAAATTAACTCGTCCGAGCAAACTGTCTCCATGTCTAAATAAATTTTAAAATTGGTTTATATGTGAGAGTACTAGGGTCAGGGTCGGTTGAAATATTAATTTGTGGATTATTTGCTTTTCTACGAAAAAGCTCTTCAAACGGTGAAATATTAATTGTATTTTGGCGACATTTACGGAGTTGGTAAATAACAAAGTTTATCGATGCTTTCAAATTAAAGTGATTTCGCGCCGCCGTTTTAAGACAAGCTAACCGATTCTTGATTGTTTGAATTAGTCTCTCAACTAGTCCAATTGCTCTTTGATCGTGTATTGGAGCTCAAATGAATATTATTTTGATTACAAAAGGCTTTAAATTGATGGCCAATGTGTCACTGCGCTTGATCTAATCTAATCGTACGGGGAATTCCGTGTAGCAAAACATACTCTTGAAGAAGTTTTAAAATATTTTCTGCATCTGCTCTGTTAATACCTCCGCTGTTGGAAATTTAGAGAATCGATCTATACATGCAAGAAAATAGACTTCTTGACTCTTTTCATTATAGAATGATCCGTCAAAATCAGTTTGATTTTCTTCATTTGGAACTTTACACATTTTTAATGGTGCCCATCTGCTGGAGGGAGTGATAGAAGTTAAATTTTTACCAATTTTGACGCAAGGGTTACATTTGGCCGTTTTTTGTAATGATGTCCCGATGCATGTACGGCCACCATGCATGTGTCGACATGACCGTCACCCCAACTCCCTGGATGTGTGCCATGGACAGCTTCAGCGTATGCGTCTTTTATAGAGTTGTGGATGGCGATCCTATCGTCAATACATACGCAGTCGTTCTTTACGTGGAGATCTTTCAAAAAGCTATGTATATAGGGGCTGATTTGGCGGCACCTGTCCTCATTGTCCGTTAGTAAACATTCTCGGATTTCCTTGAGGATTGCATCCTTCGATGTCAGACTTGCCATCAGAGGACTGGAAAAGATTTTTGATAAGGCAAAGTTAAAGGTGTCTGTGTAGAGATCGTCTGTTGATGGTGAAATTACTGTCGTTTTGTCCGTATTTGTGGTGGATGGTGTTGCTGGTACTGATGGGGCTGTAGATGGGCCTGCTTCATCGGCAAAAAGTACTTTTGATGGGGTAGAGCGTCTCAGTTGCATAAGTGTTTCTTCATCAGAGTGCGACATCATCAAAACGTTGTGGAAGCTATAGGCAATTCGTTGAAATTTATTAAATTCTCTATCCAACTGCTCGGTAGAGTAATTTCTGGCAAAAAGCTAGTGGGAATGTTCGCGTTCTCGATTTTGGCATTGGAACGAGAGTTTTTTGATGTTAATTCGCTAATTGTATTGCCATTTTGTGTAATCGCAGAATAAATTCTCAATTTCGCGGGGCATATTCACTGAAAAGTTTGTCATTGGACTGCGGAGTATTCGAGGCCGTTTTTATAAGTGGATTTCGTGCCGCAAAATCGGTATAATTTTCTGCATTTAATAGAAAGCTTTGTGCACTGCGTTTAATTGCGTCCAATTTTGCAACTTTGAAATGCTCATCATAGGTGGAAATGTTAACAGATTCTTGCTGAAGTTCACGCGAAATATAATCAACCAATCCCATTTTTGAGCCAGGGAGATGAACTATTGAGGAATTTCAAAAGGTAAAAGCTTATCGACTTAACGTGTTAGTTGGCTATTATTCGATTTGTGAGTTCTGTTTTCCCTCATTAGAGATAACAATGCTCTGTGATCAGTTATGACAGTGAAAGGTTTACCATAAGGGTAATATTTGAAGTGTTCGACGGACCAAACAACTTCCAATAATTCAAGTTCATTAATGCTATACCGATCTTCCACTGAATTGAAACGCGATTCAAAAACTACAGTATGCCATCCGTTCGGAGTTCGCTGCTCTAAGGCACAACCCAAATTTTTACGAGAGGCATCGCATTTTGTACGTGTTTCGAGATCGGGGTTCAAAGGTTTATTTTCCGTTGTTTCTGCGGTTTTTGTTTTTTGATCAACTTGAAATGTTGTTCATGTTCATCTGTCCCGACAAATTTTGTATTTTTCTTAAGTACAGGTCTAAGTGGGTGACACATTTGAGATAAATTTGGTATAAATTTTTGAGATGATGTAATGATCCCATAAAAGATCGCAATTTTTTAAGATTTGAGGGTGAAAATAATTTTTCAATGACATCAGTTTTTTTGATAATGGTGTTATTTCTGTTTGAGTGATACTATATTCGAGACCTTCAATTTGATCTTTCGCAAAATGGCATTTCGTTAAATTAATACGAAGATTTTCCTGATCTAGTTTTATTTAACATTTTCGTACAAGATCTAGATGATGTTCAATTCTACCTCTACTTACTATCAGTATATCGCCCAGAAAACAGAATTAGTCAGGCCGGTTAGCGTACAATCGATTGCTCTTCGAAATTTGGCACGCACATCCGTGAGTCCATAAATTCCCGTTTTAAAGCAGTGACTGCCCGTCATATCTCCGCTTTCAATATTAAAGGTACAATGGCGGGCCGTAACGCTATGCAAATTTAATTGGCTATACGCATACTGCAAATCGAGTGTCGCAAAGTAGGCCGTTTTTGGCGGTGCGTTTGACAGTGTTTGTGAAACAGTTTGAATCAAAGAATTGATATATGGCATCTGGTACTTATTTTTGTGTATGGCTTTGTTCAAGATATTAGAATCTAAAAATATTTGGTCTTTTTTGACTGGGATAACAATGGGGGGTATAAAATACTGGTTGGAACAATTTGATAATTTTTCAACCTGTCTTTCAATCAGTAATTTTTCGAGTTCGATCTTTTCTTTTGGTTGAAGGTGGATCGGCATTTTTCTCCCTTTTTGATGTGTAGACAGTATGATGTTCTGATTTTCCAATTCTCGAAATTAATTCAGGATATTCTTTGGCAAGAGATTGTTTTACTACATAATGTGTTTCAACAGTATCTACTTCTACGTTCGGGCAAAGCTTAAGTGAGATAGTTACTCCTAACTGATCGAAAATATCACGTCCAAGAATAGGTCGGAAACCGTCTGCAACTTTCGTGATTTTTGTTTTTTGAATTTTCCAATCGTTACAACGAACTGGTGTTTTCAATGTTCCAAGTGTATCAACTATATCGTTAGAAAAAGATTTGAGTTCAAGTGGTTTTTTTTGCAACCATTGTGCTTGCATGCAATTAAATTTTATCTCGTTGGCAAGTGACATGTTTTTGATAGTACAGCCACTGCCAGAATTCAGGAGCAAATGCCAATCCGTATTTCCTATTTTTATCGTAATGTTTTGCAAAGCAATTGGGGTGTATTAAGATTTTCCACCATCGCAATATAATTGTCGTTAGAAGTGTCATATTCAGAATTAAACTGTTCATTGTAGTTTATGTAACTTAAATTTTAATTCTCCGGATTTACAACTTGCTCTTTAATTTCAAAGTTCTCTTCATTAATGATGCAAGTATCTTGACGAGAATTTCTTGTATTATTTAATTTTTTCCGACATACCTTTGCAAAATGATTAAGCAGACCACAATGACTACGTTTCTTACCCTGAGCAGGGCAGACTTGTCGATGCGTTGAAGTCCAAGTTTGGCCACAACCTTTACACTGGCCAGTCGCTGCTCGATTGAATGAAATTCTGCCTGATTGATTTCCAGTAGCATTCGCGCCGCAAAATCTATTGATGGATTTAATGGCATTGATTGCAGTGCCATTTGCGTTGTTGTTGTTGGATGATATTCGTCGTTGGTTTTGATGTCCCATCTCCATATTGACAGCTATACTGAGGTCTCCTTCTGGGTCTACTGCATCACGGAGGAGCTCACGTTCAATATCATTATCCAACATTTTAGTGATGAAGACGTGTCTGATTATCACTTCCTCTCAACCTTCGAAATAGCAGTTTTCCTCTAACTCTTTCAAAATGCTATAGAATTGTCCTACACTTTCACCCTTCTTCTGTTTCCTCGAAAACAACACATAGCGATCACAAGTGATATTTCTGGGTCGTATGAAAGCTATTTCAGTCATTTCTCAACGTCTGAGAGTTGAGAGGTCGTAGATGTTATCATGGGGAAATTTTTGCGTTAAAAGACGTCTTCCTTCCATCTCAATACTGAGGTAGAGGAGTGAGACACACTTCTGATCACATAGTGACCATGGTCTTTCGCCACACAAAACACCTGCCTCCGTGATTTTCTGGCACTTCAATTCCCATTGGAGCTTCAACTGACCATTGCGGATTTGACGATCCCGTTCTGTTTGCTCTGTTGCATCCTCGATGGCCATTTCGTATTTTGGCTCAACCGGTAGTCGTACATGTGTTGGCTTTGGTTGTAGTAGCGTGTCCAACGTTATGTGCTCCCTTGCAAGGATTGCTAGTTTCACTTGGGTGCGCCACTTCTCCCACCGTATTGGAGGATCCGATGTAGCCCCTTCCCAAAACGGTTCAATTGAAAGTGGGGTCTTGCGTGATTCGCGAGCTGACTGCGCTATGTCGTACGGAAATCGTCTTCTGTAGTTAGGTGTGTTTGCTGAGCGATTTTACGATTTTAGTTGCGGCGAAAATATAAGTGATTTCGCGGAGCGTTTCCACTACTAAAATTGTATTTAGTAGATTAAATTTTTTGAGCCTCACCTTTAAGTAGTATTGGCGTTGCAAATACAGCGTTATCTTTTAGACTGTTATTTTGCTTAGCAAAACTGGAGTTATATCTGTATTTTGAATTGAGTGATCCGCGGAGCGAAACTCCAAATAAAAAGAGTCAACTGAAAATTGAATTTAGATGTCATACGGCAATGGATATTCTTCACATATCCATGTCCGTATTTAGTTCAATTTCAATATTTAGTTCCATTTGAAGGGCAAGTGCTACTCTTATTTCAGTTAACTTTACTTCCTCCCATTTTTAGTAATGTTATGTCTGTTCATACTGTCTATGCAGGAAATTCAGTTGTTCATACTATAAACAAATCTAAAAGTTACTTCCTTGTTCGTGATCGAGTTGAACAAACCTTATTTCTTAAATTAAAAACATTTTTTTTCATTCTCCCATTTGCAACGCTGCAACTCAGTTCAATTTAAATCTAGCAATTCGCTTTTCAATTTAAGCTCAGCAACGTAGATAAGTGCCAATCGCACCGCGATTGACTAATTTAGAAAGTAAGAATTCAGATAGTAGGAATTGGCTGGCCACTCGCGGCGCAATTGCCTAATCCGATTCAGAATAAAGCATTCGCGGCTCAATTGGATCCACTCATCGCAATTGAGTACAACATGGCGCAGTCAGCAGCGGAATCTAAGAAGACACCTCTTCACATAGAGGCATTCTGGGAAAAGCCCACAGCAACACCTCCTCTGACGTTGGACAAATGGCACCAACAGTGGAAACTGACCTTGCTAACTAAAGAAGGAATCCATCTTGACAATCTATTAAACGATCCACCAGCAGCAGTAACCTACCCGCCTGAACCAACCTATGAGGAACCAGTGGAAAACCATACACAAGCGACGGAAAGGGATCGAAAAGTTCGTAATCAACAACTGAAGGTAAACTGGCAAAATCGTTGTAAAAAGATTGAGGAAATTGGGATCTTGTGTGGGGATAAACCATGGGGAATATGTGAGCAAAAATCGATATCCCTATTGTACTTGAGTATTGGAACGGAGGGACGACGAATTTTCAAAAGTAAATATCCCCATTTTCAAATAGAAAAACAACCGTTCAAAGAACTATGGCAGGCAATGGAGGATTCCTTCACGAAAGTTCGAAACATAACTTACGATCGTTTTGTCTTCTATTCATGTAAGCAGCAAAAAAGTGAATCTGTGGAAAGCTTCTATGGCCGACTCATAGAACAAGCTGAAAATTGTAGTCTCGGTAGTGAAGAAACTACCTTGATTCGTGATGCATTCATATTGAATATGATCAATCACGAGACTCAGAAAGAAATGTTAAAGGAAACAGTCGAACCATCCAAAGCACTTGAGATAGCTATTCAGATGGAGATGGGGGCGCAGAATCAACAAAAGATCAACCAGAATTTGTTGTCGGGTACAAACTCTGTAAATGCAATCAACAGCAATTACTTACGCAACCGCAACGCGAATGCTCCAAAAACTAAGCGAGATTTCACACGATACGCAACTGTGCCCCAGAACTCTCAATACACAAATTTCTGTACCAATTGCGGCCTTCGTTGGAGTTATAAACATAAGCAGGTTTGCCCCGCGAATGGAAAGAAATGCAATAATCGTGGAATATTTGGCCATTTTGCAAGAAAATGCCGAAAACCAAAAAAGTCACAGGGACAAACACAGAAAGCCCAACAAACGATTGTCAATCAAATTGACCAGTCTCCTGAAAAGAATGATGATAAAGAATCCGTCAATTATATAACCAGCTACCAGCAATTGTGCGAACAGGTGTATGACTCAAACTACGACAGTGATTCTGATAATTACGTGGCGGCAATTTCGTCTGACTCAGCACATCAGCTCGCACCGATACATGTTGAGGTAAAACTTGGGGAAGTTAAGGCACATGCGATGATTGATTCTGGAAGGGCAGTTAGCCTCATAACGAAAACGTTGGCAAACCAAATCATTCGAACCACAAAATCTGCGAAATGGATAGATATGAAAGAAAAAAGGAATCTCAAAACCTTTTCAAACGAACCAATAAATGTTCTCGGGCATCTGGATTGCATACAATAACTGGAAAGATAAAGCAGCAATGTTGACTGTGGTAGAAAACGGACACAAAAACATAATTGGGAGAGACCTGTTCACAACTCTTGGACTTGCAGTGGTACAACAACAACCAGAATATGGTAAATGTGTTAATAACATTAATAGTTCTACATGTAAAATTAAAGAGACAATTGCAACGCAATTTTCTCATTAAGTGTCCAGAATTGGTTTGTCCAAGACACATGTAGCGAAATCAAAGTTTCATCAAAAGTTTACAGCAAAGCATCAAACAGGTCGACGTGTTCCTATAAATCTACAACCTAGAGTGTCGCTGGAATTAGAAAGATTACAGATTGAAGGCCACATTGAAAAACTATCTAGTTGCCTTGACGAACATTTCATATCTCCGATCGTAGTCACAGTAAAAAAAGACCACTCTATAAAATTAGCATTAGATTCCAAAGTACTAAATAAAGCAATACATAAAAATAAATATCAAATGCCGAATATTGACATGCTCATTGACACAATATCACAGCACCTTACCAACACACAAAATGGTCAACAAGCGTATTTCACCACATTAGACTTAAAGTATGCCTATAGCCAATTAAAAATACACCACGACACAGCAAAACACTGTAATTTTAACATCATCTGCGGAGAATCTACTGGTACATATAGATTCAAAACTGGTTTTTATGGTCTTACAGATATGCCGGCAGAATTTCAAAAAGCTATGGACTACACTCTTATAGGTCTACAAAACACGTATTGTTTTTTGGACGATATCACAATCGTCAGTACCGGCACTGAAGCAGACCATTTGGCATATGTTTTCAAATGTTTAAAAAAGTAAGATGATGATTATCTAAGAATTAACCTTCAGAAATGCCTTTTTCGCAAAAACTGAAATTGAATGGTTAGGCTATAAGTTTACACAAACTGGAATTTCACCCCTAGAAAGTAAAACTGCAGCAAAATTAACAATACCACCACCAACGACACTAAAACGCCTTAGAACATTTTCAGTGTCAGTACACTATATTGGTAAATTCATACCACATCTTGCACAATTATGCCACCCACTTCGACCACTTCTACAAAAAATAAGTAAAGTTCATTTGACGAACACACAAAACATTTCAATCTGATTAAAGAAAAAATTGCCAATAGCACAGAAAATAGCCATTATAACCCAAAACTTGACGTCAGAGTCAATTGTGATGCCTCTCGTTCCGGACTGGGGGCAGCATTGGAGCAAAATACACCAGACGGTTGGAAACCAATAGCATTCGCGTCACAATTCCTCAACTCAACAGAGGAACGCTATAGTGTTAATGAATTGGAGTTATTGGGAATAGTTTGGTCAATTGACTACTTTAAATACTATTTGTACGGGAAAAATTTAACTGTAGTAACAGACCATAGAGCTCTCCTGTCCATACTTAAAGAGCACAGATCAAACAAATCGTATAACAGCCGAATATCACGATGGATAGATAGACTACTTCCGTACAACTTCACAATAGAACATATGCCAGGTGCAAAAATGGGTCTCGTTGACTATATCTCAAGAAACCGATATGCGAGAGCTAAAAAGATATCTACATATGACGAGCACTTTGTTGTGGCAACAATCTCAAAAAACCCGTGATTCTATGAAATACCTGATTATCAATAAACAAAATGCAACTAAAAAATTCAATAGCATACTAAAGTCAAATTGGCCGTAACACAAGTTAAAACGGCCATTCGCGCTGCAACTGCTTACATTACCAATATCTAATTCACGTGTACGCAATAAAACATTTGCATCGTTATCTTTCCCTTCACTACCGAAAACACCATTCGCGATGCAATTGACACTTACTACTTCTAAATCTAATCCGTATTTTACACATCCAATTGCATCGCAAATGCCACTTAAAGTTACAAAATTCCAATTTGCACCAAATAACTGTAAAGTTAATAATTCACAATCCATTAACAAATTCGCTGCAAAAGAAGTGCAAATTTAAGACAGTAAAGAATGTAAACACTCTGAACAATTATCCCCAATAAAGCCCAATAATGGTATTAAGTCAAATAATCCACCTAATAATGCTAAACTTAGCGCGAGAACAAAAGATAAACAAAAGTATAAATACCACTTGCAGAAGAATTACTCCAAATTCAACCTACAAATAACTTCACAATAAATAAACAAAACAAATTTTCCATCTTGGATAATTCAGTCAACTCTATTAGTACAATGTCCAAAGCCAAAACAACCCGATCCAAATCAACACCAACCAAAGCAATGGTGACATTTTCGGATACCACACCATCTACGCCAGGTACCAACACTACCTCAAACACAGAAACACCCACTGGTAGCATGATTGAGGAGACAGACGATATATTGTTCACTGATACTCTCAACAAGGTCTTCAGCAAGAAGTTCCTGGCCATCCTAACAGGCAAAGATGCAATCCTCAAGGAGGTCCGGTATTGTGTCATTAGGAACGATCCAGACAGACTGCAAGAGATAAGTCCCTATCTCTTTTCGTATTGGCGGTACTTGAGTGTCAAGCATGGCTGTGTGTGTTTGGATGAGCGGATAGCCATCCCAAAGGCAATTAAAGACGGGGTATTGGAGGACATCCATTCAACACATCCCGGAAGTTTTGCCATGCTATCCCTTGCAGAGAACATTTGGTGGCCCTACATACATAGAGATATACTGGCAAAAGCCAAGGAGTGCAAAGCCTGCACGGAAATTGGTAAGAACCTTAAATCAGTGATTTCGCACCGCAAATGGGTTCAAAATGTAGTGAACCAAATGACGAAATACAAATAGACTTTGGCGGTCCAATTTTAAACGAAAACGGCATAGAACAATTTTTCATTACAAGTATAGATAGATATTCAAAATATCCCACAGTAGAAATAGTAAACAATGCCTCAGGCCCAAATGTACTAAAGTTTTTAAATGATTATATATATATATATATATATATATATATATATATATATAGATAGATATATATATATATCAAAACGGAGTACATAGAACTATTAGATTAGATCAAGCTAGATGCTTTACAGGAAAAAAGTTTGAAACATTCTGTACAGAAAATAATATTACACTTATCTATGCACCAGCAAATGATCACAGAGCAATTGGGTTAGTAGAACGTATTATTCAAACAATTAGACGTCAATTATCTTGCATAAAATCTCAAATAAATAAAGAAGTTGACTTAGAAAATTCACTTAAAGCAATAATACAACGACTAAGAATATCAAAACAAAAAACAATAAACACTACACCATTTGAGGCACACTTTGGTAGGAAATGTAAATCACCTATATCAAATATCACTACCAAATCTAATAGTAAAAATCTTAATTATAATGCAATAACTAAATATTATTTAGACGAAGATACCATTCCGGGACGGTCATACCTGTCAGAGGAACAATGGGCAGATACGGCCCTTTGTTCGGACACAGAAATCGAACGCGTCATTTGTGCCGCGAGTGCTAGAGCGAGAGCTGAACAAGACAAACGAAATGATGGGGAAAAACGACTGATTGAATCGGAGGGAATTTCGAGATCAATTCCCCGCTCCGAACGTAGCATCCAAGTAAAGCTGGCTCGAAAACTCCACGAGAACCAAAGACAAAAGAAAAACCTGGATGGGTTATTCGAGGTTTTGGTACCTGGGAGCACAGTTTGCAAAGTGAGCCCTACAACCAGTGTATTTAAGGAACCGAACAGACAGGAGGTACGAGTCAGAAATTCTGACATTGCAAAATTCGGTACGCGTGCGCAACGGGATACTGACCTATCACAATATATCGAAAGACGGCCGAAAAAGATAAACGAGAGGACCATTGAACAGAAAATATACAAACATAAGCGGGATCTGATAAGAACAAATACAAGGGATAAGAAAATAAATCGAAACAGAAAGCAGTCTGACGATGTTAGTGTAGTCTCATCAGGCAGATCGTATTTCCTACGCGAGTAATGTAGCCAGATCCCTGAAAGGAGAATCCCAAAAAGGAACCCAAAACATGACGAAGTTTTTATTAATCGGCCCGATCTAACGCAAATTCTACAATTCAGTCCAACTTCACTATACGCACCACAATCGACCAACTCTGATGCACCCGGCCCATCTGCGACGCAAATGGTTTCATCAAAACCACCAACGCCTATTCTGAGAAAATCGAGTAAAAGACAGCTCGCAATTAGCGATATCTCTGACTCGGACACCTCTTCGGTAAGAAAAAGTAAGCGAACGCTGAAAAAGAAGTCACCTCATACTATTGTAGAAAAAAGTCAGGAACACTGAAGGTTATTCTGAAAATGAGCGACAAGACATTGGAGAAACTTCTACAAGAAATTCATCGGATTGGACAGAGGACCTCAAAAATTTGCCTAGGGAGATGACCGTTCTCCAAGCAGAAAATGAAGAAAATTCTGATACAGAATAAACATCATCAAACTTTATAAACCCACATATTTTACCTATTATTTAATATTTTAAAATTTAGTAACCGGTGAATAATTAAAAATTTTCTGATTTTAATTAGTAATATTATTTTTCTCTCAAAGAGGGGGAAATGTCATACGGCAATGGATACCCTTCTCATATTCATGTCCGTATTTAGTTCAATTTCATTACTTAGTTCCATTTGAAGGGCAAGTGCTACTCTGATTTCAGTTAACTTTGCTTCCTCCCATTTTTAGTAATGTTATGTCTCTTCATACTGTCTATGCAGGAAATTCAGTTGTTCATACTATGAACAAATCTAAAAGTTACTCCCTTGTTCGTGATCGAGTTGAACAAACCTTATTTCTTAAATTGTAAACATTTTATTTTCATTCTCCCATTTGCAACGCTGCAACTCAGTTCAATTTAAATCTAGCAATTCGCTTTTCAATTTAAGCTCAGCAAAGTAGATAAGTGCCAATCGCACCGCGATTGACTAATCTAGAAAATAAGAATTCAGATAGTAGGAATTGGCTTGCCACTCGCGGCGCAATTGCCTACTCCGATTCAAATTAAAGCATTCGCGGCTCAATTGGATCCACTCATCGCAATTGAGTACAACATTAGATACAAGAAAATGAATAAACAGGAACAGCAGAAATTTGATCAGCAATTTGATCATAACGTATCATAACTAAAAAAAGAAACTTGCGGTAAAACAAAATGAGCAGAAGATATGAACAGACAATTAAATCACAATGTTAAGTAAACAAAATTAGCACGCATGAACGAGGAAGATTTGATCTTCAAATCAAGATTGAACAAAATGAAAATAAAATGACTAAAATGAACTATTTTAAGGATTAAATAAATTTAGGGGTTTTAGCACTACAAATGACAATGACCATTGTATACTATATCACACAAGCCGTGCGAAAAACAGGTTATAAAGTTTGTACTTGTAATTCGCGGCTAAGATTAGGACTTTTTTGCGAACACGGGATTCTGATTTCCCTTGTCGTACAGATTTGCAATCTGTAGATTTGAATTGTTTCGTAGCGCCAATTAGCGTTCTTTACTTCGGCCAATTTAAGAGTGAATTGGCGGAGCGAATTCAGGCTTTATTTTGTTATTCAAATATTGACTATTTGAGTTACAAAGTTTAGGCTGATTTGGCGGAGCGAAATCACGTTCGACTAGTTATCGGGTATTTCGCTTAGCGAAAGATACCAAATTTTAGATGCGTCTGAATTTAGACTTTGGCGAATTGAAATCTAGTTAAGAGAGAGAGTCAACTATTTTGAATTACGAAATTGAGAAGAATGAAATTAGGCAAGATTAAAAAAACTGCTTCACAATTTGTTCACAAGATAACATTACTAAATTGCGGCAACTTACAATCACGAGACAAGGTGAACAGACAAAAGATCATGCATAGGATATAAACAAATTAACAAGTATGAAATCATAGGATTTGATCTTCAAAATTAAACTGAATAAATGAACAAAATAAAATAGGGAAATTGAACTAAATTAAGTTAAACAGAAATTGAACTAATTTGGTTACACCAAATTAATGAACTCAAACTAAAAATGTACTATTGTACCACATTTCCCCCTTGGCGGAAATAAATAACATGTTATTTATCAGAAAATTAGTAATCAATATGTACTTGTTAAATAATTAATACTGTAATGTTTTAATCAGAGTTTTGAATGGCCAGTTTTACTCATTAATCGCTTTCGCTTTCATAATATCTCTCCGCTTCGCCAACTGTCATAGACAATTCTGGTTCCTCGTAATTCGGAGAGACGTAGAATTGAGTGGGATAGGAAGTTGTTGGGGAGCATGGGCCGACTGTGAAGTTTGACTCCTCTTGATTGGATTGTGCTGCAGCAGTTTGTATTGCAGAGATTATGGACTTGTTTTCGATTTGTTGTTTTTTAATGTTTTGCCGTCTCTTCTGTTTTCCAATTGCTGCAGTACTTGGTGTTGTGGGAGGGCATGATTGAATTGGAGTCACAGATTCATCCGATTCTGTGGTCGATATGGCAGAGCGTTTTCTCTTTGAAGGAATTAGCGCTGCGGATGCTTTCGTGGCTGCTTTTCTCTTCGGTCTGCTTGGTGGCTCCGCGATAATGATGCTTGAAGTCGGTAATTCCATTGGCACTGCGAGATCGTTATTTGACTCTGTGGTTTGATTTCGCGGCGCCTTTGTCTGTTGTTTCTTTGGCTTGGTCGGCATTCTTACTCGGAGGGCGCGTGTAACATTAGAATGAATGGACGACACTGTGCTGACGTCATCTGCCACTTTTCTGTGTTTCATTTTCTTTCCACCTTCTAATTTTTTTCTTAATTCCTTTGCATGGTGGTGAATGATTTCCTCCGTTGTTTTTCCCGTGAGGAGTTTTGGGCGTCTATTTGCATATATTTGCAAATCTGTGTTTCGTTCCGCCTTTGTGCCGAACTTTGCGAGGTCAGAATTCCTTATTGTAACCTCTCTCTTGCCCGGTTCTTTGATTACTGAGGTGTTTTCGGTTGTTTTAATAACTGACGATCCTGGTGCAAGTACGTCATATAGACCGTCGAAATTTTTCTTTGATCGTTTTATTTGTGGTCTCTTTTTTGCCAATTTGAGCTCCAGTGACGTTTCTGTTCTTGGTATCAGTTGGCCAACATCTGGATGAGAAATTAATCTCGATTCTTTGTTTGGGTCGTCCCTCTGTCTTTTCATTGCCTCTTTGCCCAGTTTGTCCTTGTTTATTTCCATTTCGATGTCGCTTCGCTCATTATTGTTCCAATTTTCGTCTGTGATGAGCTGGTCCCATTTGACAGTCTCCAGATCTAAATGTTTGTTAAGAATATTTTTGTAAGTTAAACTTTTTGAATCGGGATTAGTCGTTATATTGCTTAATGGTGTATTCGCTTTTCTGCCAAAATGTGCCTCAAAAGGTGATATTCCAATAGTCTTTTGACGACATATTCGTAACTGATAAATTTTTGAATTTATTGATGCTTTCATATTAAATTGATTTTGCGCCGACGTTTTAATACAGGCTAAGCGATTCTTGATTGTTTGAATGAGTCTTTCAACCAAACCAATAGCTCTGTGGTCGTGTATTGGCGCCTCGATTAGCTGTATGTTATGTTGATTACAAAATGTTTTAATTCGATGCCCCGTTTGACATCTAGCCTGATCCAATCTAATCGCGCGGGGTACACCGTGTAGCAAAACATATTCTTGACGAAACTTTAAAATATTATCTGCATTGGCTCTATCAAATGCTTTCGCTGTTGGGAATTTCGAAAATCGATCAATACATGCAAGAAAACAAATCTCTTGATTTTTCTCGTTATAAATGGGTCCTCCAAAATCAATTTGAATCTCTTCATTAGGAACTTTACATAGCTTTAATGGTGCCCATTTATTTGCTGGTATAATAGGTTTTAAATTTTTACCAATTTTGACACATGGGTTGCACTTTGCTGTTTTGGTGGCAATATCCCTGTGCATGTATGGCCACCACGCGTGTGTTGCCATATCCGTCATTCCCCATGTGCCAGGTTGAGTTGCGTGGATTGCGTCTACATACGCATCCTTGATAGCATGTGGGAGTGCAATTCTGTCGTCTATGCAGACACACCCATTCTTCACGTGTAAGTCCTTCCAGAAGGAATGAATGTAGGGTGAAATTTGTCTACATCTATCTTCATTGTCCGTCAAAATGCAGTCGCGAATCTCTTTCAAGATCGCGTCCTTGGTTGTCAGGCTGGCCATGAGAGAGCTTGAGAAGATCTTTGAGAGCGCGAAGTTGAAGGAATCCATGTACAAATCGTCTACTGAAGGCGAAGTGGCTGTTGTATCTGTAGTAGGTGTAATGGGGGTCACAGGTGCCGCTTGAACAGTAGAAGGCCCCGCCTCTGCAAATCTGACTCTCGAAGGGGTCGATTGTTTAACAGTCATCAGCGTGTCGTCGTCAGAAGGTGATTGAGACATCATGTAGACGTTCTTGAATTTTGTTGCGATTCGTTGAAAGTGATTTAAATTAGAGTGTGACTTTTCGGTGGGTCGGTTTAAGGCAAAAAGCGAGTGAGGAATGTTAGTTGTCTCGAATTTGGGGATGGAATTTAAATTATTTATCGTTAATTCGCTAATTGAGTCGTCAATTTGCGTGCTTGTAGAAAGTTCTGGATTTCGCGGTGCGAAATCACTACATAAGTTATTAGTGGAATTTGGATTATTTACGACGCAATTTGTAGATTAATTTCGCGCTGCGAAATCGACGTAATTTTCAGCATTTAATAAGAAGCGTTTCGCGCTACGTTTAATTATATCCAATTTAGCTACAAAAAATTGCTCGTCGTATGTAGATATATTAGCAGCTTGTTGATGCGGGTCGCGAGATATATAATCCACTAATCCCATTTTTGTGCCCGGAAGGTGATCAATCGAGAATTCAAATGGTAGTAAACGATCTACCCATCGTGTCAGTCTACTATTATATGATTTATTGGATCTGTTTTCTCTCATAATAGAGAGAAGGGCTCTATGATCAGTTATCACAGTAAAGGGTTTGCCGTATAAATAATACTTAAAGTGTTCCACTGACCAAACAACACCCAGAAGTTCTAGTTCGCTTATGCTATATCTGTCTTCAACAGAGTTCAAAAATCGCGACGCGAATGCTACAGTATGCCACCCATTAGGTGTTCGTTGTTCCAATGCACATCCCAATCCTTTAGGCGAGGCGTCACATTTAATTCGCGTTTCTAAATCCGAATTGAAATGTTTATTTTCAGTGGTTTCCGTAATTTGTTCTTTTATTAAAGAAAACTGTTTATCGTGCTCTTCCGTCCAGAGAAATTTCGAATTTTTCTTAAGCAATGGTCGGAGGGGGTAACATAATTGTGACAAATTCGGAATAAATTTTCCAAGATGGTGTACAGATCCCATAAAAGAGCGAAGTTTTTTAAGATTAGTAGGTGCCGATAATTTTCCAATTGCATCTGTTTTACTTGAAAGTGGGGTTACACCAGATTGTGTAATATTATGACCGAGCCATTCAATCGTCTCTTTTGCGAAATGACATTTTGCCAGATTTATGCGTAAGTTTTCCTGATCCAGTTTTTTTAAACATTTTCGTACTAAGTGGAGATGTTTTTCGATTCCACCTCTACTAACGATCAAAATGTCATCAAGGAAACAGAAATTATTTTCTAAACCGGCAAGAGTACAATCAATAGCTTTTTGGAACTCCGCCGGCATGTCCATCAGCCCGTAAAATCCAGTTTTAAATCGATATGTGCCAGTCATATCACCACTGACTATGTTGAAGTTACAATGGCGGGCCGTATCACTGTGTAGCTTTAATTGACTATAAGCGTATTGCAAATCAAGAGTTGTGAAATAAGCGGTCTCCTGCGGCGCCGTTGACAGTATTTGTGAAATCGTTTGAATTAGCGAATCTATATTAGGCATTTGATACTTGTTTTTATGAATAGCTTTGTTTAGGATTTTTGAATCAAGTGCTATTTTGATTGACTTGTCCTTTTTTACCGTAATGACAATCGGAGATATGAAAAATTGATCTGAACAGTTGTTTAACTTTTCGATATGTCCTTCGTTTAACAGTTTTTCTAATTCAATTTTCACTTTCGGTTGGAGGTGAATGGGTACTTTTCGTCCTTTTTGATGTATTAATCGATAATTTTTGTGAAATTTTGAATTGACCGTGTGGTTTTTTGATTTCCCAATTCGGGAGATCAAATCAGGAAATTCTTTTGCCGTTGATTTCTTGATTGCACAAGGTGGATCTATATTATTAACTTCAGATTGAGGGCAAGGCTTCTGAGAAATTGTAATACCTAACTGGTCAAAAAGGTCCCGTCCTAATATTGGTCTAAATCCATCGGATACAACTGTTATTTTTGCCTTCTGTATACTCCAATCATTGCATTTTACCGGCGTTTTCAAAGTGCCAAGAGGTTGGACGATATCATTCGAAAATGACTTCAATTCCAATGGTCTTTTCTCCGACCACTGTGATTGAGCACAATTAAACATTATTTCTCTTGCGAGTGACATATTAATAATGGTACAACCACTACCAGAGTCTAGAAGTAAATCACAGTTTGTGTTTCCAATTGTTAATGTTAATTTTTTCAGTGTCAAATTTGGGGAACTCGTATTTTCAACAGTGGCAACGTAATTATCATCCAAAGAATCATAGTCTGAATTGATTTGCGCATTATAATTGATATAATTGACGTTTAGACTTTCCTGGCTAGAATTTTGATTAGATGTTTCTGCCGTATCTATATTGTTAATGCGATTAGTTTGTTGAGTGTTTCTTGTAGAATTAAGTCTTCGACGACAAACTTTAGCGAAATGGTTTTGCAAACCACAGTGATTACATTTCTTACCCATTGCGGGGCAAACCTGACGATGTGTAGGTGTCCAGACTTGACCACAACCACGGCATTGTCCAATGGATGCACGATTTGTGACTGTTCTGCTTGATTGAGGTCCTCGTTCTCCCGCGCCGCGAAATCGATTGAATTGGTGTACTGTGTTTACCGTACTGCCAGTTGCTCCGTTATTAGATGAAATTCTTTGCTGATTCTGATTACCCATTTCCATGTTTACTGCAATGCTGAGTGCCCTCTCTGGTTCAACTGTGTCCCTTAGAAGCTCCCGCTGGATGTCATCGTCTAGCATGTTAGTGATGAAAATGTCCCTGATGATGGCTTCTTCACGGTTTTCAAAGTCACAACTTTCAGCCAGTTCTTTTAAGATGCTGTAGAATTGCTCTACGGTTTCGCCCTTCTTTTGCTTCCGAGAGAAGAACACAAATCGATCGAATGTGATGTTTCTTGGGCGGATAAAGGCAATCTCCATCATTTCCCAGAGTTTAGGGTAGTCAAATCGTAAATGTTGTCGTGCGGGAATTTTTGTGTTAATAGTCGTCTTCCTTCAATACCAATACTTAGGTACAACAGAGACACGCATTTCTGATCACACAAATTCCAAGGACGCTCCCCACATAGTATTCCCGCTTCGGTTATTTTCTGACACTTTAGTTCCCATTGTAGCTTCAGCTGGTTGTTTCTTACTCTACGTTCTCTTTCTGCTTCCTCGGTTGTGTCGTCAATCGGCATTTCGTACTTCGGTTCCACTGGCAGGCGAACTGTCGATGGTTTGGGTTGAAGCAATGTGTCTATAGTTATGTTCTCGCGAGCGAGAATCGCTAGTTTTAATTGAATTCTCCATTTCTCCCATCTGATTGGTGGGTCTGAGGTTGGTCGTTCCCAAATTGGCTCTATCGACAGCGGTGTTTTTCTCGATTCTCGAGCTGGCTGCGCCATGTCGTACAGATTTGCAATCTGTAGATTTGAATTGTTTCGTAGCGCCAATTAGCGTTCTTTACTTCGGCCAATTTAAAGGTGAATTGGCGGAGCGAATTCAGGCTTTATTTTGTTATTCAAATATTGACTATTTGAGTTACAAAGTTTAGGCTGATTTGGCGGAGCGAAATCACGTTCAACTAGTTATCGGGTATTTCGCTTAGCGAAAGATACCAAATTTTAGATGCGTCTGAATTTAGACTTTGGCGAATTGAAATCTAGTTAAGAGAGAGAGTCAACTATTTTGAATTACGAAATTGAGAAGAATGAAATTAGGCAAGATTAAAAAAACTGCTTCACAATTTGTTCACAAAATAACATTACTAAATTGCGGCAACTTACAATCACGAGACAAGGTGAACAGACAAAAGATCATGCATAGGATATAAACAAATTAACAAGTATGAAATCATAGGATTTGATCTTCAAAATTAAACTGAATAAATGAACAAATTAAAATAGGGAAATTGAACTAAATTAAGTTAAACAGAAATTGAACTAAATTGGTTACACCAAATTAATGAACTCAAACTAAAAATGTACTATTGTACCACATCCCTTCCATTTTGCCGGTTTCTGCTAAAGTAGCTAATTTCCGCAATACTGTTCCACTTTGAATGTTTTAACATAGTGAAAACGAACACGAGATACACGCATCGGACACATCTGCCCGTGACGATTTGGGTATACCTCTGCGTCGTAATGAGAAATCAAACAAAAATGACAAAAGTAAATGGTCTTTAGTTCACTTCAAAAACAGGCAGTTTTACCATATAAATATAAAACTCCTGCGTTTTATTTCTTCATCAAGTGCTTTAGCTGAAAGTCTTTGGCCGAATACTTCAGATCAGAAGCTCTCTACTGATTTGTCCATTTGGTTGATAACCTGACAAAATGGTTGACTTAGTTACTGCTCTTTGCGTGGCTTCATCAATTTTTACGAGTTACCGAGGTTTGTTTTCTGTTCACTTGTTAATGAACAAAGTTGAAGAAGTGCGGAAAAGTTTGAATATGTGATCCCAAATTTTAATACTAGTTCTAGTACTTTTTTGTTCCGACCCACTTGTGGGGGAGGAACTATATACTCAATTGGGTTTTTTTTGTTCAGTCAATTTTGACCGATCGATATATTCATCGTACAGAGTTGCGAGTCCCGGGTCGAGGTGTCACCGCCATTCAACGCAAAATTATGTAAGATAAGCGGTTAATGCGGAAATTTTTGTAAGATAAGCGGTGAATGCGGTGAAATTACATAAATCAGGCGGTGAATGCGGTGAAAAAAAAACTTTATCGGCTGGTAGAGCCGAAATTACATAATTTAACCGCTGAATTTAGCGGTGAAATTACATAAATTCACCGCTTCGAAAAAAAGTGTCCAAATTATGTAAGATTAGCGGCGAATGCGGTGAAATTACATAAAATCACCGCTCAACTTAGTGGTGAACTTACATAAATTCACCGCTTAGAAAAAATTGTTGAAGATGTTTGAGATTAGTAAAGAATGCGGTGAAATTAATGATGAGTGTGTGAGGAATTGTTAGATTCGCCTTCCCACTAAAACAAACCCTTATCTTACATCTTTTTGACACTTTTTCTAAGCGTTGAATTTATGTAATTTCACCACTAGAGTAAGCGTGAACTTACAAAAATTCGCCACATTTCACCGCTAAAATATGTAATTTCACCGCTAAAAATTGCAAATCCTACAAAAATTTACCGCGCATGTTTTGCAGAAAGTAGAGTGAATTCGATTTATATTCAAACAAAAATTAATAGAATTTAGTGAGAGATGGCGCAGTGGAAGAAGAAGTGGATGACATGCAGGAGGTGAGAGGTTCGGAACCTTGTAAGGGCGGTGAAATTACATATTTTAGCGGTGAATTGTGGTGAATTTTTGTAAGATCACCGCTTAGTCTAGCGGTGAACTTACATAATTTCACCGCATTCACCGCATTTCACCGCAAAACTATGCACGAAATTTGCGTGAAAAAACTAACCTTTCACCGCTTATCTTACATTTTTTTGCATTTTTTTCTCGACCCGGGGTGGTATCATCAAAAAGCCCCTCCATCGTAGAAAATGGAATAACAAAGATTTTTCTGAATTTCGTATTTTATAGGGAGTTATCGAGGTTTGAAGTTTTGTGAATACTAGACAATGGATAATATTGTTTTTGTTCACATTTTCCTGAATTTTCCTTACAACTTCGTCAATTTTGCTTAAATTTGTAAAAATTATTAACAATAGTACTGTCAATTTTATTTTTAGAGACGAAAAAGTTAAAAAGTTTTGTTGACTCTTTCGATTTAGTTTTTTGGCTAAAATTTTGGCAAAATATTTCAAAATTCAGCCTATTTCATCAGAAATTGCCCGAAATTGGTTTCTTTAGTCCACTTTGATTAAATTTACCGGCAGTAAACACCCAAAAACAACAAATGCTATCTTTGTAAACTGCAATGAGTTTATTTTACATCCACTTCCATTGAATGCAGTCTAGAATCAGAATTTTACCGCTTTTGCCTAAGTTTACTCTATTATTATCAAAAACGCAGCCTTTATTTTTGATATTTTAACTAAAAAAATTATCAAGATCCGATGCATTCGAAACAATTCTAAATGGACAAGCAGCAATAGTAGGGCTAGTTTTGGTCCAATCTTGGATTGCTACAATCCAAAAATAATTCGAAATGTAATCAGTTGGTCTTTTTTAAAAAAAAATCGATTTTTTTTATGTTAGTCAAATAACAGAACATTTCAAATCAAAGATCTCTGTTGATGGGTCCGAAAGGCTTCATAAAAATTTCCAAATTAATATATAAGTTTAATTTCTCGGAAGCTTATGGTCATTTTCACTTAAAAATCTTTGCTTTTTTAAGCAGACAATGGCATCTTGAACGTTCTCTTATTTGGTCAACTTGTAGCCTAGTGCCAGCAAAGAACGAAAACTTCTTCTTCCTCTTCTTTCTATTGATTTAAATTTTAATCTTTTTTGTGGTTTTACGCGTTAAGTTATGGTTTTCTGGCTTTGATACTACGAGATTTTACAAATTTGTTTTTGATTTTTTGGTGATGGCCATTTTTTAACGTTTTGTCCTTTTCGCCATATTATCACAAAAATGATAGTTCAAATATTACATTATTGGCGTTCAAATAAGGCAGAATTAAACATATAAATGTCTTGAAAGACATAAATTATGGTTTTTGACGGCTTTGATACTCCTTACTCGAAGAATTTAACAGATTTTTCTCAATGGTTTCAACTGTCGTTTTTACTTTGTCTTTTCAGTCGTAAAAAAATATCCGGAAAATGAGAGCTCTGATGTGCTTTCCATGGAGTCATGAATAAGCCTTTGTCTTGATTTGAGCAGATAGCTGACCGCTTTCATGACTTTGAAAAGAATTGTTTTCAGAATTAAAAAACTTTTTAACTTTCTTTAATTTTCCATATTTGTTCTTTTTTGTCCATTTGTTACCTAGTGTTGTTACTTACAGGTTACATATAACATTATTGTCGTCGACGCATGGTACAAGTGTACAAAACCTAATGTTTTTTATAGAATTCATATGAATTTACTGGTTTGGAGAGGGGTTTTTCGCACAAAAAGTAAAATAATTTCTTTCCTGTATTTAACGCTCTTTTCGTAGATGTACGACATATGCTAAAAGTTACCGGTCTCAAGCGTTTCTAATGGATGAAAAGACGAACCTATTCAATTATTTCATTTTGTAGCTAATGGCGTTCATGACTATGAAAAAAAATGTGTTTTAAAAAAAAGCAGAACTACTTAAATTTGCCATTTTTCACTATTTTTATCTACTTGCTACGTATTCCCATTAATTAGAGGTCCTATAGCACAATTTTGGCGTTCGTGGAAGGCTTAATTGAACACATTTTGAGGCGCAAAAATGGCTTTACGGCTTCTACGACGTTTTCTCGCAATATTTGATTGTTTTTTAGCTGTCTCTATTTGCTGTTCTTTTCGAAACGGCTCAAACAATTATTTACTTAACACAGGTCTTAATGCTCTCCTATAGAAGCTTATGTGATTATAAACATGTTGGATGTTTTCATTTGCTATTTAATGGTTTTCATTACTTTGAAATGAATTGCTTTTAGAAATATAAGACAACTTTTTATCTTTGCTGTTTTTTTTTTTCGTTTTTGTCTAACTGTTGCCGAGCCTTTTTATGGAGTAGTCCCATATACTTTCAAGTGAAGTACAGTTTATTTGTTTAGTTTAAGTTTTATCGGCGCTAATTTTGACCTTGTTAGAATTTTTTTTTCTAAATGGGCATAAAGTTTTGTATGTTTTTAATGTTTGTTTATTTTGTTATTCGATTTTGTTGTTGGTCTTGACTTGCTCTCTTAATAATGACTGATCTCATCAATCTAATGCGGCATTTTTTACTCCACTGTTATTTGCGTTGGAGGCGATCTTTTTGTTCATACACACTTTTTTTGGAAAAAAACTTCAATTTCTGGGGATTTTTTATATGTTCCTCATTTGGCGGACATTTATGCCAAAAATGTGGACGAGCGGGGTCGGAACTTTATGTGCGAACGCACATTACCGATCCTCCTTGTTTACGTCTAGATCTAAAACAAGCTCTTGATAGTTCTATGTACTTTCGTGAATGAATGAGGTGATTTTACACGTACACCCAAGCGAGAAAGCGAGGGACTAAGAAACTAGATTTTGCACAAAATTAATGTCGATGAAAATTTTGCTTAAAAAATTTACCGTCAAAAATAAAGTTTAGTGTCAAAATTTTGGCATCTTAGGTTGTTTGATGTTTAATTTCATTGGAAGCGAGCACGTTTATTCATGAAATCTTTGAATTCGAAAGAACCCCATAAAAATCGAATGCAACTCCAAAAAGAACTATGCCTCTGTTAAAAAAATTTTTCCGAATTTATATTTTGGAGCGCTTATTGCTGTTTTCAATCATAAAGTAGAAAAAATCGTCCCTGTCTCAACCAATAGTAATCGAGATTGAGCATATATAGAACATTAATCGCGGGGGGGGGGGGCACTGACAGGTTGCCCCAAATCACCAATCTGACGGAGCCCAGATGAGCAGAAATCTTTAGCCTGAAAACCCTAGAACAACAAATCAATTTTTTCAGTGTTGAAACTAAACAAAATGGACAACGGAGTAACATGGTATGCTAATGGGCAAGATGAGTAATTAAAAATGTTTTGCAATTGAATTATAGAAAGAAAACTTATTCCAAGAAATGACTTTGCACTTTTTACCCAAAACATGTTTGGAAATTTTCCGTTTGTGCGCCCAGCTTTGTGAAAGCGTTTTATTTGCAAAACCCCGACACACGTGCTAATTCGTACATAATGTTATTTAGTGGGGGATGCACTACGAACTGCAGAGGTGGGGGGCACAAACGGAAAAGATGCAAATTTCGATAAAATAAAACTGGAAAAAAATTGAGAAGTGACATATTTTCCGCTTCTTTTGAAAATCGTTCTTTTTTTGAAATGCAATAGAGTCAAAGACACATTCAGTATGATGGAAAAAAATTTTCGTTCAATCGACAGACTTGGTGTCTGTGGGTTTCAAATGGTTTTGAAATGCAGGAATCCCTTGTCAATTGCTCTCGAAGAGCAGCAATTATTGCAAACGTGTGCTTCTTTTAACGCAAAATTTTTGCTTGACCGTTTTTTTTAACTTTTCAAGTCACCTTTACGCCCTTGAATTTTTGCGTTTTGCGTTATATAAAATTCTCTTTAAATCACAATTTGAAGCAGCTGAAATCAATTGGTGGCAATTTAATACTAAAAATCAAATGATAAATGCGCCAATACTGGTGTCATTTTCACTTCAAATCTAATATTTTAACTTTAAAACACTTTAAATCCTAATAGTATATGATCCCTCTAATGAAGTTATTTGAAGCTTCTAGTGAATTTCTTAGTCCCTTTCAGCCCCCCCCCCTGACTGAAGCAGGCTGCAATTGATTAGAGCTCCCGGATCTTTTCCGTCCCCCCCCAGCTTATTGGGTGCATATTATTTGCACCCCCGACGCACGTGCAATGTTTTTCATAATGATTTACTACGTAATGACACGTGCTCTGTTAACGGGGGATGTGTAACGTACTGGGGGGAGCGCAAAGGGAAAAGATCCGAGCTCCCTCTAGTCGTTCGAGAGCATTGCTTCCGATATTAGTCGGTTATGTTATTTGTTTTCAATTGACCCCGATGTAGTGGATCCCAGTAAACCTTGCGGGAAATGCAGGAAACTTCTGTACACGTGCTCTGCTATTCCCAATAACAATAACAAAAAACTTGCAATCACATATTTTTCCCGCAAGCCACAATGGAACTACGATTGACTTGAACCTCCCGCTATTCTGAAAGGCAAACTAAGCAAAGTGTTCATTTTTTTAATGTAACTCAAACTTCCAAAGTTGCTTTTCGCGATGAAAAATGGTAGCGTTGATCGTGAACATACGTAACGGAAAAGCACGATACTTGTCAGCAGTTAGTTGCAAAACTGCTAATTGTCTTTTTAATCCTCAATTAGGAGTACCGGGAGTTTTCCGAAATTAGTCACCAATTAGGCTTTCGTTCATTTCAGTCTAATTGACAAATTGCTCGTGGGATTTCATAACGTAAAAATTAGGTAAAATTTTGGACGGCTTGAATTTAAAAATTTTTTGTGCGGAAATTCTAAAAAAAAACATAGAGCAGGTGTAATATAACTGTCTACTTGTTTACTTCTGATATAGAACGATTGCAAGCATATGGATTTGAGAGAACAATTCTGGTTCTCAAAAACTTTTCTGACAAGTCTCAATAAAATGTTTTTTCGGAAAAATTTGTAATAAAAAATTTCAGGACTTAAAAAAGACATCTTTAATTTTAAGAGAACTTGAAAAGATTTCCATTTTAAATGAGAAGAAAAATTCATAGGTTTTGCTGAAATGAATTAGAATGTTTTAGTTTTTATTACAATTTGATTTCTCGTTTCAAAAGTAAATGTTAACAAGGAGGCTCGGTAATGTGCGTTTGCACATTAAGTTCCGACCCCGCTTATCTACATTTTTCACTTAATTGTCTACCAAATCAGGAAGAGATAATTGTCTACCAAATCAGGAAATCAGAAAAATTAACATATCAACATATCGATCAACAAACTACTAAAAGAATAAAACAATCTACTCTAGAGGGTTTATGAGACCTGTGGCTACCATAATATGACTGCCAGAAAAGACTGCAATAAAAATCAAATAGGTACAAATATTAATTACGACCAAAATTCATTGTCCATTTTTTGAAAACCATTAATAACTAAATCAAAATGGCATCAGATAAAATTTATACTCGGAATATTAACCGGCACTTGTTTGGAACAAAATATGGAACTTTTCCTCAAAGCGACTTGGCAACAAGTCGACAAGAAATAAGCAAAAGGGAACAGTTTATTAAAACATTGCTTTTTTTTTTAAAAAAAAAAAGAATTATATTCGAACTGATTAGAAACATTACGCATCAAATGAAATCATTGAGAGAGTCTTTCATACCTCAATAGAGAGCAACTGAGGCATTTCATTATCCAGGATATGTCATACGACTACAAAAAAAACGACAAGTACAGGCCACAACTAAAATTTTGCACGAAAAATCACGAAAAGTGGTTTTATGAAAACTGGTTGTTCCAAGAAGAAAGACCATTTGAGGAAAAAAACCGTTATGAAGAGCAAATTGTATTTAAATAGATAAATGATGTGAATTGTATATAGAGATGCTTAGCTACAATTTAACAGGAATAAAATTGGCATATCGCAAAAATCTCTCCCTTTTTTTATTAAAAACAAATATTTTCACAATTCATAGCCAACAAAAGCTTTCGACTGAAAAAGTAGACAGTTTGTTTTGCAACTACTCGGAAAATTAATTGCGACTGTTATTAATGAGACTAAATCATAAGACTAAAAAACAAAATTAAGTACAAGCTGAACTAACAATTTTCACAAACAACTTTATAAAAACACAGTTTTGAAGCCATTAAATTTATAAGATATTAGCCGCGAGAATATAACATCTTCATTTGCGTCTCCTTTGACAAACACATGTCTTTTTGTAAAAGGACTATCACAAAATGACAAAAAAGAACCACAAATCTGAAAAGTATCTAAACTTCTCAAAATTCTTCTAAAACAAATTGTCTAAGCCCTGAAGACATCATTTGAAACGTTTAAACAACAGAAAAATTGTTGTTTGATTCAACAAAACATTAAAAAGAGCTCTAAACAATGAGGATAATTTACGAAAAAGATACAACATTGTATAATACGAAAAAAATCGCAAACCAGAACAAAAACGGATAATTTGAAAAATGTTATTACTACTCTTTTTTTTAAAATTAATTTGAAAGTCAAAACAACCATTAGCTAGTTACCGGTATCAGTTATTATGTTCACTTGATGATCTATAGTTGACCACTGAGATCTTTAATTACACAATATTTGGCATATGACAACACAAACTAACAACAAACTAAGGGAAAAAATAAAAAAAACTACCAATTTCTGCAAGAGAACTGTGTCGCAGCCCTCGAAACAATATGTTATGAAAACAAAAAGATGTTCAGTCTCCAATTTTGTAAAGGTTTTTTTCAGTTAGATAGTTAAATAAAGTTACAATTTACAAAAGAAACAAAAACAACAGCAAAACAAGGAAATTATGCACAAAAACCAGAAAATTTTGTAAGAAATCTCGTAGTACCAAAATCAAGAAAACCTTCTGTTAAAACCATCAGCTACAAAAATAGTTTGTCTCCTATACGGAGGAGAGATCGACCTGTTCTTACTGAGAATAAACAAAATGTTGACGAAAATAGTATAAAAAATTGACAAGTTCAAAAAATCACAGAAATTTCCCTAAAACAAATACATTCAATAACATAAGAGACATTAGGTAACAACCGAATGAAGAGAAATGGTGAACTTGCACCTTTTGAGGAGAAAATTTAGATCTTTGAGTGGTTAAACCTTAAATTCAGACTGCCTAAAAATAACAAATGAAAGCAAGAGCTAAATTTTACTAAAACTCCTCCTCAAAGCCATAAAAACCCTTTTGTTCTCTGAAATAAAACTTTATCTACATTCGGCCTCAAATTTACGTAATTTAGAGCGCTCATTAACGGAGCCGTGGAAAAAAATATTGTCAGCAATCAACATTAAAAAAAGAAAAATATTTTGAAAAAAGGCAGCATTAGAATAAAAAGCAAAAGTCTCTGATTATGAGAATCCATGATATTGTCGAACCTCTCGCTGATTTTGTCGCCCGCCCAGCAAACCGACCAAGTGTTCCAATTGTTTGCGAAATAGACCAATTGTTGCGTGGAATTCTTCAAATAATAATAAAAAGAACGATGCATTTTGTATAATTATCGAGACAAATCTGCAAAAAACGGCAAAGTTTTAATTCCAGAAGACTTTCATTCGTTGCCTAATTGCAAGTAGCGCTCTTTTTGAGATTTGGGAGTCTGTTTTAAGGTTTCTAGGTCACTAAATCTGAAAAACTTTAACGAAGTGGACCAAAAAAGCTTATTTTGTGCCATTTTTGATGAAAAATTTTGAAAATTTTATCAAAAATTTTAGCCCTCAAAGCGACTTGGCAACAAGTCGACAAGAAATAAGCAAAAGGGAACAGTTTATTAAAACATTGCTTTTTTTTTGAAAAAAAAAAAGAATTATATTCGAACTGATTAGAAACATTACGCATCAAATGAAATCATTGAGAGAGTCTTTCATACCTCAATAGAGAGCAACTGAGGCATTTCATTATCCAGGATATGTCATACGACTACAAAAAAAAACGACAAGTACAGGCCACAACTAAAATTTTGCACGAAAAATCACGAAAAGTGGTTTTATGAAAACTGGTTGTTCCAAGAAGAAAGACCATTTGAGGAAAAAAACCGTTATGAAGAGCAAATTGTATTTAAATAGATAAATGATGTGAATTGTATATAGAGATGCTTAGCTACAATTTAACAGGAATAAAATTGGCATATCGCAAAAATCTCTCCCTTTTTTTATTAAAAACAAATATTTTCACAATTCATAGCCAACAAAAGCTTTCGACTAAAAAAGTAGACAGTTTGTTTTGCAACTACTCGGAAAATTAATTGCGACTGTTATTAATGAGACTAAATCATAAGACTAAAAAACAAAATTAAATACAAGCTGAACTAATAATTTTCACAAACAACTTTATAAAAACACAGTTTTGAAGCCATTAAATTTATAAGATATTAGCCGCGAGAATATAACATCTTCATTTGCGTCTCCTTTGACAAACACATGTCTTTTTGTAAAAGGACTATCACAAAATGACAAAAAAGAACCACAAATCTGAAAAGTATCTAAACTTCTCAAAATTCTTCTAAAACAAATTGTCTAAGCCCTGAAGACATCATTTGAAACGTTTAAACAACAGAAAAATTGTTGTTTGATTCAACAAAACATTAAAAAGAGCTCTAAACAATGAGGATAATTTACGAAAAAGATACAACATTGTATAATACGAAAAAAATCGCAAACCAGAACAAAAACGGATAATTTGAAAAATGTTATAACTCTTTTTTTTTTAAAATTAATTTGAAAGTCAAAACAACCATTAGCTAGTTACCGGTATCAGTTATTATGTTCATTTGATGATCTATAGTTGTCCACTGAGATCTTTAATTACACAATTTTTGGCATATGACAACAAAAACTAACAACAAATTAAGGGAAAAATAAAAAAAACTACCAATTTCTGCAAGAGAACGGTGTCGCAGCCCTCGAAACAATATGTTATGAAAAGAAAAAGATGTTCAGTATCCAATTTTGTAAAGGTTTTTTTCAGTTAGATAGTTAAATAAAGTTACAATTTACAAAAGAAACAAAAACAACAGCAAAAAAGGGAAATTATGCACAAAAACCAGAAAATTTTGTAAGAAATCTCGTAGTACCAAAATCAAGAAAACCTTCTGTTAAAACCATCAGCTACAAAAATAGTTTGTCTCCTATACGGAGGAGAGATCGACCTGTTCTTACTGAGAATAAACAAAATGTTGACTAAAATAGTATAAAAAATTGACAAGTTAAAAAAAATCACAGAAATTTCCCTAAAACAAATACATTCAATAACATAAGAGACATTAGGTAACAACCGAATGAAGAGAAATGGTCAACTTGCACCTTTTGAGGAGGAAATTTAGATCTTTGAGTCGTTAAACCTAAAATTCAGACTGCCTAAAAATAACAATTGAAAGCAAAAGCTAAATGTTACTAAAATTCCTCCTCAAAGCCATAAAAACCCTTTTGTTCTCTGAAATAAAACTTTATCTACATTCGGCCTCAAATTTACGTAATTTAGAGCGCTCATTAACGGAGCCGTGGAAAAAAATATTGTCAGCAATCAACATTAAAAAAAGAAAAATATTTTGAAAAAAGGCAGCATTAGAATAAAAAGCAAAAAGTCTCTGATTATGAGAATCCATGATATTGTCGAACCTCTCGCTGATTTTGTCACCCGCCCAGCAAACCGACCAAGTGTTCCAATTGTTTGCGAAATCGACCAATTGTTGCGTGGAATTCTTCAAAAAATAATAAAAAGAACGATGCATTTTGTATAATTATCGAGACAAATCTGCAAAAATGGCAAAGTTTTAATTCCAGAAGACTTTCATACGCTGCCTAATTGCAAGTAGCGCTCTTTTTGAGATTAGGGAGTCTGTTTTAAGGTTTCTAGGTCACTAAGTCTGGCAAACTTTAACGAAGTGGACCAAAAAAGCTTATTTTGTGCCATTTTTGATGAAAAATTTTGAAAATTTTATCAAAAATTTTAGCTCAAAAAAAAACCTTCAGTCAAACAATTCAGCACCGCTCTTCTATCTCTAACGGTAACAACAACACTATGCCGTTAAAAATTTTAACTTATTTTGAACTATATTAGCGAAATTGTGCCAAATTTTAGCAAATATTACTGAAAATGTGAACAAAAACAGTCGAATGGTCACAAAATTTTAAACCTCGATAACTCCCTGTAAAAAACTAAAAACACAAAAATCTTTTTAATTTCGTATTCTACGCTAGACGGGCTTTTCAATCATACCACTCACAGCTCTGTACGATGAATATATCGATCGGCCAAAATTGACTGAACAAAAAAAAACGCAGTTGAGTATATAGTTCCTCCTCCCCACTAAAGTGGGGGTCGGAACAACAAGCATGTGAGCTTCGGGTTTAAAAACAACACGCACCCATCAATTTGGATCCTTTAACGGAAAAGATCTCATTTTCTGAACAACCGTCTAACAAAAAAAATGAGCCAATGTTTACAAGAAGTTGTAACAACCTTTTTTTCCCATCTCATGTGAACAAAACAACCTCAGCAGGGGTGGAACCAGTCATCGCAACGATTTTTTACCACCATGAAGGTCAAAATAAACATTAATAGATGCTCATATTGTTGCAGTTGGACATCACCCACGATTCCAAAATACTGACTGAAAAAAAAATTAAACAGTTTTAGGAAGCGAGGCGTTTGAATTGAGTAATGGTTCATATGCGACAAAGCAAGATGGAACAGCAAATGGATCCGAAATTGGTCTCATCAGACAGAGGAGGGGAAGCGGCTGCAATTGGACGTTTCGTAAGTACAGTTTGGGATTCCATGCGTCTGCTAATGTCCAGCTGATGCAGGTTTAAACGGTCTTGCTTGTCCGTACGTATGCCTGTCGTTTAAGAGCAACTGGTCTCGGAGGCTGGTCAGTTCCGTTCAGGGTTGAGAGAATAAATCTATGTATTAAATGGGTAAATGGGGAGGGGGGGGGGGGTAATCGTCATCGGCTTATTGCATCATTTCTGCGAACTTTTTCTTTTTTTTTGTTATTTACTACCCGTACTTACCAAGTGTAGTTCAGTTCTTCCGTATAGTTAATAAAATAAACAAATGTTAAACAATAAACTGATACATTTCATATTTCAAACTTTTCAGAATCAGCCCGAATTTTCAGAGAAAACTGTTACTGCAAGGTGCTCAAAGTTGTCAATTCTAGACTCGCATAGCGTGAGGATGCCATGCGTGTATGTGTTTAAATTGAGTAAACTTGATTCAGGCAAATTGGCTTATTATTTGAGTAAATTTAATTAAACAGTTTCGAGTGCTAAGAATCCGATCAAGAAATTTTGCAGCACTTGCTATTGAAGTTATCACGGGTTCGTCACAGACATTCAAGAAGACACTGAAGAGAGTAGCAGTTATTGCTGACAATAGAAGCTTTATTTCTGAAGCTCAGTCAGGTGCCCTTATTGAATTGACCCAGTCAATTTTCGTAACCGCTATCCGAGGAACTGCATTCATGATAATTGTTAGAGCCCCGTAAGATCATTGATTGTGTTGATAGAGACTCACCCAATGAGCCGAAGAGAGGGGAGTGTCGGGTCCAGATCCGGCCAACAATGAAATGACAATTTAATCATTAATTTCATTACCCCATGAGAGGGGAGAACTGGAATTAACTACCAAGCTATAGGATGAGGTTGTTTATGAGAATGATACTGCAGCTTTGTGTGTGTTTCCAATTTCGAAATTTGTCGAAATGAAAACTTGACTTGTTCATGATCCGAACTGATTATAACTTTGCGACTAGATAAAAATTATAGATAAAAATTATAGATAGATAAAATTATAGATAAAAATCCATAACACTATGCCTAACTAGGGAGCTGATTTAATTATTAATAGCCGCGTCAGCAATTCGAGGCGGCTATTATTGCGCTCCTAATTTTTTACAATTCAAAGATTTAAATTGTATTGGGGCGCTGTTTTTTTAAAGATCTGTTTCATTTTGTTTTTAATTTTTCGGTCATTTTCGAGTTAATCGATTTTCAAGGGCGAATAAATTTTTTTTCGGGTTTTGCAAATATAATACTGGACCGATTTTGGAAACAAAAACTAGTTTGGAACATTTTTTTGAAATAGGTTTATTTAAAGGGATAAAAGTTTGGGTTAGGGGTAAAAGCTTCAATAGTTTTAGCAATGGGTATATTTTTGTTTAGTTTGTTTGATTGTTCTAGTTTCTCAATTTTTTCAGATGATTTTGTTTGGCCAGAATTGTTCAATTGATCTGTTGGTCAAGTAGAGTACATCTAAGTTTTTCATTCAATTCTTTGAATTGTATCTCAGGACTTGTCCTACTATGTTTTTTTTAAGATCTGTTCACACATTTTCATGATTTTTGAAGTCAAATTTGAGTAGTAATTTTGATCACGCCGAAACAGGAAGCGGAGCAAAAAAGCGAGTGGTTTCTCGGCGTGAAACTTTTTTGCTCTAATTTTAAATTATAGTGAGAAAAGAGTGACAAAAATTTGATTTCTCGCTAGTGGTTTTTGTTCACATCCGGCAATTTCACTTTGATTTCTACTGTTTTTTCGATTTTTTGGATCATATTTTTTTTCTAAATGGTTTTCCCAATATATTCATAGTTCATTTTAGGCATAGTTATTTAACCAATTTTTTTTTCTTGCTAGTGGTCTTTTTACTCACATGCTGCATTTTAACTTTGATTTTCAGTTTTTTTTAATTTTTTGATCTGATTTTTTTAGAAATGGTTTCTCCAATCCACTCATAGTCCTTTCGAGGTCTAGTTTTTTGTTTAGTCAATGTAAATTTTTTGAATTGAAAGTCAGGATTTGTCCCGCTACGTTTTTGTACTTCCTGTAACAGATAGATTTTTGTTTCGTCTTACCCTGACTTTTTCAATGACTTCAGTGACTTCAACTGCTTTGCAGTTAAAATTTGTCTGTGTGTCGCGATTTCTGCTTTTAGGTCGGTTGCATGACTTATCTCACTCAAAAAATGACTTCTGAACTCACTTATGGAACTTTATGAATTTTTTTTAGTTAAAGATCAACAGTGTGCATCTAAGTAGTGCCAAACTTATATGCCTTAATCCTAGAGCTTTAGTCTTGAGTTTTTGATTTCGAAAGTCAGTTTTGAAAACGCTCGTTTAAGGCTTTTTCCTTATAGACCGTGTGTGTATCATAAAAATGACAATATGTATCTAACCCAAAAAATCTTGTGGTCTACTAAAAGACTTTTGGTCAATCTACCTATCTTGTTACTTTAGTTGTTTCAATTCATGGAAGGCCACGAGTATCAATCGCGGCTATTTTTTGGCAATCTGCTGGCTGTGTTATTTGAATTAAGCAATGATACTATTTCATCGAGAAAAAATTATTTTGCGCGTTGCCAGTAATTTATCACCCGCATGTTACTTTTTACTAAAGTTCAAGTAAATCCGCTTAAAAAAACTGTCAACGCTGTAATTTAAACTTCATAGTATTTTACCGTTCTGAATGGCTTGAAGCGATTTAAATTTTTTGTTTATATTTGCATAAGCTAAATTCTAGGAAGCTTCCCTCTGTAGAATGTCTCTATCCAAATAGCAAACCTCTATAATGCTTCAAACGCCATTATGCTTTAAAAACTACTCACTTAAACAAGTTACTCACATAAGCAAAAAACTAATCAAAAACTTAATCTTGGAGTACATTTTGGGTCAGAAATTAAAAATTTTTGTTCTTTTTTTGTCGTTAAAATTTTCCTAGAGGATTTTTAATCTCCAGCCTATCTAATTTTGGAGTCAGAAATCTCAATGTAGGGTCACCCTTGGGTTGTGTCGGCCACATCTAGGTGAAGCAATTTTGGAAGAAAAACTACACCCTACTTTTATCTTCGATCTGGATCAAAATAACAAAAAAAACCTTAACGAAAATGATTTTAACAAAGCTTTAACGAAATTTACTTTTATATACACAATCTCATGAGATATTTTGAAGCAAAAAAGCCGAATACGTCTGTTGAACAGCCAAAAGGAAGAAGTTGAACAGTTTTTTGATGAAAGTCTCAAAAACGCAGCGCATAAACGTACAGTTTGCAGAAAATAAGAGACAGTACTGGCCGAAACAAAAATGAATCCCAAAATATTTTTTTGCTTTAGTGCCTTGTATCTAATGATAGCCCCGAAAAAATGAGAAAACAAAATGTTTCAACGTATTGCCTCATTTTTGACAAAAAATCTGCTCAATTTCACTTTAATTTTCTCCAAAACATTGTCAAGTAAAGGCTACCGTTGTTGACAACTTAACAAAAAAGAAATTGTGTTTCTTTTATGTAAAAGTAAAAAGTTATCCAGCTGAGCAGTAATAAAATTCATTGGCCGCCGAATACTAGCACATTAATATTTCTGAGCGACAAAATTTTCCTAAAAATTCATACAGCAAATTATTAACTCTTTTGTCACTACATTAATAACTCGATATGTCAAAAAGCAGTAGTCTAATAGTACACTCTTTGTTCTCCTCTTTTTTGGCAGGCAAGACAGCAACCGATTATTAAAAACACTCTGTTTTAGAAAAAACCGTCGCAAAAACCTGCAAGTGCGAAGTAGCTGAGCATTTACCCTAACTATATTAGTGATTGTGAGCTGCTATTTCTAACTTGAACTTAAGAAAAAAGAAACAAAAACTTTCACTAATAAAAAGGAAAAGAAATTGAATGAAAAGGAAAAGAAAAGCAGAAAAACTGGAGGTTCGGGGAAAATAAATTTATAGAAAGGTTTTGGACTTTTAGGCAGAACAACCAGATTGGCAATTGTTTTATATAAGTCTCGTTTGTGCACACTCTGTTGTTTAATTTTGTTTTTCAAAACCGACTCGCTGGAGTAAAAAATATTTCAATTAATTGTTCAAATTCAAACCGTTGGTTTCAACGACTCTCACATTAAATAAAAAATTGGTGGAACTTAGAGTTGTTCGGCCCAATTTGGTCAATCAGTCAAAACAATAACAGTTCTTTTTGCCCTTCATTTACGGCGGTTTTAATTTTTAAAAAATTGTTTCAATTTGCAGCTACTTTTATGATGGCCTAGATACATTTTTCTTTTTGGAGTGTTCTAGTGAAATTTCTGATCTTGCCATTCAGTGAGGTTCTTGTTGTCCTTTTTGGACTAGTGGGATTAACAAATTGTTTTTATATTTTTAATAGAAATTAAGAAGTCAAGTCATTAAATCAAGTTCAAAATAAAAAAAAATTTAAATTTTAAATTTCATTGTTTTAGATGAAACTCCAGCGGAGATCTGTGAGTGCGAGGTGAAAAGGCTGGATGCGTTGACAACCACAGAAAAGGAAGAAAAGGAGTCATGTTGCGTGGACGCGTTACGAGATGCAAAAAAGGCGGAATGTCTGGACCTTTCAAACGATAGAGTGAAATCCACTGAAAAATGTTCCAAATTCGCCACAACTTTCCAAAAGTGCGTCACTGATGCCAACCAAAAGTTTTATTCTACAGTAAAGTTTGTGTTGGCAATTTTGGCAATCAAGTGGACAATCTGCTAGTCAAGTTTGGAACTTTGGATCAAAATTGATTAATGTAGCCCTAATAAAAAAGAGTGTAAGAGTGTAAAAGAAAAACAAAGAGCGCAAAAATCACAATAAAGAAAAATTTTTTGCCTTTGTTACCACCCTTGCAAATACTCTCTTTCTACCCTTTCTGAGCGGAGATTTGGGGACGTAAAATTAATATTTTTACACTCTTTTCACTCTTTTCCCCGTTATTTCTGGCAGAAAACCTCCGCCCGGGCACACTTTCAGGACATCGATTGATGGGACAAAAAGTAATGCGGAACTGTTACCGGGCCGAATATGATGAACTTGCCCATAATTACAAATTTTGCTTTTGGTTAATAGTATAAATGAATTGTATTGGATAGCCGGCCACCACATTTTAAGCTGTACAAACTAATATCATTAGAAACTAACCCCCGCATTAGTTTGTCTGTTCGCATGCCAATGAGAAAAAAATTAATTTGTTCACTTGGGGGGGGGGGCTGCGCATCAGCTATCCTATTGGTGATAATTGAAAAATAGAAATATAACTGACAAGGTTTTATTGTTGAACAATATAAATGTTTCTTTATATTTGGTAAGATAATTTTTAATTCTCTTCATACGTGATTTGCAATACTCAACTCTCAACAATATCAAAGATGACTTGAACTGTCATAAAAATCTGAATATGAGAAAAGCTATTTTACTGACCTCGACTTGAGTGCTTTATTAATAACTGCAGAAGACTTTTTCTTATAAAAAATTTATTGTGATTTCTGTATTCATTACTTGACAAGCTTAAGAGATTACTTTGAACAGTGATAATTGAAATTTTTCCTTTAATCAAAGTTTTCTGAACAAAAGAATTACGAAATTTACGCTTCGTATAAAGTCCGTGTGGTGGTCGAAATATGAATCCGTTGATCCTGGCCAACATTTGCCACGATGAGATGGCCCAGGGGAAAAACCGGTTATGACTTGTATTTTCTCGCATTAGAGCGAACTATCACAAATTAATTCGACAAAAAAACACGTATATTTTTTACCCTGCGACGTTTATCGACTATGCCGAGTTCTTCGAATATGAATCGAAAATGCGATGATACGAATGTGCAAAGGTACCATTGGCCAAATGAACGGAAAATTTTTGAAACACACTGAAACTCTTTTGTATCATTGTAAATTGATTGTTGATCGCTGATTGATGAAACGTCAGACAAAGAGAGAAAACAATTTGTGGTTTCTTGTATTGCTTAAATTTCCAAAAACCTTAAAAAAATAAGAATGAAGAAAAAAACTAAAAAGTCTTAAGCCAATACTGTCGCCCTAATCGAAAAAAAAGGATTTTTTACCACAAGGTGGATTCTTTAGTCTTAATTTTCATAAATTGCAGCTCATACTGATAAGTAACCTGAACTATGTTTCTCAGCTAGCTCAGAGTAAAAAAGCAAAAAAAAACAAAAGAGTTTTTTTTAAAATGTACAGACATTTCCACAATCATTTACACAATTACACAATCTTGTACAGACGTTTTTACACAATCTTTTTGTAAAAACGTTTAATTCTGCAAGAATGAGGCATTTCAAATTATAATTACAATCAATTTATTTCGTTTTATTACATTTTTTTAAACATTTTTTACATTTTATTTGACATAACGCGTTTACGACACCAACAGGCGTGTTTATGAGTCAAAATATTCGGCTCAAAGTTCAAATCTTTGCTATCTAATTAGACATGTTGCGACTATGATTCAATTATGTGCAAAGCACCCGTCTTAAGCAGATGATCTAAATTTAAAAAAAGCACGACACAAGTATTTGGTTGTGTACCAATTCTGTGAAAGAAAAATTGATTTTTTGGTGCAAAGAAAAAATAGATCTTCAAAGCTGTATTGGTTTTATAGTTAATACCTAGGATTTATGTGGGCGGAATTTGAAAAAAAGAAGACAGATTACACTCCTTGTGAACTAATACTTCGGAGAGAACCCGAAAACTCTCAAAAAAGAACTGTTAATGACTCTTAAAAAATTGTCTGTTGTTATTTTTCATCTGAGTGACCTCAATCTTATCAATATACCAAAATGATGACCGAGAGAATTAAATTTCAAAAAAATTATTCCCCTCGAAAAAGATATATATTACCTAGGAGCTAACTCAAGTTGAAGGAACTGGTACTTTTACGCAGAAACTATTCGTTATAAGCCACATTGTGACATTTTCCTGCTCAGACTTCATGTCGTGTTAGTTGTAGCTTTTAAAACATTTTAGGATATGGAGCTTGTTCAACTTCAATTACTTCCAAATAATCATGATGAAGATAAATGGCGGATACAAAACATAGAACACTCTTGATAAGTAACATGCGTTAAAGATATTAACTTCACTTGGTTCTACTATTGAATTGCGCAGTGTAGGCGCTGAAATGATCCCAGCCCGAAGTTTGTGTTCCTAGATGCAAGATCCGGTTGAAGCCGAGCTATTTTTTAATGAATCTACTCCTTTTGAGATTTTTTCTTATGGTTTCCTAACAAATTTTATTCAAATTGCAGCTATTGCACTATAATGATCTTCAACAAGATTTCACAATTCTTCTTCATTTTCTTCAGCAAAAAATTTGAAAGTTTCCGGAACATATTCAGTAAGTGTTTTTATTTAATCGATGTAATAAATGATGACACTGACAAAAAAAGATAACATCCCAAAATTTCATCAAAAATTGGAACACTTTGTGTTTCTATTCATCTTTTCCTTTCAAATTTACTTGAAACACTCTGAAGACCTTTTTAAAATTTAAAAAGGGCTGAAAAGATCCTTTACCAATTGCCTATTGTATTGTTCGAGGATGTTTTAATGTCAAGGTAATTAGTTAAAACTTTTCCACGCAATGATGCAATTGCGTTATCTTGCTGCTCATACTGATAAGTCACATTAGCTATCTTTCTTAGCTAGCTCAGAGGAAAAGACTAAAAACTAGCAAAAATAGAAAAAAAAACGAAAGAAAATTATTTTAAAATGAAGAAACGTTTAATTCGCCACAAATAAGAGGCATATAAATCAGTTTGAGGCATTTTATGTCATTTTTTTTTGTTTTTTTCCACTTTTGTTACACTTTCCTTTTATTCAGTAAAAATTTTTATTTAATGGATGTAATAAATGGTGACTCTGACAAGAAAGATAACATCCCAAAATTTCATCAAAAATTGGAACACTTTGTGTTTCTATTCATCTTTTCCTTTCAAATTTACTTGAAACACTCTGAAAAATGATCTGAAGACCTTTCTTAAACTTTAAAAAGGGCTGAAAAGATCTTTTACTAATTGCCTATTGCATAGTTCGAGAATTTTTCAATGTCAATGTAATTAGTTAAAACTTTTCCACGCAATGATGCAATTGCGTTAACTTGCAGCTCATACCAATAGGTCAACTTAGCTATCTTTTTTTTTTGTTAGCTCAGAGAAAAAGAATTAAAACTAGCAAAAAAACAAGAGAAATTTTTTCAAAAAACGTTTAAATTTGCAAGAATATGAGGCATTTTTATAAAAATTGGAGGCATTTTAAATCATATTGTTTTGTTTTTTTTTAATCTTTTGTTACATTTACTACATTTTATTTGACATAAAGCGTTTACGAATCAAACGGACGGGTTTCTGAGCCGGAATATTTGGCTCAAAATTCAAATTTCCGGTATCTTATCAGACGTGTTGCGACTATGATTCAATTATGTGCAAGGCACCCGTCTTAAGCAGATGATCTAAAAATAACAAAGCACGACGCAATTATTTGGTTGTGGAAGAAATCTGTGGAACAAGAAGTGTTATTTTTGTGCAAAGAAAAAAAATGGCATATCCAATAAAGTGCAATAAAACTTGTCACAATTACCAATAATTCATCGAGTCCTTTGAGTTGCCCAATTGATGAAAAATTGATTTGAATACTTAGATTTTCATCTTGCGAATTAATATAGGGTTTCTAACCTTTTGTATTGTTTTGAAATAAATTAGCAGTTGTGATTTCAATTTTTGATTTATGCGAATCTTCCGTTTCCCCTCCCATCCTTCTTTTTCCTCCTCAATGCCAGAATTAAAAGTTTTCTCTTGTATTTATCACAACTTTCAAATTGTTAAACATCTAGTTAATTCGATGTTAAATGTTCAATCACTCTTTTTAGGCAGATGGTCAAAATTCAAAAAAAGTGCAAAGCATGTTACCTGATAGTTGAAAAATTCGAGGCACAAGAATTGTTATTTTTGTGCAAAAAAGGAGCATATATTATAAAGAATATATTGTGCTTCAGTGCACCCGCTTGTGAGAGTATATGTCTTTGTTAATGTGCAGTCTTTTTTGTATATGTATCTATATGTGGGTCAATGAATGTATGTATGTGTGGATGTATCTATACATATGCGTATATATATATATATATATATATATATATATATATATCTTTATATGTATATGTATATATATATATATATATATATATATATATATATATATATTATAATATATATATATGCATTAGAAATCACACGTGTCGTTTACCAAATTAACTCTATTATTTTTAGTGTTGCAATATATCAAGAAAATTTCTATATTATTTTATAAACAACTGAAGCGAGCTGAAGCTCTTTTGTTGTCAATCCTGAGGAGCATTCATCTCACTAGTGGTGACATATGCAATAAACTGCAATGAAATTTGTCAAAAATACCAACAAGTCGTCGAGCACTTTGATAAATTTCCAAACTGATGGATAGTTTATTTGAACATCTAGATTTTCATCAAGGTTATTGAAGTATTGTACATTACTGTTGGGGTTCTAACAGTTTTTAGTGTTTTGATACGAATTAGCAGTTGTGATTTCAATATTTGATTAAAGCAAATCCTGCGTTTCCCCTCCCATCCTTTTTTTTCCTCCTCAATGCCAGAATCAAAAATTTTCTCTTGTACTTATCTCAACTTTCAAATTGTTAAACATCTAGTTAATGCGACGTTAAACGTTCAATCACTCTTTTTAGGCAGACAGTCAAAGTTCAAAAAAACTGCAAAGCATTATACTTGATAGTTGAAAAATTCGAGGAACAAGAATTGTTATTTTTGTGCAAAAAAGGAGCATATATTATAAAGAATATATTGTGCTTCAGTGCGCCCGCTTGTGAGCGTATATGTCTTTGTTAATGTGCAGTCTTTTTTGTATATGTATCTATATGTAGGTCAATGAATGTATGTATGTGTGGATGTATCTATACATATGCGTATACATATATATATATATATATATATATATATATATATATATATATATATATATATATATATATGTAAATATATTATATATTATATATATGCATTAGAAATCACACGTGTCGTTTATCAAATTAACTCTTCCATTTTTAGTGTTGCAATATATCAAGAAAAATTTTATATTATTTTATAAACAACTGAAGCGAGCTGAAGCTCTTTTGTTGTCAAGGAGCATTCAACTCACTAGTGGTGACATATGCAATAAACTGCAATGAAATTTGTCAAAAATACCAAAAAGTCATCGAGCCCTTTGATAAGTTTCCAAACTGATGGATGGTTTATTTGAACATCTAGATTTTCATCAATGTTATTGAAGTATTGTACATTACTGTTGGGGTTCCAACAGTTTTTAGTGTTTTGATACGAGTTAGCAGTTGTGATTTCAATTTTTGATTTACGCGAATATCCTGCATTTCCCTCCCATTGTGTTTTCTGCTCAATGCGTGAACCAAAAACTTTTTCTTGTATCTATTTCAGCTTTCAGATTGTTAAACATCTCAGTTGACTCAACGTCAAACGTTTAAGCACTCTTCTTAGGCAGATGGTCGAAAACCAACAAGGCGCAGCGCAAGTTACCCGATTGGTGAAAAATTCGAGGAAAAAGAATTGTTATTTTTGTGCAAAGAAAAAAACAACAAACTTATCCAATTGAAGTTTTTCCCTGTCTAATACAATATAATCCCATATTGTTGATGGTACACAATTGTAGAAAACGAAATCAAGGAAAGAGCTAAAAAATTTTTCGTCAAAGCTTGTAAATTGACTGCATATTTTTATGTTTTTTGACAATATTTTTGAAATTTGCAAGATTTTGGACTGGCAATAGTCTCTTCTTGTTCCGAAAGGAAAACAACTGTTTAAATTTTTTCGTTAGAAACACCTTTAAATGGTTCTCAGGTATTTTACGTCGGACCAAAAGAACCAATAATGCTTCAATTTTACTATTTATCTGATATGGCTTCTAATCATCTGATGGGAACACAAGAATTTTCTTCCATATTCCGCGGGAGAATTTGACTGCAAATTTAAATGTTTGGATGAATTTCTTCGTATCCTCAAAAGGCTACGTATTAGTTAGGGGCCAAGATGTTTTTCAAAGTTGAAGGCAGAGCAAAACTTTGTCCATGTCCCATTTTACACTGGCAAGCTTTAAATTAGTGCATACAAATTGATTACTTCAGATTAGTTCTAATACACAATGTTTGATAAGCAGCCTAGTCAAGTTCAATGACTTCAAAATAATCATGATGAAGATACATTGCGTAAACAAACTAAATCATAGAACACTAAATTTGCGTTGCTAACCACAACAAAGTTTTTGAAGGCGAGCAAACAAAATTTGTTTAAAAATCTGTCCATTTTCTGATTTGTTTGTGTTTTTGGTTCTTTTTAATTGTTATTCAAATTGCAGCTATTATGATCTTCAGAAATGCTTCCAGAGTTCTTCAAGTTTTTCAACAAAAGAATTAAGGTTTCGATTCCATAATCAGTAAAAATTTTGAACTAATGTATGCAATCAAATGATAACTCTGACACAGAAGACAACCAACCAACTTTTTCTCATGAAATCGAATTATTTGTATGTCTATTCAAGTTTGTTTTTCAAAACCTCCTGTACCAATTGCAGCCCAATGGTTCTTTGAGCTGCATTTATCTAAAAAATCCTCCCATTGCAGCCCCACTTACATCATCTCACCCCCTTAGCTGCCTGATTCTAACACCATTTTACACCCCCTTACGTTTTTACACTCTGAACAAATTAACCCATCACTCTTACGTCATTTTATCTAAAAAATCCTCCCATTGCAGCCCCACTTACATCATCTCACCCCCTTAGCAGCCTGATTCTAACACCATTTTACACCCCCTCACTCTTACATATTTTTGCCTATTGGCAGCTCAATGTTTACATCAGTTTTTACACTCTGAACAAATTAACCCATCACTCTTACGTCATTTTATCTAAAAAATCCTCCCATTGCAGCCCCACTTACATCATCTCACCCCCTTAGCAGCCTGATTCTAACACCATTTTACACCCCCTCACTCTTACATCATTTTACCCTCCTTGGTAGCTCAATTCTTTCATCATTTCACCCTCTCAGATTAAAATAGCCCTTCATTGCCACCCCTTGCAGCCTGATTCTTAGCTCTTTTTAACACCTCTAAAAGAGTTATCACCTCACTCTTACACAAGTTTTTCCCCTTGTCAGCCCAATTTTTACATCTGTTTACTCCTCTGAACAACAAAAGCTCTCACTCTTATAATATTTTTGCCCATTGGCAGCTCAATGTTTACATCAGTTTTTACACTCTGAACAAATTAACCCTTCACTCTTACGTCATTTTACCCCCCATTGGAAGCTTAACCACAGAATTTTTTGCAGATCACATCTTCAAATTTGAAAAGATTTAAAAGTGTGACCGCTAAGTAGAATATCCATGATCTGATAAAGAGTAGTGGAATTTTCACCTAGCATAATTTGATGAAATCATTCCAAGGTTACATTGGGGACTGTAGACTGTAGAAAGACGTTTGTTGATAGTACTATTAACATTTGCAGTTGTTTCACTCATGAGTGCTGGAAGTTCTTTTTAGATATTGTTGGCTGCAGAAAAGCCTGGTTTTGAAAACTATTCAACCGCAACATGTAACCGGGAAATAATGGAACTTCTTTTGATAAATTTTTTCTGAGTAGGCAAAAATGTAATTTGAAACAAGTCACTAGACAAGGAATTGTTGCCAAAATATACACAGAATGGAATAAATTATCGGCTCGGTACCAACTTCGTATGTAACATGACAATTATTTGAACAAAATGGAAAATTTCAACATACGCCAAAGACGGGTGATAACCGTAGGCATAATTCTTGACCTCAGAGGTTTCCAATTTCGGTTCGGTCTCACAAATGGTATACTTGAATCATTTTTAAAATTTCTTAAACCGTTCGAGAATATTCTCGTCAATAGCCTCAACCATAATAATATTTAAAATAAGTAAACTAAATAAAGATACACAAAAGTCAGTAAGCAACAAAGAAGCATATAGCTATTCCAAATCATTGTCGAGATGTGTCGGTTGTTTCTGTTTCTTAGCACGCTGAGTTAATGTTTTTCCTGATCATTTTCCGAGCCTTTTGAATCCTCAAATGAGGTGGATTTCAGAAGAGAATCAATCAAACCAACAAGTGTCTCAATGGTTTGATTGATTATTTCAATATTATGACATAGTGAATGAAATTCCCGCCTTTATAGGGTAAGTTTTTTGATTAAAATCCCAATTAACTTGGTCGCTCTCTTGTTTGGATAATTTCAAGGACAGATAGCTTCCAGTATAATTAAAACTTTTCGTTTTTCATAGCAACTCTCACAAGTCCTTTTTCGCTCCGCTCAGCAAAATATAAAGGTAGAGATTGCAGTATTCAGCTATCTTGGATAAGGCAGCATCCATGATATCAAAATAACTGATCTGAAATAAATGCGAAACTGAAATGGCTACTAAAAGATCTAATTTGTAATTGCCTGTAAACGAGTTGCCCTACTCCGCGCCTACATGTTTAGACTGCGCAACACATGAACAAAGTCAGCGCCCCCTTAAAATGAAGACGCATAACAAAACGCTGTAATTTTTTTGACGTTTTTAAATTTTTCACTCCAAAAGAGTTTAATTTTGTTTTTCCAGCGACAATCGAACTTCGCGTAGAGAAGTGCTGTCAATTTGGAACTGCTGTGAAACCCATTCAATATCACAATTCTTCAAGACAGTTCAGTACCATTCATTCACTAATGCAATACCGTTGATCTAATCAGTACAAGACAAATTAAAAAAATTGCTGTGAGCGTCAACCGATGCGATTGAAGTCAAAATCAAGTTGGTTTTCATCAACAAAAGTAGGTTGTTTCGGCTTATGAAAGCGGTTGTGTATATATATATCAAAAGATTATCCAGCATATTAAAAGAAACATGACGTAATTCTATTCTTAGACCTTACGCCAAAATTAGGTTCAGCGACTCCAAAAAAAATGTGTAACTTTGATCATTCTGCCAATTCTCCATTCTTATTTATTGCCATTGTTATCTAAAAACTTCAATTTATCTCAGCCTTTCATCAAGTTATTTGATAATGATAAAATTTCATTCCAGTTTGCATCAGTTTTACAGCCAGGTTAAAAATTCCAATACTTTACATCCAGTTTCTTGTTACACACCCCTTACTGCTAAAAACTCTTATTTTTGGAGATTCAAACTTCAATTTATCTGAGCGTTTCATCAAGTTATTTGATAATGATAAAATTTCATTCCAGTTTGCATTAGTTTTACAGCCAGGTTAAGAATTCCAATACTTTACATCTAGTTTCTTGTTACACACGCCTTATTGCTAAAAACTCTTCTTTTTGGAGATTCATGGCGACTGAAAGTTCAATAATGAAAATATAAAAGATTGCTTGTTCGTACGTGTCCGACCTACAAAAACTTTGTATTGCTGAAGGAAATCTTCGAAGGAAACACAGTCTGATGGCGCAATGATAACATTTTCCATCCATGTGAATTATATTAAACCAATCGCCGAAAATATAAAACAACACGATGTTTTTCAGCTCACAAGAACGCGCGAGAAGAAATCAGAAGTTTTTGAATCCTCCTACTCTCCGCGTTTTTGCGGTTGCATCACTCCTATTAATACAAATATGGGAAAATATGTGAAGAAATTGTGCAAGAGAACCAATTTTTTGTTCGCGGATTATGATAATGATTGTATTGCATTTTGGGAGAATCAGCAGTGGCAGCTCGAAAAATTAGAGCATACATCACATTTCTGGGCGTTTGATAAGTCATAGCCGGCGGATAACGATTCAAAGACAACTCCTGAAGAACATTCTTCATTATTTTTGAACATTTTTTCAGATAAGGAAGAGACTCCACCTCTAAGCAATTGTTGCGCTCCATCGAATAAGGTAATCAAACTGTCTCACCTATGAAACTTTGTTACTTCCTCTAAACTCTGTTGCTTCTATTTTGTATCATTTTAAATTTGATAATCTTTTCATTATTGCTTTTCATTAATCAAATTTTAACATGATTTTTAGCCAAATACGGGAAAAAGCGTGCATTTTCAAATACCTATCAAATTAAAATTGCGTGCAAACACAAATTGCTTCAAGTAAACACTTGATTTGACATTTGTTGGAAAATCTTCCAATCTGAAAATCACTAATTTATCAAAATTTGTCTTTTATTTAACAACAAGGTGTCCAAATATCGAGAAATTTTAGGTTGATTAAACAAGCGGTACAAATTATTGCTTTTAAGCCTATCTAATCAACAAAAATTTAGCAAATATGAGAACCTGTTGTAATATTGACATAAGAGTCTGAGCAATAACTTCAGTTCCGAGGATTAGTTTGCAGACAAAAGCAATGAATCTGAGTCGAGAAACAAATTGCAAACCATGTTCAAACGTTTTCTGATAATAACTCAGGGCCAAATTAAAAATTGCTATTTAAAGAATATTGCTATTGCCTTGTGCGTTTCACTCGTATTAGTTTGGTTGATTTTCATAAATTTATGTTTGCTTGAAAAAATAAATTCGTTGTTTCAATATCCTGTGCATTTTACCGATCGAAGACAACACAAAAATGACTGACTGCACGAATCTTCTCTTTTACTCTCAATTTAATTTTCAAATAAGGCAGTATACATAAGTACCGAAACTTATACTTTTTTCAACAAAAAACTCGTAGGACACGCGTAGTTTTAGACGTCACAAACAAACAGTCTATGAACAGTACGCCGAAAAAAGGCGTTTTTACGCCGTGAATGCGGTTTTAAAAAACGGAGAGTCATAATTTAAATCACGTGAGACAAATGCATCTCTTATTGAGACACCGATATTTTCTTTATTGCAATAAATTTTTCAAGTGATTCTTCTTACATTGAGCACATGCCGATTCATGGCTGACCAGTTTGGAAATCAGACAAAAAATCGCTGAATCAGGGGAGAAGTTTTGCTCTTGAGAAGATTTCGGTGATGTTCTTAAATGAAAGATAATTCGGTAGTCAGTATTGCTATTGATTTTTATCAATCGAACACACAAAATCAACTTCGAAAATCGCAATTTTTTTTGATGAATTATGAAAACTTTTTCTCAAATGGTTGAGCAATTGAACGTTTTTTAATAACCTGGTAGCGGCTGGTTAATGAGAAAAGTCCAAAAAAATGAGGCTGGCTAAAACCAAACCAATCCGATCATCATCTAAGTCAACCCCGCTATCGTGTTAACAATCAAGACTTGGAATTCTTTCGTCACAGAGACAGTATGAACCCCATCGCAACGCAGAATCACTACAGTTGGGTATAACAAGTTGCTTGGGCAACAAATACGATTGATTAACTAAACTCAGTACAATCTTCGCCAAATACTCTAAGCTTCCCAAACACACAAACGCAATCAATTTTGACGTTTGGTCTCAAATTGTGTTTTGTCATTATTTAAAAATCAATTTTTTAACTTTATTCGTTTTTCTTGAGGAAGTGTATGGGACGCCAACTTACCAATCTGTGCTTGTATCTATGCGTGTGTTCTTGTATGTAAATTTGTTCTGTAGCTGGATGGCGCAGCGGAAACTCGCTGGGCATATAAAACAGTGTTCTGTATATCCAAACTACCTCCTGCGCAATCTTTTATACCTATTTGTATGCAATGTATATGTGTGCATGTATGGACTACAGTTGAAAAGTGTTCTGTTTAAATCTGATTGGCTACAACTTTTAAGGCATCTATGCGCCTCTTACTGGCTCAAGTTATCCCCGTAAAACAAAAACAGATGTTTAAGTTTTTGCGTGATAAAAAAACTATTTATCATTATCTTTGAATTTTTGAAAGATTAGAGTTTGAACATCGTATCTCAACGTGCAGGTTTTTTTTCATGATAAATCTTTTAACTTTTGCATCTTTTTTGCGGATATGTACCGTCATCTATCTAGAATATGACAATGCACGTTCACAAATATTTGCTTTGAGATACTTTTTTTCACGTTATTGATGTATTTTTGAAACTTACATTTGTGATGCGTGATGTGTTGGTGTGTGTAGGGTACGCTATTGTGAGGCGGTGTTTGTGCGTCTTTGAGTAGGTTGGCTTGGGTGCGGGCGTTTGTGTATGTAGTTGGGATTTGGCGGTCTATTGCGTTGGCGTGTATAGGGGTTGATATGTGGCGGTGTGTTTTTGCAACTTTGTGTGCAGTGGGTGTGGGCTATAGAGTTAATTCAAGCTGTGTATAGATCCAAACCATCTACCGTTTTTAGATAGTAATGTTTCCACATTGTTTTAAGCTGAAAAAACGCAAAGAAAATTATAGACCCCATTTTTCAAAACCTTTTACAAGTTCTGCTTTAGCGTAAAGCTACCAATTGCTAAAAAAACCAGTTGCACACCTTTTCACATTTATCAAAGTCAAAAAAAGCAAAGCAAAATTAAGACCACGTTACACAAAAAACTTCACAGGTTCTGATCCGCCTACAGTGTGAAATTTTTGATATTCAAAAAATTGTTTTCGACACTTTTTTTCACTCACACAACGTGTTTCACACCCTCTCACATTGATTAAAGTCAAAAAGTCAACAAAAAAATACTCTGACCTCATTTTTCAAAAAATTTTACAAGTGTGTCGCATATTTTTTCGGGCCAAAATCAATATGTTTTCAAAAACATTGTGTCCCACCTTGTTTTGATTATGCAAAACAATAGCGTTGCAAAAAATTTTCCAAAACTGTTCCCTAGGCGAACACTTTATGCTTTTCCTATCTTAATACTTAGTGTGCCCCCCACCTTGTACTTGTCTCTAGTCGGTATCATTTACTACTTAATTTGTTGGATCGTCAAAAATCGACTGCACAAAAAAGGCATCCAGTGAATCATATTTTCCCCCACTAACTAGGGCGCAAGCATTAAATCTTAACTCTACCTCATTTGAATACACAAAAGTAAGGTTGAGACAACATTATCCATGCCATTTTTTTGGCTGAGTTCTGCTCAAACATCGGCTTTTTCTGGATTTTTGTCATTTACTTGAGTCAAATTGTGCTTGACATCAACCACCCACTGTTTTTGTTATCTATTCATAAGGGTTTTCAGCTGCTCCCTTTTGTATAGCTAACTTCACGCTAAATTTCAGCCTGCTGGACGACGGATCATTTTCATAGGTCCCTGTAATGCAGTATTAGTTTATAGTAATGCGCCCTTCCTTAACTTAATTTACTCAGATCCTATTTCATATTTCCCGATTGCTAGTTGTCGTCTGTTCATCTCTATTTAATTTCAGACATGTTTGTTAAAGCTGCATGATCAGACATGTTTGTATATACTTGCTATGTGCTGACATCCATTTCCGTTTCATTGTTTTAACCTTCCAATTCAAATTCAAAAACCAAAACTCTCTTTTGATTTCGCTCCGCAAAGCTGAGCTCATAACTTAAGCAAGCACTTCGCATGGCAAAATCGACTCTAGAACTCAAAGAGTTGATTCGCCGCAAAGCCGATAGCAAAACAATAAAGTGCGACATAGCAAAGTGGGCTAATAAGCAAACTCCCCTTGGGATTGATGCTCTCTGGGACAAAAGTTGACCCACCTCTCCGTTGGTAAAAATGGACGGTACAGTACAAAATAGCTCTGCTAGCTGAGGACAAATCATCTTGAATACACTTCTCGGATCCAAACCAGAAATTGTGGAACTGCACCTGGAAATCATCTACGAAGAATTAAATACTTCACCCGTACTCAGAACTGTATCTCCTCCCGACTCGCGAGTGTGGTATCTGGTAGACAACAGGAGACTGACACCCGAAAACGATATGATATCGATGAACGTCTATGGATTTTAGTGCAAGTTCAGATTAGACTTTCTCAAACTTTGCAAACTTAAAAACCTTTTTTACTATGTATCACTAGCTATGATGAACAGTACAAATGTTGAGATTACACATTGAACTAGTGACCAAGTTTTAATATTGTAAACATGTTACTATCATTAAAGATTCTTCTTCTTGTACATTTTTTGAAGTTCTAGGGTTTATTTGATACCCGATCGTCTTTAATTAGTTTAGTGCAGTAAACTTTAAATTTGTTGCAGTGTTAGGTTCATATTAATTCGCCCTCGTGGAGACAGACCTTAGAAATTCTGTAAAGCCGTCTCCCTCACCTATCTTAGTTTAGATAAGGAAGGCCGACAGATCTTTGGCTCACAAGAACCTACGGTTCAAAGAAATCAAATAACAACAAAAGATTTGTGGGAAATTTTTGACAACGTCCTTACAAAACAAAGAAACAAAGATGTCAACAGTTAATTATTTCTGACGAGGAAAAAGCCAAAATGGGAATCATTCAAAAAAGTTACGCATTCCTGTGGGAAATGTCTTTAATCTGTGATCTTGGCAGTCACGAATAATCGATTATACGAGATGTATTCATTGCAAGTATGTAAGATAAAGAAATTCAACGCGAACTCCTAAAAAAACACGAACCACTGAAAAAGAGATAGAACTAGCAACTAATGTAGAGATGGGTATAAAGAACCAGCTTAAAATTTTGACAACAACACCAGGACAACTACAAAACATTTTTAAACCAATTTTATGCCCAAAATGTGGTTGTACTTGTTCTGCGGGCCACCAACAGAACTGTTCAGCACGAGGAAAGAGCTGCAAAAAATCTGGTGTTAAAAATCATTTTGCAAGGGCTTGCCGCAAACCAAAGAATTTTATGGAACCCAAACCTAGAGTTAAAAATATCAAAAATACAACTTCTGAGGCCGCCACAGTTGGAATCAGCAAACGAAAAAATTAACCTAATAGACAATATGCCACAAAAGCATAATTTGTAAGAGACTAATTGCAAGCCAATTGCGTAGCATTTATCACAAACGACCAGAATTTAATTGAAGTAGAACCAGTAGATGTGTAAGTACACTTCAGCAACATATACACTAAAGCGCTTGTAATTCCGGCAGCGTCTGTAGAATCATTCATAAAAGCCTAGCAAATGCTTTGGTTAAGAGCAATAAAGATTGCTACTGAAGAAAGCCATCGGGATTGAAAAAAATCTGAAATAACCCAATCAAGATCAGTGATATCATCAACACCACTGTAAAATGAACAGAATGATTGTGCAAAGACAATAAAATTACAGTAGTAAAATACAGACAGCGACCAAATATTGGACGTGATCTTTTTCCGCACATAGGGCTTTGTGTTAATCATTCAAGACAAATACTAAATGTTAATAAAAACCAATGTCCATTCAAACAACAAGTGGTTTTTTATTTTCCAGGTCTCATCTCCCGCCTCGGTAAATTTGCAAAACACACTGTCAAACCAACAAAAAAAACTTCACTCCAACTCATGAAAAAGTTATGCGAGTCCCAATTAACCTTCAACCATTAGCAAATGCAGCACCTCAAAAACTCGAGAACCTATCTAAAAAACCTTAGAAAAGTCGTTTGACACGCTTGATGTATCGATTATTACCTTTCAGATTTATTATCGAACACATACAAGGTGCCAAAATGGGACTGGAAGATTAAATTTCTCGCCAACCAGATCAAAAAGCAAAAGTTAAAAACAAAAATGATGAGAATATTGCGGTTGCAACAATTAACCGCATTCGTGGCACAATTGCAGCAATTTTTAAAAATTCCGCACCAACAAATTGTCAATCACAGCACATTAAAGCGGTAAATACTACACATTCCTCACGTGCCACCAGTACCCAAGTGTAAACCACTCCAAATTGCTTTCTGCATTAAACTCTCGTACAACTTAGTTGCTGAAATCTCTCTCTGGAGATGCAGAATAAATCCACTATTCTAATTTCATCAAAATGAGTACCAAAAATGCATCAACCGAAACTCCATCTGGAATTACAGGATGAGTGACTTTCCAATCTACACCGAATTCCGAAGTAAATTCGACTCGCTCATCAAATGAAAGACCTACACCCCTAATTTGGAAATCTAAAAAATCAACTTCACGCAGCTCTTCATAAAAGCTTTCATAGCAGTCATTACGACCAAGGATGCTGTACTTAAGAAGATTCGAGACTGCATATTGCAGAACGACGAACAACGATGTAAAAACGTCAATCCTTACATGCACTCGTACTGGCGGGATCTCCACGTTCGGTCTGTGTATGTCTGTATTGACGAATGAATTGCGTTTCCCATTTCAAGAACGGTACTGCATTCTCTCCAACTTACACTCCTTGGGAGTTGGGGAATGGTTTCTTTTGGCTAATACGTTTTTTGGCCGTTTATACATAGAGAGATCCCTAAAAAGGCGGAAGTGCAAAACTTGTACAGAACTTCAAACTGGTAATTCCTGCATTACAGTGGAAACCTCACAAAAAGTGTTTTGAACCCAATGAAGAAATCCAAATGGATTTTTTGGATCAATTACTAATGAAAAAGAACAAGATATACACTTTCTCTACCACTTCTCTATATATCCAACAGTAAAATTATCCGATAAAACAGACGGACCTAACGTTGTAAAATATTAATAAAAAAATTTATCCCAATTCATGGAGTTCCACGTAATTTTCGTTTTGATCAAGTGTTTAACAGGAAATAAAGCTAGATGTTTAACAGGAAACAAAAAAAATTGTGAATTAAACAATATCAACATAATAACCAGACTTGCAAACGATGACCGAGTAATTGGATTGGTAGAACAATTGATACAAACTATTAAAATAAGTCTAAGTTGTATGAAATTAGCAAGTAAAAATAATAGTTTTACAATAAAAGAATCTATAAAATCAATAGTGTATCAATAAAGTATTTGTAAACAAAAGATAACACATGTAACAGCTTTCCAAGCACATTTTTCACAGCAAGCCAAGCGCACAACTTAGTAACAAAAACAAAATGCGAAACTCAATAAATTTTGACACATGAAAAAGTATCTGAATCACAGTTTAGACGCCGACACTGTTCCAGTTGAAGATTACTTAGATGACAGAGGGTGGGTTTCGAGTGAAAAAAATTATTCATAATGATCGAGGAAGCAATGAAAAAAACCGAAGTTGATACGGGTCGACGCTATAACGTCAACCGTAGTAAATCAGGGTCACGATTCATTCTTTACCTAAATTTGGCGATTCCCATACCTCGGTCTGATAAGTTACCTAATCTATAAAATGCCCGAAAGGTGACAGAATGCTCAAAGAAAAAACTTCGCAGACGTTGGGACGCCCTCGCACCCGGAAGTACAGTCCATCGCACTTCCCCACTACAACTGTATTTTAGGAACCTGGTATTCCTGAAGTTCGTGCTAGGAACGCCGACATTGCAAAATTTGGCGCAAAAGCCGAAAGCAACACACCAATCCGGAATTTCTCTCAACGTCAAGTTCTTCCGTATGAGAAATCTACGGAAGAGAAGATTGCGTTCCATTCAAACGAACTGGGGAAAAATGTAGAGGGGACATAAAAAGAAATGCATCGAAACAACGACAATATATCGGTTGTATCGTCAACGAAAAGCAACATTTCCAAAACGATGACGAAAAAGCCTCCAAAACCGCAACGACTAATCATCCGAGGGAGAAGTAAAGCAACTCCCTATACTTCTGGAGCTTACTCGATCTCAGCATCGTCAACATCAGCAGGCAGACGTCGGAATCAATTCCAGTCCCAAAGAGATCACGCACTAAAATTTTGGTCTATGTAACCACCCCAAGAACTTCGAACTTCCAGTAGTCAGCCCACCCGACCCACGAGTCCGCCCCGTTTACATCTCCACCTCAGGACTCTGATTATTTAGAGTACAAACGTGAAATATGCATGTCCGCTTTTGATGCGGAGAATCAAAATTAGTCCAAATTGACAAAAATAGAAGCTTGATTAACCAAAATGAATATTTCAGAAACATTTTAAATTCAATCATTTAAATAATTTATCATCTCTGATGATACAATTTCATTTCGTTGTTCTTGGTATGTTTTAGATTTGTCACTCATTCGTGGCATCTTTCCAATTATACTCCGTTCCACAATTTACTCAGTTTTTTTATGTGCTACTTCAACGCGTTCACTAAACACAATCTAAACTCTCTGCTTTTACATACTCAAATTGTTTGTGTTCATCCCCAACGTTTGTTATGTTCTAAATCAATCCTCAAGCATTTTGCTTGGCGAAATCGACCGGAGACTTCAAAGTGTGCATTCGCGCTGCGAAGCAGATAACAAAACAGTGAAGTACGACACCCTGTAACGGAGAGACAAAACGGTTGATCATTTACTACCTGTGGTTCGCTGATATAGACCTCCATGTTTGGATGCCACTACAAGATGGGTTTGATGTGTCTTCATGAAATCGCAGTCAATAATTTTGGAGCGAATGATGGAGCTGACTGCATGTGTATTTATGTCGTCAAAAATCGTCGAAAACATCCAAAACCTACAAAAAAATGGAATTTTATCAATTTTGGTGAAACAAAAAGATCTGTGTAAGAAGTGCGCTGAAAACTATGGTACCTTTGATAATACTGCATTGAAAAGCGGTGAAAGCGGTGAACTTCAGCGCACAGACCGCCCGTACTGCACTTAATTATTTTTTGCTCTGTTTGCAGTAACGTGTCTCTTCAGTTTGGGTACGCCGTTTTGCATGGTGTTATATCATGCATTGTTCGTTTACCATTTTTGAATGTTTCAGATTTGTCATGAGTTTTATATGTTAGTTAAAAAATCAATTCTGCTACCCCAAGCACAGAATCAAGCTAATAACTGCTTTATTGAATTTGTCATGGTCATATTTGCGTCCCGGGTGGAAAAAAAATAGGAAAATTATCTCAGATAAGCGGTAAAAAGTTGTTTTTTTTTGCTGTAATAAATTTGCTGTGAGAGTAAGCGGTGAACTTACAAAAAGGCACCAGATTTCACCTCTTACTACAATTTACCGAAGTCAAATGGATTCGAACCTCTCAACTCCTGCTTGTCCGTTCTTCCATTTCGTCACCTCTCACTAACTGCTTGTAGTTTTGTTTTGAAATTGAAGCAAATTCACCTACTTTTTTAAACCATGCCCGTTGAATTTTTGTAAGATTTGCGGTTTTTTAGAGGTTAAATTCAATGCTTTAGCGGTGAAATGTGGCAATTTTTTGTAAGTGACTCTAATGTTGAAATTACATAAATTCATCTCATAGAATGAAAAGTGCCAAAAAGATGTGAGACGTATCATTTCCTCACTTACTCCCCTTTACCCCTATATCATACATCGTTTTATCCCCTAAAATTACACCCTAATCTAACATTTTTTTGACACTTTTTCGAAGCAGTAAAATAAAGTAAGCATGCTATTAAGTTAAGCGGTGAAATTATGTAATTTCTTTGCATTCACCGCTTATATCATATTTTGGACTTCTTTTCAAAGCGGTAAATTTATGTAATTTCATCGCTTAATTCAGCGGTGAAGTTATGTAATTTTTACCGCTACCCAGCGAAGAAAGTTTTTTTTCACCGCATTCACCGCCTTATTTATGTAGTTTCACCACATTCACCGCTTATCTTACATAATTTTGCGTTGAATGACGGTGACACCTCCCTCAACTATGGACTGATTCAGACCTGAAGCTTCAATTTACGATGTAAGGATTCAGCTCTGATATAGGCTGGCACTAGGTCGGGCGTATATAATTTCACTGCATCTCTGCGCATTTCTTACATAATTAATGGAAAACTGCTCGACCCGGAAATACATTCCTCCTCGTCCTCCTTGTAAGCTTTGTTTCCCACTGTTTGCTCAAAGGGGATTAGGATCTTTTCAGTTTGTGACCCCACCCCCCCCCCCCCTCTTCATCTTGGTGGGTGCATAATGTTTGTAACTCCCAAGCGCACGCGTTATATTTGTTCATTATCAATTACTATGTACTGACACGTATTCCGCAAAGGAAAGAAGGATGCAAAAGTTTCGGATCTTTTTGTCTTAACGATCCAGCAGTATGTTACGAAACAAAAGCTTCAAAATGGATGCTATCAAATGGAGACTTATTTCATGTTAATTGAAAAAGTTGCAACAAGGAGCATCCAGCAAGCTTTCACGGCCAACAATGGAAAGTATGCAGAGGATTTCGATTTTTATCTTTGGGTATGATTTGTGGAAAAACATTAAAGCTTCCACGGAACCGTTACTTTTCCCTCGTAATGGACATATTTTGTTCTGCATAACAATGAGAGTAAAAAAAAACGTTTGCTATTAAACCATTGTTTAAACAATGGTTTATTAGCAAACGTTTTTTTTACTCTCAATGTTAATGAGTATTAATTATAATCGTTAATCAAAACTCTCGTTGGGGTATGGAAATTTCCAAAGCCCAACGAGAGTTTTGATTAGCGATTATAATTAATGCTTAAAAAGTAGTAAACATGTCAATTATAGATGGCTACAATCAATCACATTTGGGGGAAAGATATAGAGAAAGAAGTTATTTCTCTGATGGAGATGATTAATGCAAGTAAATATGGTGAAGTAAAAATCACTTCGCATCAAAGAGGACCCTCCAAGTCGTAAAAACTTTTTTTCACTTGAGTGCCCAGGTAAAATTACTATACCCCAAAACTCATTAGAATCTTGACTGTTCGGTTTGTTAAAAAACAGCTTTGTATTCAACATTAGTGAACTGAACGTTCTTTACTAATTTTATTGGCAACCTTCGAGTCAATCTGCAGTTTGCAACTTCTTCTCGGACCCGGGAGAGACTCGTTTAGACTTGAAACGTAGTTTACAACTTTAGAACCACGTTGCCTTATAGGGTAACATCTTTTAGTAAATTTGAAATAGAGAAAACTTAAAAAACCCCAAAAACAAAATTTCTTGTGCCCATTAACTGCGCAATTTTAACTGTTAATGAAGAATTTCAACTAGCTGAGGGCGAAACGTTACTAATAGATTGTATGCCGATTTTCAAGAGTTCGACGGTGTAC
>NC_134471.1:82634728-82924728 GCF_964194025.1 Convolutriloba macropyga
GATAAAGAATTAACAGCGTCTAGGTGGCCAAATTTGATTGGACCGTTAATACTTGGTGATTTTTTATCGTTAAAAAACTCCATGTCTATGTATGTTTGAATAACTCGCACCCCTACATGGATTTAAATGGGGTCGTGGCAATCGACGTGGGTATTCGTAACTCGAAAAAACCTCATTACCAACTAGAGCTGTCCGTTTTTGCCCCAAGGTGGGGGGTATATGGGAAATCGAAAACTCTTTTAAGTATGTTTTACATTAAATAACGATTTCTCTAACTTCTCAAAGTTTGCAAAATTTGTTGCACCTGTTGGGTACATCGTTGGGTGCAATTTTTCGCAACGGATGGAAGACTCTAACGCTAATTTTTGCAACTTTGTAAAGGTCAAACAAAAATAATTTTTTATGACGGCGGCTGAGAATTTAGGTATGTGTTAGTGTGTGCTACATCGATATTCGCATCACTCCATTTCCCTAACAGAAAGCAAACAAATTTTTACATTTTGAAATTTGTTCATATTTCGATATGATATAACCCTCTGTTAATCCGGTAACAGTGCAAAAAAGCTATTATTCAAATTTCATCCTTATTTTTTTATGATCCTATTTGTCTTCCCACACCGCAATTGGAGATTTCTCTCTTTCTTTTTAGTTATGCCTCTCACTTGTCATCCAAACTTTCAATAGCAAGGCTTATTTGCTGACCACAAAATCAATTGTGCAAAATATGACTTCCTGCAGATTAGAAACAGCTCTTCTTTAGTTCAGGAGACCAAACAAAAACGGCAAAAAAGTTTGCAAGAAAATTTAGGTACATTTGGTTTAATCGGTATTGTTAGTTTTGAACGTAAGAGAGGTTTGAACGTAAAGTTATATTCTTAACTTTACATTGCCTCTTTTACCATTTGCTTTTTATACATATGTGTACAAGAGGAAATTAACAATGTTCTTTTTTGTTTGGGATCGTCAGTTATAAACAAAAGAAAGTTTCGGTATCGTCGTTTTCAAACGAAAAAAAAATGGTCAAACCATGATACCGAATCTCTCCTATGTTAAATCAGGAAAAAACAACGGACAAAACCGACGAAAGAATAAAGAGGGCTTTCGACGTTTACGGCTAGAATAAAGCGACTGCTTATTTTTAGTAACAACGGCATGTTTTCTCGCCTAAGGTCTGTTTGCTGATCTAATGCCTGGTTCAAACTTTTTTTTTCATCTAAATTAAACTCCGCGTGTGAATTACCATTCCAATAAACTTACTGCACATTCATTTTAGCTTCAAAAAAATTAATATGATTCGTTTGAGAATCTCTTCTGTTTCTCTCTCCCGCACTCCCCGTCCCAACAAGGGCACGTGCTAATTTTTCAAATAGCAAGTTGCAATATGACAACAAATAAATTCATTGGGAGGGTAAAAAAACACTGAAAAAACACTCAAATTAGATACCAAAATCAAACACCGGTTGTCCTCTGCGCAATTTCTCTACAACAAAAAACAAATTATGAAGTTGAGAATAATTGTCTTGTGCATAACAATTAAGAAGTGAACAGGTGATAATAAAATAGTTTTTTTTGTAGAAAATTTTAATTTCGGTCACGGCTTGAAGTGTCATATACGGACTAAAGTCACAAAAAAGAACACTCATACTTACAGAGCTACTCATACACACATACAAACAAACAAAACACACAAACACAATAACCCAACTGTTGATTATAATAATAATAATAATAATAATAATAATAATAATAATAATAATAATAATAATAATGAATTTAACTAAACTTGGTTGCACCACGCTTAGTACGTCCCTAACGGGGCTTGAATTTGGTTTCCCTCAAACACTGTTCATCCATATGGGTACAATTTGTAATTAAAATTCTTCTTAGCTAAATCAAATAGATATTCTTTGACTTCTTTTTTGAATTTGTGAGGACTTGAATATGGGTTATAGTTGGGAAAATCACGCGCCAGTGACATCGAATCGTTGAAGTTTGTAACTCGTTGGAAAAAATTTGATCGGCAACGCTGGCAACTACATTCGTTTGAGTATAAAAATATTTTCTCGTTTGATCGTGTTTTCGGATGCCCATTCCTTATTTGCCAAAATTGCTCTGCCTCAAGTGGAAGTTTTCTTGTCAAAATTCTGTTCAAAACTACGAGATCCAAAAAGACAAGTTGATATGTGATCGGAAGTAAATTTACTGATCGAAGACAATCATTGTAATCTTTATCAGTAAAATGACTGATTGATTGTATCCTTTTTAAACTTTTTCTCTGAAGCCTTACCATTTGCCTGACGATAGTTTTACTGGCATACCAAACATTCGATCCATAAAACAAGATTGATTTTATGTAAGTTTTGACTAGGTTGCATTTAACTGACAATTTTGTTTCACTTGGAATTGATCTCTTTAGATAAGCTTCTGATTGGCTTTTCGTAGAACAAAACTTAAATGATAATCCCATGACAAATTTTCGGAAAAATATATGCCCAGGTCTCTGAAGTGTATTTCCTGTGAGATGTTTCTATGGCTGGGAAGACGCAAAATTTGCTTGTTTTGATATTTACGTAAGGAAAATTGCACGTTTTTAAATTTATCGAAATTGAAGTTTAACCGATTCTCCTTGCTCCACACAATAGCATTTTCAATATTTTTTTCCAGCTGCATTTTATTGTCTACAGTGCTGACGATTTTTGTGTCATCCGCGTATAAAAAGCACTCATTGACAATTAATTCGGGTAGGTCATTTATATAAACGGAAAAAAGAAACACAGTGAAAATTGACCCCTGAGGCCCACCGCTGGTGATCGGTCGAAAGTCCGGTTTTCCGCAAGATATTACAACTCTCTGTTGTCGATCTGTTAAATATGACGCAAAAAACCTCAAGAAAGCACTATCAAATCCCATTCGACATAATTTTACAAGTATGATGTTATAATTGATGGTGTCAAAGGCTTTTGCTATGTCTAGATACACTGTCATTGGCATTTTGTTGGCTTCAAATAACTCATACAACCTGTTGAAGTAGACAAGCAATTGAGTGACGGTTGAACGATTTTTCCTAAAACCATGTTGCTCTACGCAAAGCTTTTGTTGCAGAAAGATTGAGAACTGTTTATACACCATACGCTCAAATAGTAGTGACAAGGAGCTAAGCATGGCAATCGGTCGGTAGTTTTTGATATCTAATTTGCTACCACTTTTGAAATGGGGTCGTACATGCACTTTTTTCCACAAACTGGGAAACTCACATTTGCTAACACAGCAACTGAAGATAAACAAAAGTTGATTCGAAATCTACGGTAAAGCAGATTTCAGAAATTTTGGGTTGATTCCATCAGAAGAGTTAGCACCACTACGTATGTTTTTGACTTCCTCGCTCATAGCCGCTTTGCTAAACTGAATGTCATCAAGAAATATTTCTGGACTTTGATTAAATGGAATAACAACTTCAGTATCGTCTTGAACAAAAACAGAAGCGAAATTATTGTTAAAACAATCTGCAATGCTCTTGTACCCAAAGACTTCTTTTTCCATTTACACCATTTTCTCTGGAAGAGCTGGTTGTTTTGTTATTTGTCTCATCAATTTATATGCATCGTTTGTTGACCAGACCTTGCTTTTTTCAACGAAATTTTTCTTGTCATTTTTTAGAGAAATGGATAATTCTTCTCTAAGTCGTGAAATTTTCTCTGCGTTTTGTGTATTTTTCAAAGCTGTTCTGAGTTTATTTTCTAAATGGATACTGTTAGAGGACATGTAAAAAGGTGCATTCGTTCTTCTAGATGTTTTGAGTGGAATTGCAATAGAAGACGCTACTTCTAATTTATTGTAAAATGAGTCGACAATATAATGAACTGAGTCAAATGAAGACATTGGAAAATTAAAATTGATCGTAAATTCGTTCCAATTAGCTTTGCCAATATTTAAACCTTTCATTTTAGGCAAGGGTTCTTGCTCAGCATATTCAATCGAAATTTCAGCTAACAAATACTTGTGATCTGAGAACGATTTCTACTCTAATATTTCGCTACACAAATTAGCATTGTTACTCAGAAAAATGTCCAGCGAGCTTGCATGAGATTGCAGTGATGACATATTTAGTTTTTTGAATTCGTTCAAAACTGCTTTTTCGTATGAACAATTACTACTTAAAGTAAGCCAATCTGTGTGAGTGAAGTTAATATCACCATTCAAAAAGAAAGTAAAGGATTCAATCGACCTTTGATATTCTTGGACATCTCTGACAATCTCTTGAATGGTTTTGCAGAACAAACCTGCACTGATTCTATATTTGCTGTCAGCTGGGGGATTATAAATGGTGATAATAACGATTGTAACCTCCTTGAAAATGTATAAGCAACAACAAATGAAATCTGAATTTGTTCGCAAAACCACCATCTTGCATGATAGGGTGTTTCGGTGTGCTATTAAGACGCCCCCGTGTGGTCCATGTTTTCTATCTGATCGCGACTGGGGAACAAATACACGTGCCAATTTTTTAAATAATGATTTACTATGCTATGCGGCCAGAGCTCTGTGACTGAATGTGCATAAGATACTGGGGTTTGTTTTAGGGGAACAAACGGAAAAGATAAGAAAACTGGGCACCACAAATTGTAAATTTTAGCAAACATTGTAATCTGCAGATTGAGAGTATAAATGTGCCTAGCACAGAGTGCCTAGCATTTCAAAGCATTAAGAGAAAGCAGATTTAGATGTAGGCCCTGATAGTTGTCTTGAAGTGTTTTCTAGTCCTCCGAGAATGAGCCAAAAGTGGTCCACCAAACATCACCCAGTTCGTTATCTTCTCCTAAACATGCAAACTTTTCCTCAAACTAATTCTGACATTTTTGTTTTAGCCATCAGAAGCCTTTTTGCCTTTTTATGCTACATTTGATTTCTTTTGTCCAGTCAATTTTTGCCGATCGATATTGGTTGTAGAAAAATAGACATAGTTGCACCTCCTAAAAAATCTGACGCAACTTATTTCATCAATGCTGACGCTTTTTGAAATTTTTCATTTCTCAGAAAAATAACTCTCAGCTTAGCAAAAATTTTGTTGTTTCGGGTTATTTTCACGTTTCTTATTTCCTTCTTCACTTAAATATGTGTCATATATACAATTACTTATGCAAACAATCACCTTAAAATCTTGCAAAAAGAAGAACATCGCTGTTGGAATTAGAAATTGACAGTCAGAAAGCCGGGCTTGTACGAACTGAAAAACTTGAACGAAAAGTAAATCTAAAAAAAAAACAAAAACAGATGCCTCCGCAATCAACTCTGATAAAATTAGAGATATTTTGAAGGAAAATTTAAGAAATGATTAGTTGATTGAACAGCCAAAAATCTTCACAAAACGTATCAACAACTCTTTGTGAAAAAGGAAATATAATTAGTAACAAAAATGAAGTTTTTGTGCAACTTCTTTTGGGTGGCCTTACCAAGAAATTGATGCGAACAAAATTGATTTAATTGTCAAATTATATAAGGAAAAGACAAAAGAAGAAACCAAACAATGAAACCACTGCACGCCAAGAAAACACTAGCAACAGACAAAAAAAAGAAAAAAAACGATACGATATTATATCTGAGTTTGTGAACATTTTCCCAACAAAACTAATACAAGTTGAGTTTGAACAGTAATTTATCGCCAGGTATCCTTGAAGAACACTTGAATACCTTAGGGTCTCTCAGACAATGTATGGATCACTGAGAAGTTAAAAAGTTTTAGGTGAAACAATTTTTCAAGTAAAAATTCACTCTTAAGGGTTAATTAAAATGTTAATTCTTTGACTGTTAAACAATGAAAGATTTTACAGTCCATAAGTCATACATGATGAGAGGAGAATGAATTTTACATTTTGGATTTTCCCATGGAAGAAATGTCCAACGTCCTTGATAGTGTGAACAAAATTGAAAATGGATTTTTAATGTCTACTTTTTAGTCTATTCGAACTTCATATGGTTTTTAGAACATAGTTGAAGTCTAGAATTGAGTACAAAAATAGACAAGGGGAAAAGATTATTAAGTTATTAAAAATAGATTAGAGAAATATTATATAGTTTAGGATATAATAAAAATGATAAAACAGATTAGATTATATTAGGGGAAATTTTTTAACGTTCCTGCAGTTTTAATCCTTAAATCGTCGAATTATTTGCTGTTTCTTATATAATAAACTTTTCTTTGGAGAGAAAACGATGTTTGCTTTTTCAGCTCACCTTTATTGACAAGAAATTGAGAAATTTAAACGCACATGGTCTCATTTTACAGCGAGAAACTTAAAGCAAGCGAAAAATATTGAATATGAGAACGAATCGCTGAGCGACGAGGATTATTTTTAGTACTAATTGATGGTCAATTCTCTCGAATAATTGATACAATTTGCAGATAAAGATTTAACAACTTTAACTTTTGGGCTATTTTTTAAGACAAAATTCGAAACTTTTGAAAACCTTGAATCAGGAGAGTACCCTTATCATTACGTGCGCCTACCCAACCCTACACGCAGCTGGAAAATTAAATTAAGAGATAACCGGGTATACTTAAAACATGGGAAAACCGATTCATTAATTGATAATTTAAAAATTTTTCCTCTAATGGTCTGGCTCATCTTTTCAACAACTATTATTTTCACTTTATAAAAATTTTCCCTGTTTTCTAAATTTCTAGAGTTATCTATAGTTACCAAATTTAACAGCAGAGGTTCATGCATTTTTCTCCCTTATTTTGAAAACAACAATTATGTTTTGGATTGTTTGACTTTCAGACTTGATGATATATTTTCATGTGCACATCCGTTTTGGCCGTAGCTTTAGGTACAAGGCTGTAGGTAGTTTCTGGACAGAACATGTAGTATAATGTAATTCTTGCTTGTATGACTACGAAATTAAAAATATACCTAGCAGCAACACAGCAACAATACGACAGTATTTGTCACTGTATGGGTACCTGGGTTGTAGTAACAGTCAAAGTTGGAAACATTTTGTTGATTTCTCGCATCTTAGCAGAAATTGTCGAGATCAGCGACAAAACGAACATCATCAACCAAATTGCCGTCAGTTTCCAACCAGGTTTAGGTACAGACTTATGAAAAGACAATGCTCAAATTGTACTATGAAAAGATCTTACTCGACACAATTGTGCTATGAAAAGACTTTACCTGGACTTTAAGACACCCTGGACATTAGCTCGACAGAGATTTTCAACAAAAGACTTTAGCTCGACCCAAAAGTTTACAAAAGAATTGAACTCGACTCAATGTTTTTAGAATCTCAACCCAAAATTAGGGCTGGGTTTTAGCTCGAACTCGTCTAAAAAGACTACGCTTAAAAATTGAGCTGGAACAAAATTTGAGCGCAAGATAGATAATTTGCAGAGAGATATAAGGAAAGGCATGAGTTTCTTGTGAAATTGTCTCTCCGATAGAATCTACTCTCATATTTGCTGAAATGAAGCATCTTTAATTCACATATCCCGGGTCGAGGGCTGAATCCTCGACCTGGGATATGTGCATATCAGCAGGTTTTGGCAATGCAGCTAATAAATAATATTTTCTAGCTGTCGTACAAGTTCACCAAAGTTCAACATTTTGGAACAATGTTTTAATCTGCTTAAAAGTAAATTTTGAAGTAAGCAATTACTTCTGACAACAAATGTGTTGATATCGCCCAACGCTGGGTTATCAACAGTTGGGCGATATTATGTATGTGCACTATTTTCGTCCAATCCCTTTATGCGCAATTCAACAACAATAGCAATGCGAAAATTGGCGACTTATCCCCCGAAGGTCTCAGGACGAGCGACGATATTAAAGATTTAGAATGAATTACACTTGTCGCTATTTTGCGTACACTGTAAAATGCCAAATCTACCAATACCCAATTTCAAATTTCGAGCGTGTCAGGCATTTTCACGCTCGCTTACGTTTCTGGCCTTAATACATGTGTGCGGAAAAAAAGCGAGTTTGCCAACTGTATTTTGTCGAGCCAATGTACATTTTGTCTCGAAATGAACGCGTTAAGCTGTTAAATATCCATGAAACCTAAAGAAAGAATGAAAATGTTTTTCATAACTTACTACAATGAAATAAAGTAGCCCTGGCTTCAATATGCTGTTTATAAACTTGATGACCGGATCTAGGTGGTCTATTATGTTAGTTTCCTCCTATGTGAGCTTATTGGTGGGTGTTAAGTGTGGCTGGGGGACAGGAATGTTAAGTAAAAAGACTACAAAATATCCTCCGAAACAGCTTAGTAGTGTTGGGTAGGGATAGGGGTGTAGATGTGTGAATAATTTTGGGGCAACTGGAAAAGCTCGTTTTTTTGTTTCTTCCGAAAACTAATTGATAATAGTGTTAGTGTTTTAGTATTAAAACCCCTGCTTTATAATATTATGCTAGTAAGTGCATCGGTTGTTACTTTTGTAAGGAAAAGCAACCAACTAAACCGCTCTCAGCCGATTGTTCAGCTCTGTGGGATATTCTGCTTAGAGGTTTTACAAGATTCAAAATATCACTTTAGAATTTTTGGCACTTCTGATGCGAAAGAGAGAAATAAACCTGAGAAAATTTTCAAGCATCCACAATTATGATGCTGATTATCGTTCAGACTAACAAAGAGTGAGATAGCATTATCACAATCAGAATAGGGCGCAGTAGAAACAACTAAGCAGAATACTTCAATGTAATCTGAAACTATGATCCAAGAAAAAGATTTTCAAAACCGGGCTCCTATGTAATCCATATATAATCGATTCTAATCGGTTGGTTAAGGGGTTAAACACTTTGACCTGAATTATAAAGTTTGTCTTCTAAAATATTTTCAGTTTATTTTTCGCGATTTTTACTGTCTTTTAGCCGGCTGAGAATGACAGTGTTCAAAAGTCTTAGGTCGGAAAACTATAGAAAATGGTCATTGCTTTCTAATGTCGTTATTAACTGAGTTTCATGTTCTCGGTGACAATTAATTTTAGTTTGTTCCCAGCTGATTTCTTGCTGAGAAATACAGTCAAATGGTTAGCATTTCGCAATTTTTTTCTGTGTTTATGAAGGTCGAAATCGGTTAAGCTCGAACTTAAAGTCAGTTTTTTCTCATGAAAAATGATCCCTTTTTGAATGAGTTGATATGAGAATTTTTTATTTGCCAACTTGTTCTGACGGATTATGTTGTCTGCGTTCTTTGCTTGCACTTGTCTCATTTTTCAAACTGCTCAAAAACCCTAACACTGTCAAATATTGAGTTGATCTCTTTTCACGTCCTTTTGAAGTTACAAACGTAAAACTTCAGACCATAACTTTCGAATAGACTGTTTAATTTTAGTGGTGGTGCTTTATTCAGATAACACTCCCCTCACCCCCAGTTGAGAGGTCGACTTATGAACAGACCGTGGTTGACTCATATCGGGTATGGAAAGACAGTGGTCCACTGATATTGGGTATGGAAAGACAGTGGTTGACTGATATCGGGTATGGAAAGACAGTGGTTGACGGATATCGGGTAAGGAAAGACAGTGGTCGACTGATATCGGGTATGGAAAGACGGTGGTGAACTGATATCAGGTATGGAAAGACAGTGGTGGACTGAAATCGGGTATCCAAAGACAGTGGTGGACTGATATGGGGTATGGAAAGACAGTGATGGACTGATATCGGGTGTGGATAGACAATGGTGGACTGATATCGGGTATGGAAAGACAGTGGTGGACTGATATCGGACATGGAAAGACAGTGGTCGACTGATATCAGGCACGGAAAGACAGTGGTTGAATGATATCGGGTATGGAAAGACAATGGTCGACTGATATCGGGTGTGGAAAGACAGTGGTAGACTGATATCGGGTACGGAAAGACAGTGGTGGACTGATATGGGGTATGGAAAGACAGTGGTGGAATGATATCGGGTATGGATAGACAATGGTCGAATGATATCGGTTATGGAAAGACAATGGTGGACTGATATCGGGTACGGAAAGACCTCGTTGACTGATATCGGGTATGGAAAGACAATGGTCGACTGATATCGGGTATGGAAAGACAGTGGTTGACTGATATCGGGTATGGAAAGACAGTGGTCGACTGATATCGGGTATGGAAAGACAGTGGTGGACTGATATCGGGTATGGAAAGACATTGGTGGACCGATATCTGGTATGGAAAGACAGGGGTGGACTGATATCGGATATGATATGGAAAGACAGTGGTTGACTGATATCGGGTGTGGAAAGACAATGGTTGACTGGAATCGGGTATGGAAAGACAGTGGTCGACTGAAATCGGGTATGGAAAGACAGTGGTTGACGGATATCGGGTAAGGAAAGACAGTGGTCGACTGAAATCGGGTATGGAAAGACAGTGGTGATCTGATATCAGGTATGGAAAGACAGTGGTGGACTGATATCGGGCATCGAAAGACAGTGGTGGACTGATATGGGGTATGGAAAGACAGTGGTCGACTGATATCGGGTATGGATAGACAGTGGTGGACTGATATCGGGTATGGATAGACAGTGGCGGACTGATATCGGGTATGGAAAGACAGTGGTGGACTGATATCGGATATGGAAAGACAGTGGTCGACTGATATCAGGCACGGAAAGACAGTGGTTGAATGATATCGGGTATGGAAAGACAATGGTCGACTGATATCGGGTGTGGAAAGACAGTGGTGGACTGATATCGGGTATGGAAAGACAGTTGTCGACTGATATCGGGTATGGAACGACAGTGGTTGACTGATATTGGGTATGGAAAGACAGTGGTCGACTGATATCGGGTATGGAAAGACAGTGGTTGACTGATAGCGGGTACGGAAAGGCAGTGGTTGATTGATTTTGGGTATAGAAAGACAGTGGTGGACTGATATCGGGTATGGAAAGACAGTGGTCGACTGATATCGTGTATGGAAAGACAATGGGGGACTGAGATCGGGTACGGAAAGACCGCGTTGACTGATATCGTGTATGAAAGACAGTGGTCGACTGATATCGGGTATGGAAAGACAGTGGTTGACTGATATCGGGTATGGAAAGACAGTGGTCGATTGATATCGGGTATGGAAAGACAGTGGTGGACTGATATCGGGTATGGAAAGACAGTGGTGGACCGATATCTGGTATGGAAAGACAGGGGTGGACTGATATCGGATATGATATGGAAAGACAGTGGTTGACTGATATCGGGTGTGGAAAGACAATGGTTGACTGGTATCGGGTATGGAAAGACAGTGGTCGACTGATATCGGGTATGGAACGACAGTGGTTGACTGATATTGGGTATGGAAAGACAGTGGTTGACTGAGATCGGGTATGGAAAGACAGTGGTTGACTGATATCGGGTACGGAAAGACAGTGGTTGATTTATATCTGGTATAGAAAGACAGTGGTGGACTGATATTGGGTATGGAAAGACAGTGGTCGAAAGATATCGGTTATGGAAAGACAATGGTGGACTGATATCGGGTACGGAAAGACCGCCTTGACTGATATCGGGTATGGAAAGACAGTGGTCGACTGATATCGGGTATAGAAAGACAGTGGTTGACTGATATCGGGTATGGAAAGACAGTGGTCGACTGATATTGGGTAAGGAAAGACAGTGGTGGACTGATATCGGACATGGAAAGACAGTGGTCGACTGATATCAGGCACGGAAAGACAGTGGTTGAATGATATCGGGTATGGAAAGACAATGGTCGACTGATATCGGGTGTGGAAAGACAATGGTGGACTGATATCGGGTATGGAAAGACAGTGGTCGACTGATATCGGGTATGGAACGACAGTGGTTGACTGATAGCGGGTACGGAAAGACAGTGGTTGATTGATTTTGGGTATAGAAAGACAGTGGTGGACTGATATCGGGTATGGAAAGACAGTGGTCGACTGATATCGGGTATGGAAAGACAATTGGGGACTGATATCGGGTACGGAAAGACCGCGTTGACTGATATCGGGTATGGAAAGACAGTGGTCGACTGATATCGGGTATGGAAAGACAGTGGTTGACTGATATCGGGTATGGAAAGACAGTGGTCGACTGATGTCGGGTATGGAAAGACAGTGGTGGACTGATATCGGGTATGGAAAGACAGTGGTGGACCGATATCGGGTATGGAAAGACAGAGGTGGACTGAGATCGGATATGATATGGAAAGACAGTGGTTGACTGATATCGGGTGTGGAAAGACAATGGTTGACTGATATCGGGTATGGAAAGACAGTGGTTGACTGATGTCGGGTATGGAAAGACAGTGGTGGACTGATATTGGGTACGGAAAGACAGTGGTTGACTGATATCGGGTATGAAAAAGACAGTGGTTGACTGATATCGGGTAAGGAAAGACAGTGGTCGACTGATATCGGGTATGGAAAGACAGTGGTGGACTGATATCAGGTATGGAAAGACTGTGTTGGGCTGATATCGGGTATGGAAAGACAGTGGTTGACTGATAGCGGGTACGGAAAGACAGTGGTTGATTGATTTTGGGTATAGAAAGACAGTGGTGGACTGATATCGGGTATGGAAAGACAGTGGTCGACTAATATAGGGTATGGAAAGACAATGGGGGACTGATATCGGGTACGGAAAGACCGCGTTGACTGATATCGGGTATGGAAAGACAGTGGTCGACTGATATCGGGTATGGAAAGACAGTGGTTGACTGATATCGGGTATGGAAAGACAGTGGTCGACTGATATCGGGTATGGAAAGACAGTGGTGGACTGATATCGGGTATGGAAAGACAGTGGCGGACCGATATCGGGTATGGAAAGACAGGGGTGGACTGATATCGGATATGATATGGAAAGACAGTGGTTGACTGATATCGGAAGTGGAAAGACAATGGTTGACTGATATCGGGTATGGAAAGACAGTGGTCGACTGATATCGGGTAAGGAAAGACAGTGGTGGACTGATATTGGGTACGGAAAGACCGCGGTGGACTGATATCGGGTATGGAAAGACAGTGGTTGACTGATATCGGGTATGAAAAAGACAGTGGTTGACTGATATCGGGTAAGGAAAGACAGTGGTCGACTGATATCGGGTATGGAAAGACAGTGGTCGACTGATATCGGGTATGGAAAGACAGTGGTTGACTGATACCGGGTATGGAAAGACAGTGTTCGACTGATATTGGGTATGGAAAGACTGTGGTTGTCTGATATCGGGTATGGAAAGACAGTGGTTGACTGATATCGGGTATGGAAAGACAGTGGTCGACTGATATCAGGTATGGAAAGACAGAGGTCGGCTGATATCGGGTATGGAAAGACAGTGGTGGATTGATATCGGGTATGGAAAGACAGTGGTCGACTGATATCGGGTATGGAGAGACAGTGGTGGACTGATATCGGGTATGGAAAGACAGTGGCGGACCGATATCGGGTATGGAAAGACAGGGGTGGACTGATATCGGATATGATATGGAAAGACAGTGGTTGACTGATATCGGGTGTGGAAAGACAATGGTTGACTGATATCGGGTATGGAAAGACAGTGGTCGACTGATATCGGGTATGGAAAGACAGTGGTGGACTGATATTGGGTACGGAAAGACCGCGGTGGACTGATATCGGGTATGGAAAGACAGTGGTTGACTGATATCGGGTATGAAAAGACAGTGGTTGACTGATATCGGGTAAGGAAAGACAGTGGTCGACGGATATCGGGTATGGAAAGACAGTGGTCGACTGATATCGGGTATGGAAAGACAGTGGTTGACTGATACCGGGTATGGAAAGACAGTGTTCGACTGATATAGGGTATGGAAGGACAGTGGTGGACTGATATCGGGTATGGAAAGACAGTGGTGGACTGATATCGGGTATGGATAGACAGGGATGGACTGATATTGGATATGGAAAGACTGTGGTTGGCTGATATCGGGTATGGAAAGACAGTGGTTGACTGATATCGGGTATGGAAAGACAGTGGTCGACTGATATCAGGTATGGAACGACAGAGGTCGGCTGATATCGGGCATGGAAAGACAGTGGTGGATTGATATCGGGTATGGAAAGACAGCGGTCGACTGATATCGGGTATGAAAAGACAGTGGTGGACTGATATCGGGTACGGAAAGACCGCGGTAGACTGATATCGGGCATGGAAAGACAGTTGTCGACTGGTATGGGGTATGGAAAGACAGTGGTTGACTGATATCGGATATGGAAAGACAGTGGTTGACTGATATCTGGTAAGGAAAGACAGTGGTCGACTGCTATCGGGTATGGAAAGACAGTGGTGGACTGATATCGGTTAGTGAAGGACAGTGGTGGACTGATATCGGGTATGGAAAACAGCGGTCGAGTGATATCGGGTATGGAAAGACAGTGGTCGACTAATATACTGTATTGAAAGAGAGAGATGGACTGATATCGAGCTTGAAAGGACAGTGGTCGACTGATATTGGGTATGGAAAGACGGTGGTTGACTGATATCGGGTATCGAAAGACAGTGGTGGACTGATGTCGGGTATGGAGAGACAGTGGTGGACTGATATCGGGTATGGAAAGACAGTGGTCGACTGATATCGGGTATGAAAAGACAGTGGTGGACTGATATCGGGTATGGAAAGACAGTGGTTGACTGATTTTGGGTATGGAAAGACAGTGGTCGACTGATATCGGGTATGGAAAGTCAGTGGTGGACTGATATCGGGTATGGAAGGACACTGGTCGACTGATATCGGGTATGGAAAGACAGTGGTCGACAGATATCGGGTATGGAAAGACAGTGGTGGACTGATGTCGGGTATGGAAAGACAGTGGTTGACTGATTTTGGGTATGGAAAGACAGTGGTCGACTGATATCGGGTATGGAAAGACAGTGGTCGACTGATATCGGGTATGAAAAGACAGTGGTGGACTGATATCGGGTATGGAAAGACAGTGGTTGACTGATTTTGGGTATGGAAAGACAGTGGTCGACTGATATCGGGTATGGAAAGACAGTGGTTGACTGATATCGGGTATCGAAAGACATTGGTGGACTGATATTGGGTATGGAAAGTCAGTGGTGGACTGATATCGGGTATGGAAGGACACTGGTCGACTGATATCGGGTATGAAAAGACACTGGTCGACAGATATCGGGTATGGAAAGACAGTGGTTGACTGATATCGGGTATCGAAAGACAGTGGTAGACTGATATCGGGTATGGAAAGTCAGTGGTGGACTGATATCGGGTATGGAAGGACACTGGTCGACTGATATCGGGTATGGAAAGACAGTGGTCGACAGATATCGGGTATGGAATGACAGTGGTGGACTGATGTCGGGTATGGAAAGACAGTGGTGGACTGATATCGGGTATGGAAAGACAGTGGTCGACTGATATCGGGTATGAAAAGACAGTGGTGGACTGATATCGGGTATGGAAATACAGTGGTTGACTGATTCTGGGTATGGAAAGACAGTGGTCGACTGATATCGGGTATGGAAAAACAGTGATGAACTGATATGAGGTAAGGAAAGAGAGTGGTGGACTGATATCGGTTATGGAAAGACAGTGCTGGACTGATATCGGGTATGGAAAGACAGTGATCGACTGATATCGGGTACGGAAAGACAGTGGTTGACTGATATCGGGTATGGAAAGACAGTGGTTGACTAAAATTAGGTATGGAAAGACAGTGACTGACTGATATCGGGTATGGAAAGTCACTGGCGGACTGATATCGGGTATGGAAAGACAGTGGTCGACTGATATCGGGTATGGAAAGACAGTGGTGGACTGATACCGGGTTTGGAAAGAGAGTGGTGGACTGATACCGGGTTTGGAAAGAGAGTGGTCGACTGATATCGGTTATGGAAAGACAGCGGTTTAATGATATCGTGTATGCAAAGACAGTGGCGGACTGATATCGGGTATGGAAAGACAGTGGTGGACTGATGTCGGGTATGGAAAGACAGTGGTCGACTGATATCGGGTATGAAAAGACAGTGGTGGACTGATATCGGGTATGGGAAGACAGTGGTTGACTGATATCGAGTATGGAAAGACAGTGTTCGACTGATATCGGGTACGGAAAGACAGTGCTGGACTGATATCGGGTATGGAAAGACAGTGATCGACTGATATCGGGTACGGAAAGACAGTGGTGAACTGATATCGGGTATGGAAAGACAGTGGTCGACTGATATAGGGTATTGAAAGACAGAGGTGGACTGATATCGAGCTTGGAAGGACAGTGGTCGACTGAAATTGGGTATGGAAAGACAGTGGTTGACTGATATCGGGTATCGAAAGATGGAAAGTCAGTGGTGGACTGATATCGGGTATAGAAAGACACTGGTCGACTGATATCGGGTATGGAAAGACAGTGGTCGACTGATATCGGGTATGGAAAGACAGTGGTGGACTGATATCGGGTGTGGAAAGACAGTGCAGTGGTGGACTGATATCGGGTATCGAAAGACAATGTTCGACTGATATCGGGTATGAAAAGACAGTGGTGGACTGATATCGGGTATGGAAAGACAGTGCTGGACTGATATCGGGTATGGAAAGACAGTGACTGACTGATATCGGGTATGGAAAGTCAGTGGTGGACTGATATCGGGTTTGGAAAGACAGTGGTTGACTAATATCGGGTGTGGAAAGACAGTGGTTGACTGATATCGAATATGGAAAGACACTGGTCGACTTATTTCGGGTATGGAAAGACAGTGGTGGACTGATACCGGGTTTCGAAAGAGAGTGGTGGACTGTTATCGTGTATGGAAACACATTGGTCGACTGATATCGGTTATGGAAAGACAGTGGTTGACTGATATCGTGTATTCAAAGACAGTGGTGGACTGATATCGGGTATGGAAAGACAGTGGTGGACTGATATCGGGTATGGAAAGACAGTGCTCGACTGATAACGGGTATGAAAAGACAGTGGTGGACTGATATCGGGTATGGAAAGACAGTGGTTGACTGATATCGGGTATGGAAAGACAGTGGTCGACTGATATCGGGTACGGAAAGACAGTGCTGGACTGATATCGGGTATGAAAAGACAGTGATTTACTCATATCGGGTACGGAAAGACAGTGGCGAACTGATATCGGGTATGGAAAGACAATGGTGGACTGATATTGGTTACGGAAAGACGGTGGTTGACTGATATTGGGTATGGAAAGACAGTGGTCGACTGATATCGGGTATGGAAAGGCAGTGGTTGACTGATATCGGGTTTGGAAAGACAGTGGTAGACTGATATCGGGTATGGAAAGACAGTGGTGGACTGATATTGGGTTTGAAAAGACAGTGGTCGACTAAAATCGGGTATGGAAAGACAATTGTCGACTGATATCGGGTATGAAAAGACAGTGGTGGACTGATATCGGGTATGTAAAGAGAGTGGTGGACTGAGATCTGGTATGGAAAGACAGTAGTGGACTGAAATCGGGTACGGAAAGACAGTGGTGGACTGATATGGGGAATGGAAAGACAGTGGTGGACTGATATCGGGTATGGATAGACAGTGGTGGACTGATATCGGGTATGAAAAGACAGTGGTGGACTGATATCGGGTATGGAAAGACAGTGGTCGACTGATATCAGGCATGGAAAGACAGTGGTTGACTGATATCGGGTATGGAATGACAGTGGTGGACTGATATCGGTTATGAAAAGACAGTGGTGGACTGATATTGGTTATGGAAAGACAGTGGTGGACTGATATCGGGTATGGAAAGACAGTTGTGGACTGATATCGGGGATGGAAAGACAATTGTGGACTGATATCAGGTATGGAAAGACTGTGGTGGACTGATATGGGGTATGGAAAAATAGTGGTGGACTGATTTCGGGTATGGAAAGACAGTGGTGGACTGATATGGGGTATGGAAAAATAGTGGTGGACTGATTTCGGGTATGGAAAGACAATGGTGGACTGATATTGGTTATGGAAAGACAGTGGTTGACTGATATCGGTTATGGAAAGACAGTGGTCGACTGATATCGGGTATGGAAAGGCAGTGGTTGACTGATATCGGGTTTGGAAAGACAGTGGTAGACTGATATCGTGTATGCAAAGACAGTGGTGGACTGATATTGGGTATGGAAAGACAGTGGTGGACTGATATCGGGTATGGAAAGACAGTGGTAGACTGATATCGGGTACGGAAAGACAGTGGTGGACCGATATGGGGTATGGGAAGACAGTGGTGGAATGATATCGGGTATGGATAGACAGTGGTGGACTGATATCGGGTATGGAAAGACAGTGGTGGACTGATATCGGGTATGGAAAGACAGTGGACAACTGATATCAGGCATGGAAAGACAGTGGTTGACTGATATCGGGTATGGAATGACAGTGGTGGACTGATATCGGTTATGAAAAGACAGTGGTGGACTGATATCGGTTATGGAAAGACAGTGTTGGACTGATATCGGGTATGGAAAGACAGTGGTGGACTGATATTGGGGATGGAAAGACATTGGTGGACTGAAACCATGTATGGAAAGACTGTGGTGGGCTGATATCGGGTATGGAAAGACAGTGGTGGACAGATATGGGGTATGGAAAGACAGTGGTGGACTGATATCGGGTATGGATAGACAATGGTGGACTGATGTTGGGTATGGAGAGACAGTGGTGGACTGATATCGGGTATGGAATGACAGTGGTTGACTGATATCGGGTTTGGAAAGACAGTGGTAGACTGATATCGTGTATGCAAAGACAGTGGTTGACTGATATCGTGTATGGAAAGACAGTGGTGGACTGATATCGGGTATGGAAAGACAGTGGTCGACTGATATCGGGTATGAAAAGACAGTGGTGGACTGATATCGGGTATGGAAAGACAGTGGTTGACTGATATCGGGTATGGAAAGACAGTGGTCGCCTGATATCGGGTACGGAAAGACAGTGGTGGACAGATATGGGGTATGGAAAGACAGTGGTGGACTGATATCGGGTATGGATAGACAATGGTGGACTGATATCGGGTATGGAAAGACAGTGGTGGACTGATATCGGGTATGGAATGACAGTGATCGACTGATATCGGGTACGGAAAGACAGTGTTGAACTGATATCAGGTATGGAAAGACAATGGTGGACTGATATTGGTTATGGAAAGACAGAGGGTGACTGATATCGGCTATGGAAAGACAGTGGTCGACTGATATCGGGTATGGAAAGGCAGTGGTTGACTGATATCGGGTTTGGAAAGACAGTGGCAGACTGATATCGTGTATGCAAAGACAGTGGTGGACTGATATCGGGTATGGAAAGACAGTGGTGAACTGATATCGGGTATGGAAAGGCAGTGGTCGACTGATATCGGGTATGAAAAGACAGTGGCGGACTGATATCGGGTATGGAAAGACAGTGGTTGACTGATAGCGGGTATGGAAAGACAGTGGTCGCCTGATATCGGGTACGGAAAGACAGTGCTGGACTGATATCAGGTATGGAAAGACAGTGATCGACTGATATCGGGTACAGAAAGACAGTGGGGAACTAATATCGGGTAAGAAAAGACAATGGTGTACTGATTTTGGTTATGGAAAGACAGTGGTTGACTGATATTGGGTATGGAATGACAGTGTTGGACTGATATCGGTTATGAAAAGACAGTGGTGGACTGATATCGGTTATGGAAAGACAGTGGTGGACTGATATCGGGTATGGAAAGACAGTGGTGGACTGATATCGGGGATGGAAAGACAGTGGTGGACTGATGTCAGGTATGGAAAGACTGTGGTGGGCTTATATCGGGTATGGAAAGACAGTGGTGGGCTGATATGGGGTATGGAAAGACAGTGGTGGACTGATATCGGGTATGGATAGACAGTGGTGGACTGATATTGGGTATGGAAAGACAGTGGTTGACTGATATCGGGTACGGAAAGACAGTGCTGGACTGATATCGGGTTTGGAAAGACAGTGATTGACTGCTATCGGGTACGAAAGACAGTGGTGAACTGATATTGGGTATGGAAAGACAATGGTGGACTGATATCGGGTATGGAAAGACAGTGGTGGACTGATATCGGGTATGGAATGACAGTGATCGACTGATATCGGGTACGGAAAGACAGTGTTGAACTGATATCAGGTATGGAAAGACAATGGTGGACTGTTATCGGGTATGGAAAGACAGTGATCGACTGCTATCGGGTACGAAAGACAGTGGTGAACTGATATCGGGTATGGATAGACAATGGTGGACTGATATCGGGTATGGAAAGACAGTGGTGGACTGATATCGGGTATGGAATGACAGTGATCGACTGATATCGGGTACGGAAAGACAGTGTTGAACTGATATCAGGTATGGAAAGACAATGGTGGTCTGATATTGGTTATGGAAAGACAGAGGGTGACTGATATCGGCTATGGAAAGACAGTGGTCGACTGATATCGGGTATGGAAAGGCAGTGGTTGACTGATATCGGGTTTGGAAAGACAGTGGCAGACTGATATCGTGTATGCAAAGACAGTGGTGGACTGATATTGGGTATGGAAAGACAGTGGTTGACTGATATCGGGTACGGAAAGACAGTGCTGGACTGATATCGGGTTTGGAAAGACAGTGATTGACTGCTATCGGGTACGAAAGACAGTGGTGAACTGATATTGGGTATGGAAAGACAATGGTGGACTGATATCGGGTATGGAAAGACAGTGGTGGACTGATATCGGGTATGGAATGACAGTGATCGACTGATATCGGGTACGGAAAGACAGTGTTGAACTGATATCAGGTATGGAAAGACAATGGTGGACTGTTATCGGGTATGGAAAGACAGTGATCGACTGCTATCGGGTACGAAAGACAGTGGTGAACTGATATCGGGTATGGATAGACAATGGTGGACTGATATCGGGTATGGAAAGACAGTGGTGGACTGATATCGGGTATGGAATGACAGTGATCGACTGATATCGGGTACGGAAAGACAGTGTTGAACTGATATCAGGTATGGAAAGACAATGGTGGTCTGATATTGGTTATGGAAAGACAGAGGGTGACTGATATCGGCTATGGAAAGACAGTGGTCGACTGATATCGGGTATGGAAAGGCAGTGGTTGACTGATATCGGGTTTGGAAAGACAGTGGCAGACTGATATCGTGTATGCAAAGACAGTGGTGGACTGATATCGGGTATGGAAAGACAGTGGTGAACTGATATCGGGTATGGAAAGGCAGTGGTCGACTGATATCGGGTATGAAAAGACAGTGGCGGACTGATATCGGGTATGGAAAGACAGTGGTTGACTGATAGCGGGTATGGAAAGACAGTGGTCGCCTGATATCGGGTACGGAAAGACAGTGCTGGACTGATATCAGGTATGGAAAGACAGTGATCGACTGATATCGGGTACAGAAAGACAGTGGGGAACTAATATCGGGTAAGAAAAGACAATGGTGGACTGATTTTGGTTATGGAAAGACAGTGGTTGACTGATATCGGGTATGGAATGACAATGGTGGACTGATATCGGTTATGAAAAGACAGTGGTGGACTGATATCGGTTATGGAAGGACAGTGGTGGACTGATATCGGGTATGGAAAGACAGTGGTGGACTGATATCGGGGATGGAAAGACAGTGGTGGACTGATGTCAGGTATGGAAAGACTGTGGTGGGCTTATATCGGGTATGGAAAGACAGTGGTGGGCTGATATGGGGTATGGAAAGACAGTGGTGGACTGATATCGGGTATGGATAGACAGTGGTGGACTGATATTGGGTATGGAAAGACAGTGGTTGACTGATATCGGGTACGGAAAGACAGTGCTGGACTGATATCGGGTATGGAAAGACAGTGATCGACTGCTATCGGGTACGAAAGACAGTGGTGAACTGATATTGGGTATGGAAAGACAATGGTGGACTGATATTGGTTATGGAAAGACAGTGGTTGACTGATATCGGATATGGAAAGACAGTGGTCGACTGACGTCGAGTATGGAAAGGCAGTGGTTGACTGATATCGGGTTTGGAAAGACAGTGATAGACTGATATCGTGTATGCAAAGACAGTGGTGGACTGATATTGGGTATGGAAAGACAGTGGTGGACTGATATCGGGTATGGAAAGACAGTTGTCGACTGATATCGGGTACGGAAAGACAGTGCTGGACTGATATCGGGTATGGAAAGACAGTGATCGACTGATATCGGGTATGGAATGACAGTGGTGGACTGATATCGGTTATGAAAAGACAGTGGTGGACTGATATCGGGTATGGAAAGACAGTGGTGGACTGATATCGGGGATGGAAAGACAGTGGTGGACTGATATCAGGTATGGAAATACTGTGGTGGGCTGATATCGGGTATGGAAAGATAGTGGTGGACTGATATGGGGTATGGAAAGACAGTGGTGGACTGATATCGGGTATGGATAGACAGTGGTTGACTGATATCGGGTACAGAAAGACAGTGCTGGACTGATATCGGGTATGGAAAGACAGTGATCGACTGATATCGGGTACGAAAGACAATGGTGAACTGATATCGGGTATGGAAAGACAATGGTGGACTGATATTGGTTATGCAAAGACAGTGGTTGACTGATATCGGATATGGAAAGACAGTGGTCGACTGACATCGGGTATGGAAAGGCAGTGGTTGACTGATATCGGGTTTGGAAAGACAGTGGTAGACTGATATCGTGTATGCAAAGACAGTGGTGGACTGATATTGGGTATGGAAAGACAGTGGTGGACTGATATCGGGTATGGAAAGACAGTTGTCGACTGATATCGGGTACGGAAAGACAGTGCTGGACTGATATCGGGTATGGAAAGACAGTGATCGACTGATATCGGGTACGGAAAGACAGTGGTAAACTGATATCGGGTTTGGAAAGACAATGGTGGACTGATATTGGTTATGGAAAGACAGTGGTTGACTGATATCGGGTTTGGAAAGACAGTGATAGACTGATATCGTGTATGCAAAGACAGTGGTGGACTGATATTGGGTATGGAAAGACAGTGGTGGACTGATATCGGGTATGGAAAGACAGTTGTCGACTGATATCGGGTACGGAAAGACAGTGCTGGACTGATATCGGGTATGGAAAGACAGTGATCGACTGATATCGGGTATGGAATGACAGTGGTGGACTGATATCGGTTATGAAAAGACAGTGGTGGACTGATATCGGGTATGGAAAGACAGTGGTGGACTGATATCGGGGATGGAAAGACAGTGGTGGACTGATATCAGGTATGGAAATACTGTGGTGGGCTGATATCGGGTATGGAAAGACAGTGGTGGACTGATATGGGGTATGGAAAGACAGTGGTGGACTGATATCGGGTATGGATAGACAGTGGTTGACTGATATCGGGTACAGAAAGACAGTGCTGGACTGATATCGGGTATGGAAAGACAGTGACCGACTGATATCGGGTACGAAAGACAATGGTGAACTGATATCGGGTATGGAAAGACAATGGTGGACTGATATTGGTTATGGAAATACAGTGGTTGACTGATATCGGATATGGAAAGACAGTGGTCGACTGACATCGGGTATGGAAAGGCAGTGGTTGACTGATATCGGGTTTGGAAAGACAGTGGTAGACTGATATCGTGTATGCAAAGACAGTGGTGGACTGATATTGGGTATGGAAAGACAGTGGTGGACTGATATCGGGTATGGAAAGACAGTTGTCGACTGATATCGGGTACGGAAAGACAGTGCTGGACTGATATCGGGTATGGAAAGACAGTGATCGACTGATATCGGGTACGGAAAGACAGTGGTGAACTGATATCGGGTTTGGAAAGACAATGGTGGACTGATATTGGTTATGGAAAGACAGTGGTTGACTCATATCGGTTATGGAAAGACAGTGGTGAACTGATATCGGGTATGGAAAGACAATGGTGGACTGATTTTGGTTATGGAAAGACAGTGGTGGACTGATATGGGGTATGGAAAGACAGTGGTGGACTGATATCGGGTATGGATAGACAGTGGTTGACTGATATCGGGTACAGAAAGACAGTTCTGGACTGATATCGGGTATGGAAAGACAGTGACCGACTGATATCGGGTACGAAAGACAATGGTGAACTGATATCGGGTATGGAAAGACAATGGTGGACTGATATTGGTTATGGAAAGACAGTGGTTGACTCATATCGGATATGGAAAGACAGTGGTCGACTGACATCGGGTATGGAAAGGCAGTGGTTGACTGATATCGGGTTTGGAAAGACAGTGGTAGACTGATATCGTGTATGCAAAGACAGTGGTGGACTGATATTGGGTATGGAAAGACAGTGACCGACTGATATCGGGTACGAAAGACAATGGTGAACTGATATCGGGTATGGAAAGACAATGGTGGACTGATATTGGTTATGGAAAGACAGTGGTTGACTCATATCGGATATGGAAAGACAGTGGTCGACTGACATCGGGTATGGAAAGGCAGTGGTTGACTGATATCGGGTTTGGAAAGACAGTGGTAGGCTGATATCGTGTATGCAAAGACAGTGGTGGACTGATATTGGGTATGGAAAGACAGTGCTGGACTGATATCGGGTATGGAAAGACAGTGATCGACTGATATCGGGTACAGAAAGACAGTGGTGAACTGATATCGGGTTTGGAAAGACAATGGTGGACTGATATTGGTTATGGAAAGACAGTAGATGACTGATATCGGTTATGGAAAGACAGTGGTGAACTGATATCGGGTATGGAAAGACAATGGTGGACTGATTTTGGTTATGGAAAGACAGTGGTTGACTGATATCGGGTATGGAAAGACAATGGTGGACTGATTTTGGTTATGGAAAGACAGTGGTGAACTGATATCGGGTATGGAAAGACAATGGTGGACTGATTTTGGTTATGGAAAGACAGTGGTTGACTGATATCGGGGATGGAAAGACAGTGGTGGACTGATATCAGGTATGGAAAGACTGTGGTGGGCTGATATCGGTTATGGAAAGACAGTGGTGGACTGATATGGGGTATGGAAAGACAGTGGTGGACTGATATCGGGTATGGATAGACAGTGGTGGACTGATATTGGGTATGGAAAGACAGTGGTTGACTGATATCGGGTACGGAAAGACAGTGCTGGACTGATATCGGGTATGGAAAGACAGTGATCGACTGATATCGGGAACGAAAGACCGTGGTGAACTGATATCGGGTACGGAAAGACAATGGTGGACTGATATTGGTTATGGAAAGACAGTGGTTGACTGATATCGGATATGGAAAGACAGTGGTCGACTGATATCGGGTATGGAAAGGCAGTGGTTGACTGATGACGGGTTTGGAAAGACAGTGGTAGACTGATATCGTGTATGCAAAGACAGTGGTGGACCGATATTGGGTATGGAAAGACAGTGGTGGACTGATATCGAGTATGGAAAAGACAGTTTTCGACTAATATCGGGTACGGAAAAACACTGCTGGACTGATATCGGGTATGGAAAGACGAAAGACAGTGATCGACTGATATCAGGTACGGAAAGACAGTGGTGAACTGATATCGGGTTTGGAAAGACAATGGTGGACTGATATTGGTTATGGAAAGACAGTGGTTGACTGATATCGGGTATGGAAAGACAGTGGTCGACTGATATCGGGTATGGAAAGGCAGTGATTGACTGATATCGGGTTTGGAAAGACAGTGGTAGACTGATATCGGCTATGAAAAGACAGTGGTGGACTGATATTGGGTTTGAAAAGACAGTTGTCGACTGATATCGGGTATGGAAAGACAGTTGTCGACTGATATCGAGTATGAAAAGACAGTGGTGGACTGATATCGGGTATGGAAAGACAGTGGTGGACTGAGATCAGGTTTGGAAAGACAGTGGTGGACTCATATCGGGTACGGGGAGACAGTGGTGGACTGATATGGGGTACGGAAAGACAGTGGTGGACTGATATTGGATAAGGATAGACAGTGGTGGACTGACATCGAGTATGGAAAGGCAGTGGTTGACCGATATAGGGTTTGCAAAGACAGTGTTAGACTGATTTCGTGTATGCAAAGACAGTGGTGGACTGAGATTGGGTATGGAAAGACAGTGGTGGACTGATATCGGGTATGGAAAGACAGTGGTGGACTGATATCGAGTATGGAAAGACAGTTGTCGACTAATATCGGGTACGGAAAGACAGTGCTGGACTGATATCGGGTATGGAAAGACAGTGATCGACTGATATCAGGTACGGAAAGACAGTGGTGAACTGATATCGGGTTTGGAAAGACAATGGTGGACTGATATTGGTTATGGAAAGACAGTGGTTGACTGATATCGTGTATGGAAAGACAGTGGTCGACTGAAATCGGGTATGGAAAGGCAGTGATTGACTGATATCGGGTTTGGAAAGACAGTGGTAGACTGATATCGGGTATGAAAAGACAGTGGTGGACTGATATCGGGTATGGAAAGACAGTGGTGGACTGAGATCAGGTTTGGAAAGACAGTGGTGGACTCATATCGGGTACGGAAAGACAGTGGTGGACTGATATGGGGTACGGAAAGACAGTGGTGGACTGATATCGGATAAGGATAGACAGTGGTGGACTGACATCGAGTATGGAAAGGCAGTGCTTGACTGATATCGTGTATGCAAAGACAGTGGTGGACTGAGATTGGGTATGGAAAGACAGTGTTAGACTGATATCGTGTATGCAAAGACAGTGGTGGACTGAGATTGGGTATGGAAAGACAGTGGTGGACTGATATCGGGTATGGAAAGACAGTTGTCGACTGATATCGGGTACGGAAAGCCAGTGGTGGACTGAGATCAGGTTTGGAAAGACAGTGGTGGACTCATATCGGGTACGGAAAGACAGTGTTGGACTGATATGGGGTACGGAAAGACAGTGGTGGACTGATATCGGATAAGGATAGACAGTGGTGGACTGACATCGAGTATGGAAAGGCAGTGGTTGACTGATATCGGGTTTGGAAAACAGTGTTAGACTGATATCGTGTATGCAAAGACAGTGGTGGACTGAGATTGGGTATGGAAAGACAGTGGTGGACTGATATCGGGTGTGGAAAGACAGTTGTCGACTGATATCGGGTACGGAAAGCCAGTGGTGAACTGATATCGGGTTTGGAAAGACAATGGTGGTTTGATATTGGTTATGGAAAGACAGTGGTTGACTGATATCGGTTATGGAGAGACAGTGGTGAAATGATATCGGGTATGAAAAGACAATGGTGGACTGATTTTGGTAATGGAAAGACAGTGGTTGACTGATATCGGGTATGGAATGACAGTGGTGGACTGATATCGGTTATGAAAAGACAGTGGTGGACTGATATCGGGTATGGAAAGACAGTGGTGGACTGATATCGGGGATGGAAAGACAGTGGTGGACTGATATCAGGTATGGAAAGACTGTGGTGGGCTGATATCGGGTATGGAAAGACAGTGGTGGACTGATATGGGGTATGGAAAGACAGTGGTGGACTGATATCGGGTATGGATAGACAGTGGTTGACTGATATCGGGTACGGAAAGACAGTGCTGGACTGATATCGGGTATGGAAAGACAGTGATCGACTGATAACGGGTACGAAAGACAGCGGTGAACTGAAATCGGGTATGAAAAGACAATGGTGGACTGATATTGGTTATGGAAAGACAGTGGTTGACTGATATCGGATATGGAAAGACAGTGGTCGACTGACATCGGTTATGGAAAGGCAGTGGTTGACTGATATCGGGTTTGGAAAGACAGTCGTAGACTGATATCGTGTATGCAAAGACAGTGGTGGACTGATATTGGGTATGGAAAGACAGTGGTGGACTGATATCGGGTTTGGAAAGACAATGGTGGACTGATATTGGTTATGGAAAGACAGTGGTTGACTGATATCGGTTATGGAGAGACAGTGATGGAATGATATCGGGTATGAAAAGACAATGGTGGACTGATTTTGGTAATGGAAAGACAGTGGTTGACTGATATCGGGTATGGAATGACAGTGGTGGACTGATATCGGTTATGAAAAGACAGTGGTGGACTGATATCGGGTATGGAAAGACAGTGGTGGACTGATATCGGGGATGGAAAGACAGTGGTGGACTGATATCAGGTATGGAAAGACTGTGGTGGGCTGATATCGGGTATGGGAAGACAGTGGTGGACTGATATGGGGTATGGAAAGACAGTGGTGGACTGATATCGGGTATGGATAGACAGTGGTTGACTGATATCGGGTACGGAAAGACAGTGCTGGACTGATATCGGATAAGGATAGACAGTGGTGGACTGATATCGGTTATGAAAAGACAGTGGTGGACTGATATCGGGTATGGAAAGACAGTGGTGGACTGATATCGGGGATGGAAAGACAGTGGTGGACTGATATCAGGTATGGAAAGACTGTGGTGGGCTGATATCGGGTATGGAAAGACAGTGGTGGACTGATATGGGGTATGGAAAGACAGTGGTGGACTGATATCGGGTATGGATAGACAGTGGTTGACTGATATCGGGTATGGAATGACAGTGGTGGACTGATATCGGTTATGAAAAGACAGTGGTGGACTGATATCGGGTATGGAAAGACAGTTGTCGACTGATATCGGGTACGGAAAGCCAGTGGTGGACTGAGATCAGGTTTGGAAAGACAGTGGTGGACTCATATCGGGTACGGAAAGACAGTGGTGGACTGATATGGGGTACGGAAAGACAGTGGTGGACTGATATCGGATAAGGATAGACAGTGGTGGACTGACATCGAGTATGGAAAGGCAGTGGTTGACTGATATCGGGTTTGGAAAACAGTGTTAGACTGATATCGTGTATGCAAAGACAGTGGTGGACTGAGATTGGGTATGGAAAGACAGTGGTGGACTGATATCGGGTGTGGAAAGACAGTTGTCGACTGATATCGGGTACGGAAAGCCAGTGGTGAACTGATATCGGGTTTGGAAAGACAATGGTGGACTGATATTGGTTATGGAAAGACAGTGGTTGACTGACATCGGTTATGGAGAGACAGTGGTGAAATGATATCGGGTATGAAAAGACAATGGTGGACTGATTTTGGTAATGGAAAGACAGTGGTTGACTGATATCGGGTATGGAATGACAGTGGTGGACTGATATCGGTTATGAAAAGACAGTGGTGGACTGATATCGGGTATGGAAAGACAGTGGTGGACTGATATCGGGGATGGAAAGACAGTGGTGGACTGATATCAGGTATGGAAAGACTGTGGTGGGCTGATATCGGGTATGGAAAGACAGTGGTGGACTGATATGGGGTATGGAAAGACAGTGGTGGACTGATATCGGGTATGGATAGACAGTGGTTGACTGATATCGGGTACGGAAAGACAGTGCTGGACTGATATCGGGTATGGAAAGACAGTGATCGACTGATAACGGGTACGAAAGACAGCGGTGAACTGAAATCGGGTATGAAAAGACAATGGTGGACTGATATTGGTTATGGAAAGACAGTGGTTGACTGATATCGGATATGGAAAGACAGTGGTCGACTGACATCGGTTATGGAAAGGCAGTGGTTGACTGATATCGGGTTTGGAAAGACAGTCGTAGACTGATATCGTGTATGCAAAGACAGTGGTGGACTGATATTGGGCATGGAAAGACAGTGGTGGACTGATATCGGGTATGGAAAGACAGTTGTCGACGGATATCGTGTACGGAAAGACAGTGCTGGACTGATATCGGGTATGGAAAGACAGTGATCGACTGATATCGGGTACGGAAAGACAGTGGTGAACTGATATCGGGTTTGGAAAGACAATGGTCGACTGATATTGGTTATGGAAAGACAGTGGTTGACTGATATCGGTTATGGAAAGACAGTGGTGAACTGATATCGGGTATGGAAAGACAATGGTGGACTGATTTTGGTTATGGAAAGACAGTGGTTGACTGATATCGGGTATGGAATGACAGTGGTGGACTGACATCGGTTATGAAAAGACAGTGGTGGACTGATATCGGGTATGGAAAGACAGTGGTGGACTGATATCGGCGATGGAAAGTTAGTGGTGGACTGATATCAGGTATGGAAAGACTGTGGTGGGCTGATATCGGGTATGGAAAGACAGTGGTGGACTGATATGGGGTATGGAAAGACAGTGGTGGACTGATATCGGGTATGGATAGACAGTGGTGGACTGATATCGGGTATGGAAAGACAGTGGTTGACTGATATGGGGTATGGAAAGACAGTGGTGGACTGATATCGGGTATGGATAGACAGTGGTTGACTGATATCGGGTACGGAAAGACAGTGCTGGACTGATATCGGGTATGGAATGACAGTGGTGGACTGATATCGGTTATGAAAAGACAGTGGTGGACTGATATCGGGTATGGAAAGACAGTGGTGGACTGATATCGGGGATGGAAAGACAGTGGTGGACTGATATCAGGTATGGAAAGACTGTGGTGGGCTGATATCGGGTATGGAAAGACAGTGGTGGACTGATATGGGGTATGGAAAGACAGTGGTGGACTGATATCGGGTATGGATAGACAGTGGTTGACTGATATCGGGTACGGAAAGACAGTGCTGGACTGATATCGGGTATGGAAAGACAGTGATCGACTGATAACGGGTACGAAAGACAGCGGTGAACTGAAATCGGGTATGAAAAGACAATGGTGGACTGATATTGGTTATGGAAAGACAGTGGTTGACTGATATCGGATATGGAAAGACAGTGGTCGACTGACATCGGTTATGGAAAGGCAGTGGTTGACTGATATCGGGTTTGGAAAGACAGTCGTAGACTGATATCGTGTATGCAAAGACAGTGGTGGACTGATATTGGGCATGGAAAGACAGTGGTGGACTGATATCGGGTATGGAAAGACAGTTGTCGACGGATATCGTGTACGGAAAGACAGTGCTGGACTGATATCGGGTATGGAAAGACAGTGATCGACTGATATCGGGTACGGAAAGACAGTGGTGAACTGATATCGGGTTTGGAAAGACAATGGTCGACTGATATTGGTTATGGAAAGACAGTGGTTGACTGATATCGGTTATGGAAAGACAGTGGTGAACTGATATCGGGTATGGAAAGACAATGGTGGACTGATTTTGGTTATGGAAAGACAGTGGTTGACTGATATCGGGTATGGAATGACAGTGGTGGACTGACATCGGTTATGAAAAGACAGTGGTGGACTGATATCGGGTATGGAAAGACAGTGGTGGACTGATATCGGCGATGGAAAGTTAGTGGTGGACTGATATCAGGTATGGAAAGACTGTGGTGGGCTGATATCGGGTATGGAAAGACAGTGGTGGACTGATATGGGGTATGGAAAGACAGTGGTGGACTGATATCGGGTATGGATAGACAGTGGTGGACTGATATCGGGTATGGAAAGACAGTGGTTGACTGATATCGGGTACGGAAAGACAGTGCTGGACTGATATCGGGTATGGAAAGACAGTGATCGACTGATATCGGGTACGAAAGACAGTGGTGAACTGATATCGGGTATGGAAAGACAATGGTGGACTGATATTGGTTATGGAAAGACAGTGGTCGACTGATATCGGGTATGGAAAGGCAGTGGTGGACTGATATCGGCGATGGAAAGTTAGTGGTGGACTGATATCAGGTATGGAAAGACTGTGGTGGGCTGATATCGGGTATGGAAAGACAGTGGTGGACTGATATGGGGTATGGAAAGACAGTGGTGGACTGATATCGGGTATGGATAGACAGTGGTGGACTGATATCGGGTATGGAAAGACAGTGGTTGACTGATATCGGGTACGGAAAGACAGTGCTGGACTGATATCGGGTATGGAAAGACAGTGATCGACTGATATCGGGTACGAAAGACAGTGGTGAACTGATATCGGGTATGGAAAGACAATGGTGGACTGATATTGGTTATGGAAAGACAGTGGTCGACTGATATCGGGTATGGAAAGGCAGTGGTTGACTGATATCGGGTTTGGAAAGACAGTGGTAGACTGATATCGTGTATGCAAAGACAGTGGTGGACTGATATTGGGTATGGAAAGACAGTGGTGGACTGATATCGGGTATGGAAAGACAGTGGTCGACTGATATCGGGTGTGGAAAGGCAGTGGTTGACTGATATCGGGTTTGGAAAGACAGTGGTAGACTGATATCGTGTATGCAAAGACAGTGGTGGACTGATATTGGGTATGGAAAGACAGTGGTGGACTGATATCGGGTATGGAAAGACAGTTGTCGACTAATATCGGGTACGGAGAGACAGTGCTGGACTGATATCGGGTATGGAAAGACAGTGATCGACTGATATCAGGTACAGAAAGACAGTGGTGAACTGATATCGGGTTTGGAAAGAGAATGGTGGACTGATATTGGTTATGGAAAGACAGTGGTCGATTGATATCGGATATGGAAAGACAGTGGTCGACTGATATCGGGTATGGAAAGGCAGTGATTGACTGATATCGGGTTTGGAAAGACAGTGGTAGAGTGATATCGGCTGTGGAAAGACAGTGGTGGACTGATATTGGGTATGGAAAGACAGTGGTGGACTGAGATCAGGTTTGGAAAGACAGTGGTGGACTCATATCGGGTACGGAAAGACAGTAGTGGACTGATATGGGGTACGGAAAGACAGTGGTGGACTGATATCGGATAAGGATAGACAGTGCTGGACTGATATTGGGTATGGAAAGACAGTGGTGGACTGAGATCAGGTATGGAAAGACAGTGGTGGACTGATATCGGGTATGGAACGACAGTGGTCGACTGATATCGGGTATGGAAAGACAGTGGTGGACTGATATCAGGTATGGAAAGACTGTGGTGGGCTGATATCGGGCATGGAAAGACAGTGGTGGAATGATATCGGGTATGGAAAGACAGCGGTGGACTGAGATCAGGTATGGAAAGACAGTAGTGAACTGATATCGGGTATGGAAACAATGTTGGACTGATATTGGTTATGGAAAGACAGTGGTTGACTGATATCGGGTATGAAAAGACAGTGGTCGACTGATATCGGGTATGGAAAGGCAGTGGTTGACTGATATCGGGTTTTGAAAGACAGTGGTAGACTGATATCGGGTATGGAAGGACAGTGGTGGACTGATATTGTGTTTGAAAAAACAGTGGTGGACATATATCGGGTATGGAAAGACAGTTGTCGACTGATATCGGGTATGAAAAGACAGTGGTGGCTGATATCGGTTATTGAAAGACAGTTGTGGACTGATATTGGGTATGGAAAGACAGTGGTGGACTGATATCAGGTATGGAAAGACTGTGGTGGGCTGATATCGGGTATGGGAAGACAGTGGTGGACTGATATGGGATATGGAAAGACAGTGGTGGACTGATATCGGGTATGGATAGACAGTGGTGGACTGATATCGGGAATGGAAAGACACTGGTGGACTTATATTGGGTATGGAAAGACAGTGGTCGACTGATATCAGGCATGGAAAGACAGTGGTTGACTGATATCCGGTATGGAAAGACAGTGATCGACTGATATCGGGTATGGAAAGACAGTGTTGGACAGATATCGGTTATGGAAAGACAGTGGTGGACTGATATCGAGTATGGAAAGACAGTGCTGGACTGATATCGAGTATGGAAAGACAGTGGTGGACTGATATCAGGCATGGAAAGACAGTGGTTGACTGCTATCGGGTATGGAATGACAATGGTGGACTGATATTGGTTATGAAAAGACGGTGGTGGACTGATATCGGTTATGGAAAGACAGTGGTGGACTGAGATCGGGTATGGGAAGAGAGTGGTGGACGGATATCGGGTATGGAAAGACAGTGGTGGGCTGATATCAGGTATGGAAAGACTGTGGTGGGCTGATATCGGGTATGAAAGACAGTGGTGGACTGATATGGGGTATGGGAAGACAGTGGTGGACTGATATCGGGTATGAAAAGACAGTGGTGGACTGATATCAGGTATGGAAAGACTGTGGTGGGCTGATATCGGGTATGGAAAGACAGTGGTGGACTGATATCGGGTATGGAAAGACAGTGGTGGTTTGATATCGGGTATGGAAAGACAGTGGTCGTTGATATCAGGCATGGAAAGACAGTGGTTGACTGCTATCAGGTATGGAATGACAGTGGTGGACTGATATCGGTTATGAAAAGACGGCGGTGGACTGATATCGGTTACGGAAAGACAGTTGTGGACTGACATCGGGTATGGGAAGACAGTGGTGGACTGATATCGGGTATGGAAAGACAGTGGTGGACTGATATCGGTTATGAAAAGACGGTGGTGGACAGATATCGGTCATGGAAAGACAGTGGTGGACTGATATCGGGTATGGAAAGAGAGATGTGGACTGATATCGGGTATGGAAAGACAGTGGTGGACTGATATCAGGTATGGAAAGAGAGATGTGGACTGATATCGGGTATGGAAAGACAGTGGTGGACTGATATCGGGTATGGAAAGACAGTGTTGGACAGATATCGGTTATGGAAAGACAGTGGTGGACTGATATCGAGTATGGAAAGACAGTGGTGGACTGATATCAGGCATGGAAAGACAGTGGTTGACTGCTATCGGGTATGGAATGACAATGGTGGACTGATATTGGTTATGAAAAGACGGTGGTGGACTGATATCGGTTATGGAAAGACAGTGGTGGACTGAGATCGGGTATGGGAAGAGAGTGGTGGACGGATATCGGGTATGGAAAGACAGTGGTGGACTGATATCAGGTATGGAAAGACTGTGGTGGGCTGATATCGGGTATGAAAGACAGTGGTGGACTGATATGGGGTATGGGAAGACAGTGGTGGACTGATATCGGGTATGAAAAGACAGTGGTGGACTGATATCAGGTATGGAAAGACTGTGGTGGGCTGATATCGAGTATGGAAAGACAGTGGTGGACTGATATCGGGTATGGAAAGACAGTGGTGGTTTGATATCGGGTATGGAAAGACAGTGGTCGTTGATATCAGGCATGGAAAGACAGTGGTTGACTGCTATCAGGTATGGAATGACAGTGGTGGACTGATATCGGTTATGAAAAGACGGCGGTGGACTGATATCGGTTACGGAAAGACAGTTGTGGACTGACATCGGGTATGGGAAGACAGTGGTGGACTGATATCGGGTATGGAAAGACAGTGGTGGACTGATATCGGTTATGAAAAGACGGTGGTGGACAGATATCGGTCATGGAAAGACAGTGGTGGACTGATATCGGGTATGGAAAGAGAGATGTGGACTGATATCGGGTATGGAAAGACAGTGGTGGACTGATATCAGGTATGGAAAGACTGTGGTGGGCTGATATCGGGTATGAAAGACAGTGGTGGACTGATATGGGGTATGGGAAGACAGTGGTGGACTGATATCGGGTATGGAAAGACAGTGGTGGACTGATATCAGGTATGGAAAGACTGTGGTGGGCTGATATCGGGTATGGAAAGACAGTGGTGGACTGATATCGGGTATGGAAAGACAGTGGTGGACTGATAGCGGGTATGGAAAGACAGTGGTCGTTGATATCAGGCATGGAAAGACAGTGGTTGACTGCTATCGGGTATGGAATGACAGTGGTGGGCTGATATCGGGTATGGAAAGACAGTGGTGGACTGATATCGGTTATGGAAAGACAGTGGTGGGATGATATCGCGTATGGAAAGACAGTGCTGGACTGATATCGAGTATGGAAAGACAGTGGTGGACTGATATCGGGTATGGAAAGACAGTGGTGGACTGATATCGGGTATGGAAAGACAGTGGTTGACCGATATCGGTTATGGAAAGACAGTGGTGGGATGATATCGCGTATGGAAAGACAGTGCTGGACTGATATCGAGTATGGAAAGACATTGGTGGACTGATATCGGGTATGGAAAGACAGTGGTGGACTGATATCAGGCATGGAAAGACAGTGGTTGACTGCTATCGGGTATGGAATGACAGTGGTGGACTGATATCGGTTATGAAAAGACGGTGGTGGACTGATATCGGTTATGGAAAGACAGTGGTGGACTGATATCGGGTATGGGAAGACAGTGGTGGACTGATATCGGGTATGGAAAGACAGTGGTGGACTGATATCACGTATGGAAAGACTGTGGTGGACTGATATCGGTTATGGAAAGACAGTGGTGGACTGATATCGGGTATGGGAAGACAGTGGTGGACTGATATCGGGTATGGAAAGACTGTGGTGGACTGATATCAGGTATGGAAAGACTGTGGTGGGCTGATATCGGGTATGGAAAAACAGTGGTGGACTGATATGGGGTATGGAAAGACAGTGGTTGACTGCTATCGGTCATGGAATGACAGTGATGGACTGATATCGGTTATGAAAAGACGGCGGTGGACTGATATCGGTTATGGAAAGACAGTGGTGGACTGATATCGGATATGGGAAGACAGTGTTGGACTGATATCGGGTATGAAAAGACAGTGGTTGACTGATATCAGGTATGGAAAGACTGTGGTGGGCTGAAATCGGGTATGGAAAGACAGTGGTGGACTGATATCGGGTATGGAAAGACAGTGGTCGTTGATATCAGGCATGGAAAGACAGTGGTTGACTGCTATCGGGTATGGAATGACAGTGGTGGACTGATATCGGTTATGAAAAGACGGTTGTGGACTGATATCGGTTATGGAAAGACAGTCGTGGCCTGATATCGCGTATGGAAAGACAGTGCTGGACTGATATCGAGTATGGAAAGACAGTGGTGGACTGATATCGGGTATGGAAAGACAGTGGTGGACTGATATCGGGTATTGAAAGACAGTGGTTGACTGATATCGGTTATGGAAAGACAGTGGTGGGATGATATCGCGTATGGAAAGACAGTGCTGGACTGATATCGAGTATGGAAAGACAGTGGTGGACTGATATCGGGTATGGAAAGACAGTGGTGGACTGATATCAGGCATGGAAAGACAGTGGTTGACTGCTATCGGGTATGGAATGACAGTGGTGGACTGATATCGGTTATGAAAAGACGGTGGTGGACTGATATCGGTTATGGAAAGACAGTGGTGGACTGATATCGGGTATGGGAAGACAGTGGTGGACTGATATCGGGTATGGAAAGACAGTGGTGGACTGATATCACGTATGGAAAGACTGTGGTGGACTGATATCGGTTATGGAAAGACAGTGGTGGACTGATATCGGGTATGGGAAGACAGTGGTGGACTGATATCGGGTATGGAAAGACAGTGGTGGACTGATATCAGGTATGGAAAGACTGTGGTGGGCTGATATCGGGTATGGAAAAACAGTGGTGGACTGATATGGGGTATGGAAAGACAGTGGTTGACTGCTATCGGTCATGGAATGACAGTGGTGGACTGATATCGGTTATGAAAAGACGGCGGTGGACTGATATCGGTTATGGAAAGACAGTGGTGGACTGATATCGGATATGGGAAGACAGTGTTGGACTGATATCGGGTATGAAAAGACAGTGGTTGACTGATATCAGGTATGGAAAGACTCTGGTGGACTGATATCGGGTATGGAAAGACAGTGGTGGACTGATATCGGGTATGGAAAGACAGTGGTTGACTGATATCGGTTATGGAAAGACAGTGGTGGGATGATATCGCGTATGGAAAGACAGTGCTGGACTGATATCGAGTATGGAAAGACAGTGGTGGACTGATATCGGGTATGGAAAGACAGTGGTGGACTGATATCAGGCATGGAAAGACAGTGGTTGACTGCTATCGGGTATGGAATGACAGTGGTGGACTGATATCGGTTATGAAAAGACGGTGGTGGACTGATATCGGGTATGGGAAGACAGTGGTGGACTGATATCGGGTATGGAAAGACAGTGGTGGACTGATATCACGTATGGAAAGACTGTGGTGGACTGATATCGGTTATGGAAAGACAGTGGTGGACTGATATCGGGTATGGGAAGACAGTGGTGGACAGATATCGGGTATGGAAAGACAGTGGTGGACTGATATCAGGTATGGAAAGACTGTGGTGGGCTGATATCGGGTATGGAAAAACAGTGGTGGACTGATATGGGGTATGGAAAGACAGTGGTTGACTGCTATCGGTCATGGAATGACAGTGGTGGACTGATATCGGTTATGAAAAGACGGCGGTGGACTGATATCGGTTATGGAAAGACAGTGGTGGACTGATATCGGATATGGGAAGACAGTGTTGGACTGATATCGGGTATGAAAAGACAGTGGTTGACTGATATCAGGTATGGAAAGACTCTGGTGGGCTGAGATCGGGTATGGAAAGACAGTGGTGGACTGGTATCGGGTATGGAAAGCCAGTGGTCGTTGATATCAGGCATGGAAAGACAGTGGTTGACTGCTATCGGGTATGGAATGACAGTGGTGGACTGATATCGGTTATAAAAAGACGGTGGTGGACTGATATCGGTTATGGAAAGACAGTCGTGGACTGATATCGCGTATGGAAAGACAGTGCTGGACTGATATCGAGTATGGAAAGACAGTGGTGGACTGATATCGGGTATGGAAAAACAGTGGTGGACTGATATTGGGTATGGAAAGACAGTGGTCGTTGATATCAGGCATGGAAAGACAGTGGTTGACTGCTACCGGGTATGGAATGACAGTGGTGGACTGATATCGGTTATGAAAAGACGGTGGTGGACTGATATCGGTTATGGAAAGACAGTGGTGGACTGATATCGGGTATGGGAAGACAATGGTGGACTGATATCGGGTATGAAAAGACAGTGGTGGACTGATATCAGGTATGGAAAGACTGTGGTGGGCTGATATCGGGTATGGAAAGACAGTGGTGGACTAATATGGGGTATTGAAGGACAGTGGTGGACGGATATCGGGTATGGTATGGATAGACAGTGGTGGACTGATATCAGGTATGGAAAGACAGTGGTGGACATAGATTATGTATGGAAAGACAGTGGTCGACTCATATCAGGCATGGAAAGACAGTGGTTGACTGATATCGGGTATGGAAAGACAGTGGTGGACTGATATCTGTTATGGAAAGACATTGGTGGGCTGATATTGCGTATGGAAAAACAGTGGTGGACTGTTATCGGGTATGGAATGACAGTGGTGGACTGATATCGGTATGGAAAGAGAGTGGTCCACTGATATCGGGTATGGAAAACAGTGGTGGACTGATATCGGGTATGGAAAGACAGTGGTGGACTGATATCGGTTATGGAAAGACAGTGGTAAAATGATATGGGATATAGAAAGACGGTGGTGGACTGATATCGAGTATGGAAAGACAGTGGTTGACTGTGGTATGGAAAGACAGTGGTCGACTGATATAGGGTTTGAAAAGACAGTTGTCGACTGATATCGTGTATGGGAAGACAGTGATGGACTGATATCGGGTATGGAAAGACAGTGGTCAACTGATATCGGGTGTTGAAAGACAGTGATGAACTGATATCGGGTATGGAAAGACAGTGGCTGACTGATATCGGGTATGGCAAGACAGTGGTCGACTAATATCGGGTATGGAAAGACAGAGGTTGACTGATATCGGGTATTGAAAGACAGTGGTGGACTGATATCGGGAATGGAAAGACAGTGATGGACTGATATCGGGTATGGAACCACAGTGGTCGACTGATATTGGGTATGGAAAGACAGTGTATGACTGATATCGGGTATGGAAAGACAGTGGTGGACTGATATCGGGTATGGAAAGACAGTGGTGGACTGATATCGGTTATGGAAAGACAGTGATGGACTGATATCGGGTATCGAAAGACAGTGGTGGACTGATATCGTTATGGAAATACAGTGGTCGACTGAAATCGGGTATGCAAAAACAGTGGTGGACTGATATTGGTTATGGAAAGACAGCGGTTGACTGATATCGGGCATGGAAAGACAGTGGTCGATTAATATCGGGTATGGAAAGACAGTGGTCGACTGATATCGGGTATTGAAAGACAGTGGTGGACTGATATCGGGTGTGTAAAGACAGTGGTGGACTGATATCGGGTATGGAAAGACAGTGAAGGACTGATATCGGGTATCGAAGGACAGTGGTGGACTGATATCGGTTATGGAAACACAGTGGTCGACTGATATTGGGTATTGAAAGACAGTGTTTGACTAATATCGGGTATAGAAAGACAGTGGTGGACTGATATCGGGTATGGAAAGACAGTGAAGGACTGATATCGGGTATCGAAGGACAGTGGTGGACTGATATCTGGTATGGAAAGACAGTGGTCGACTAATATCGGGCATGGAAAGACAGTGCCGGACAGATATTGGGTATGGAAAGACCGTGGTCGACTGATATCGGGTATGGAAAGACAGTGGTTGACTGATATCGGGTATGGAAAGACAGTGGTTGACTGATATCGGGTATGTAAAGACAGTGGTGGACTGATATCGGGTATGGAATGACAGTGATCTACTGCTATCGGGTACGGAAAGACAGTGGTCGACTGATATCAGGTATGGAAAGACAGTGATCGACTCATATCGGGTATGGAAAGACAGTGGTCGACAGATATCGGGAATGGAAAGACAGTGGTGGACTGATATTCTGTATGGAAAGACAGTGGTCGACAGATATCGGGGATGGAAAGACAGTGGTCGACTGATATTGGGTATGGAAAGACAGTGGTCGACTGATATTGGGTATGGAAAGACAGTGCTGGATTGATATCGGGTATGGAAAGACCGTGGTCGACTGATATCGGGTATAGAAAGACAGTGGTTGACTGATATCGGTTATGGAAAGACAGTGGTTGACTGATATCGGGTATGGAAAGACAGTGGTGGACTGATATCGGGTATGGAATGACAGTGATCTACTGCTATCGGTTACGGAAAGACAGTGGTCGACTGTTATCGGGTATGGAAAGACAGTGGTGGACTGATATTGTGCATGGGAAGACAGTGGTCGACAGATATCGGGCATGGAAAGGCAGTGGTTGACTGATTTCGGGTATGGAAAGACAGTTGTTGACTGATATCGGGTATGGAAAGACAGTGGTTGACTGATATCGGGTATTGTAAAGACAGTGGTGGACTGATATCGGGTCTGTACAGACAGTGGTGGACTGATATCGGGTATGGAAAGACAGTGATCTACTGATATCGGGAACGGAAAGACAGTGATCGATTTATATCGGGTATGGAAAGACAGTGGTCGACTGATATTGGGTATGGAAAGACAGTGGTGGACTGAAATTGTGTATGAAAAGACAGTGGTTGACAGATATCGGGTATGGAAAGACAGTGGTTGACTGATATCGGATATGGTAAGACAGTGGTTGACTGATATCTGGTATGAAAAGACAGTGGTTGACTGATATCGGGTATGGAAAGACAGTGGTCGACTAATATCGGGTATGAAAAGACAGTGGTCGACTGATATCGGGTATTGAAAGACATTGGTGGACTGATATCGGGAATGAAAAGACATTGGTGGACTGATATCGGTTATGGAAACACAGTGGTCGACTGATATTGGGTATGGAAAGACAGTGTTTGACTAATATCGGGTATGGAAAGACAGTGGTGGACTGATATCGGGTATGGAAAGACAGTGATGGACTGGTATCGGGTATCGAAAGACAGTGGTGGACGGATATCTGTTATGGAAAGACGGTGGTCGACTGATATCGGGCATGGAAAGACAGTGCTGGACTGATATTGGGTATGGAAAGACCGTGGTCGGCTGATATCGGGTATGGAAAGACAGTGGTTGACTGATATCGGGTATGGAAAGACAGTGGTTGACTGATATCGGGTATGTAAAGACAGTGGTGGACTGATATCGGGTATGGAATGACAGTGATCTACTGCTATCGGGTACGGAAAGAAAGTGGTTGACTGATATCAGGTATGGAAAGACAGTGGTCGACTGATATCGGGTATGGAAAGACAGTGGTCGACAGATATCGGGTATGGAAAGACAGTGGTGGACTGATATTCTGTATGGAAAGACAGTGGTCGACAGATATCGGGGATGGAAAGACAGTGGTCGACTGATATTGGGTATGGAAAGACAGTGGTCGACTGATATCGGGTATGGAAAGACAGTGCTGGATTGATATCGGGTATGGAAAGACCGTGGTCGACTGATATCGGGTATGGAAAGACAGTGGTCGACTAATATCGGGTATGGAAAGACAGTGGTCGACTGATATCGGGTATTGAAAGGCAGTGGTGGACTGATATCGGGAATGAAAAGACATTGGTTGACTGATATCGGTTATGGAAAGACAATGGTTGACTGATATCTGGTATGAAAAGACAGTGGTTGACTAATATCGGGTATGGAAAGACAGTGGTCGACTAATATCGGGTATGGAAAGACAGTGGTCGACTGATATCGGGTATTGAAAGACAGTGGTGGACTGATATCGGGAATGAAAAGACATTGGTGGACTGATATCGGTTATGGAAACACAGTGGTCGACTGATATTGGGTATGGAAAGACAGTGTTTGACTAATATCGGGTATGGAAAGACAGTGGTGGACTGATATCGGGTATGGAAAGACAGTGATGGACTGGTATCGGGTATCGAAAGACAGTGGTGGACTGATATCTGGTATGGAAAGACGGTGGTCGACTGATATCGGGCATGGAAAGACAGTGCTGGACTGATACTGGGTATGGAAAGACCGTGGTCGACTGATATCGGGTATGGAAAGACAGTGGTTGACTGATATCGGGTATGGAAAGACAGTGGTTGACTGATATCGGGTATGTAAAGACAGTGGTGGACTGATATCGGGTATGGAACGCCAGTGATCAACTGCTAGCGGGTACGGAAAGACAGTGGTCGACTGATATCAGGTATGGAAAGACAGTGGTCGACTGATATCGGGTATGGAAAGACAGTGGTTGACAGATATCGGGTATGGAAAGACAGTGGTCGACTGATATCGGGTATGGAAAGACAGTGCTGGATTGATATTGGGTATGGAAAGACAGTGGTTGACTGATATCGGTTATGGAAAGACAGTGGTTGACTGAAATCGGGTATGGAAAGACAGTGGTGGACTGATATCGGGTATGGAATGACAGTGATCTACTGCTATCGGGTACGGAAAGACAGTGGTCGACTGATATCGGGTATGGAAAGACAGTGGTCGACTGATATCAGGTATGGAAAGACAGTGGTTGACTGATATCGGGTATGGAAAGACAGTGGTCGACAGATATCGGGTATGGAAAGACAGTGGTCGACTGATATCGGGTATGGAAAGACAGTGCTGGATTGATATTGGGTATGGAAAGACAGTGGTTGACTGATATCGGTTATGGAAAGACAGTGGTTGACTGAAATCGGGTATGGAAAGACAGTGGTGGACTGATATCGGGTATGGAACGACAGTGATCTACTGCTATCGGGAACGGAAAGACAGTGGTCGACTGATATCAGGTATGGAAAGACAGTGGTCGACTGATATCGGGGATGGAAAGACAGTGGTCGACTGATATTGGGTATGGAAAGACAGTGGTCGACTGATATCGGGTATGGAAAGACAGTGCTGGATTGATATTGGGTATGGAAAGACAGTGGTTGACTGATATCGGTTATGGAAAGACAGTGGTTGACTGAAATCGGGTATGGAAAGACAGTGGTTGACTGATATCGGTTATGGAAAGACAGTGGTTGACTGAAATCGGGTATGGAAAGACAGTGGTGGACTGATATCGGGTATGGAATGACAGTGATCTACTGCTATCGGGTACGGAAAGACAGTGGTCGACTGATATCGGGTATTGAAAGACAGTGGTCGACTGATATCAGGTATGGAAAGACAGTGGTCGACTGATATCGGGTATGGAAAGACAGTGGTCGACTGATATCGGGTATGGAAAGACAGTGGTCGACAGATATCGGGTATGGAAAGACAGTGGTCGACTGATATCGGGTATGGAAAGACAGTTTTGGACTGATATCGGGTATGGAACGACAGTGATCTACTGCTATCGGGAACGGAAAGACAGTGGTCGACTGATATCAGGTATGGAAAGACAGTGGTCGACTGATATCGGGGATGGAAAGACAGTGGTCGACTGATATTGGGTATGGAAAGACAGTGGTTGACTGATATCGGTTATGGAAAGACAGTGGTTGACTGAAATCTGGTATGGAAAGACAGTGGTTGACTGATATCGGTTATGGAAAGACAGTGGTTGACTGAAATCGGGTATGGAAAGACAGTGGTGGACTGATATCGGGTATGGAATGACAGTGATCTACTGCTATCGGGTACGGAAAGACAGTGGTCGACTGATATCGGGTATGGAAAGACAGTGGTCGACTGATATCAGGTATGGAAAGACAGTGGTCGACTGATATCGGGTATGGAAAGACAGTGGTCGACAGATATCGGGTATGGAAAGACAGTGGTCGACTGATATCGGGTATGGAAAGACAGTGCTGGATTGATATTGGGTATGGAAAGACAGTGGTTGACTGATATCGGTTATGGAAAGACAGTGGTTGACTGAAATCGGGTATGGAAAGACAGTGGTGGACTGATATCGGGTATGGAACGACAGTGATCTACTGCTATCGGGTACGGAAAGACAGTGGTCGACTGATATCAGGTATGGAAAGACAGTGGTCGACTGATATCGGGGATGGAAAGACAGTGGTCGACTGATATTGGGTATGGAAAGACAGTGGTCGACTGATATCGGGTATGGAAAGACAGTGCTGGATTGATATTGCGTATGGAAAGACAGTGGTTGACTGATATCGGTTATGGAAAGACAGTGGTTGACTGAAATCGGGTATGGAAAGACAGTGGTGGACTGATATCGGGTATGGAATGACAGTGATCTACTGCTATCGGGTACGGAAAGACAGTGGTCGACTGATATCGGGTATGGAAAGACAGTGGTCAACTGATATTGGGTATGGAAAGACAGTGGTCGACTGATATCGGGTATGGAAAGACAGTGCTGGATTGATATTGGGTATGGAAAGACAGTGGTTGACTGATATCGGTTATGGAAAGAGAGTGGTTGACTGAAATCGGGTATGGAAAGACAGTGGTGGACTGATATCGGGTATGGAATGACAGTGATCTACTGCTATCGGGTACGGAAAGACAGTGGTCGACTGATATCGGGTATGGAAAGACAGTGGTGGACTGATATTGTGTATGGAAAGACAGTGGTCGACAGATATCGGGCATGGAAAGGCAGTGGTTGACTGATTTCGGGTATGGAAAGACAGTTGTTGACTGATATCGGGTATGGAAAGACAGTGGTTGACTGATATCGGGTATTGTAAAGACAGTGGTGGACTGATATCGGGTCTGCACAGACAGTGGTGGACTGATATCGGGTATGGAAAGACAGTGATCTACTGCTATCGGGTACGGAAAGACAGTGATCGATTTATATCGGGTATGGAAAGACAGTGGTCGACTGATATCGGGTATGGAAAGACAGTGGTGGACTGAAATTGTGTATGAAAAGACAGTGGTTGACAGATATCGGGTATGGAAAGACAGTGGTTGACTGATATTGGAAATGGAAAGACAGTGGTGGACTGATATCGGGTATGGAAAGACAGTGGCGGACTATTGTCTGGTATGAAAGACAGTGGTGGACTGATATCGGGTATGGAAAGAGAGTGGTCGACTGAAATCGGATATGGAAAGACATTGGTAGACTGATATCGGGTATGCAAAGACAGTGGTTGACTGATATCGGCTATGGAAAGACAATGGTCGACTGATATCCGGTATGGAAAGACAGTGGTGGACTGATATCGGGTATGAAAAGACAGTGGTTGACTGATATCGGGTATGGAAAGACAGTGGTGGACTGATATCGTCCATGGAAAGACAGTGGTGGACTGATATCGGGTATGGAAAGACAGTGGTCGACTTATATCGGTTATGGAAAGACCGTGGTGGACTGATATCGGGTATGGAAAGACGGTGGTTGGCTGATATTGGGTATGAAAAGACAGTGGTGGACTAATATCGTGTATGGAAAGACAGTGTTGGACTGATATCGGGTATGGAAAGACAGTGGTGGACTGATATCGGGTATGGAAAGACAGTGGTGAACTGATATCGGATATGGAAAGACAGTGGTTGACTGATATTGGGTATGGAAAGACAGAAGTCGGCTGATATCGGGTATGGAAAGACAGTGGTCGACTGATATCGGGTATGGAAAGACAGTGGTCGACTGATATCGGGTATGGAAAGACAGTGGTCGACAGATATCGGGTATGGAAAGACAGTGGTGAACTGATATCGGGTTTGGAAAGACAATGGTGGACTGATATTGGATATGGAAAGACAGTGGTTGACTGATATCGGGTATGGAAAGACAGTGGTCGACTGATATCGGGTATGGAAAGACAGTGGTGGACTGAAATTGTGTATGAAAAGACAGTGGTTGAAAGATATCGGGTATGGAAAGACAGTGGTTGACTGATATTGGATATGGAAAGACAGTGGTGGACTGATATCGGGTATGGAAAGACAGTTGGCGGACTATTGTCGGGTATGAAAGACAGTGGTGGACTGATATCGGGTATGGAAAAACAGTGGTCGACTGATATTGGATATGGAAAGACATTGGTAGACTGATATCGGGTATGGAAAGACAGTGGTTGACTGATATCGGCTATGGAAAGACAATGGTCGACTGATATCGGGTATGGAAAGACAGTGGTGGACTGATATCGGGTATGAAAAGACGGTGGTTGACTGATATCGGGTATGGAAAGACAGTGGTGGACAGATATCGTGCATGGAAAGACAGTGGTGGACTGATATCGAGTATGGAAAGACAGTGGTTGACTTATATCGGTTATGGAAAGACCGTGGTGGACTGATATCGGGTATGGAAAGACGGTGGTTGACTGATATTGGGTATGAAAAGACAGTGGTGGACTGATATCGGGTATGGAAAGACAGTGTTGGACTGATATCGGGTATGGAAAGACAGTGGTGGACTGATATCGGGTATGGAAAGACGGTGGTTGACTAATATTGGGTATAAAAAGACATTGGTGGACTGATATCGTGTATGGAAAGACAGTGGTGGACTAATATCGGTTATGGAAAGACAGTGGTGGACTGATATCGGGTATGCAAAGACAGTGGTTGACTGATATCGGCTATGGAAAGACAATGGTCGACTGATATCCGGTATGGAAAGACAGTGGTGGACTGATATCGGGTATGAAAAGACAGTGGTTGACTGATATCGGGTATGGAAAGACAGTGGTGGACTGATATCGTCCATGGAAAGACAGTGGTGGACTGATATCGGGTATGGAAAGACAGTGGTCGACTTATATCGGTTATGGAAAGACCGTGGTGGACTGATATCGGGTATGGAAAGACGGTGGTTGGCTGATATTGGGTATGAAAAGACAGTGGTGGACTAATATCGTGTATGGAAAGACAGTGTTGGACTGATATCGGGTATGGAAAGACAGTGGTGGACTGATATCGGGTATGGAAAGACAGTGGTGAACTGATATCGGATATGGAAAGACAGTGGTTGACTGATATTGGGTATGGAAAGACAGAAGTCGGCTGATATCGGGTATGGAAAGACAGTGGTCGACTGATATCGGGTATGGAAAGACAGTGGTCGACTGATATCGGGTATGGAAAGACAGTGGTCGACAGATATCGGGTATGGAAAGACAGTGGTGAACTGATATCGGGTTTGGAAAGACAATGGTGGACTGATATTGGATATGGAAAGACAGTGGTTGACAGATATCGGGTATGGAAAGACAGTGGTCGACTGATATCGGGTATGGAAAGACAGTGGTGGACTGAAATTGTGTATGAAAAGACAGTGGTTGAAAGATATCGGGTATGGAAAGACAGTGGTTGACTGATATTGGATATGGAAAGACAGTGGTGGACTGATATCGGGTATGGAAAGACAGTTGGCGGACTATTGTCGGGTATGAAAGACAGTGGTGGACTGATATCGGGTATGGAAAAACAGTGGTCGACTGATATTGGATATGGAAAGACATTGGTAGACTGATATCGGGTATGGAAAGACAGTGGTTGACTGATATCGGCTATGGAAAGACAATGGTCGACTGATATCGGGTATGGAAAGACAGTGGTGGACTGATATCGGGTATGAAAAGACGGTGGTTGACTGATATCGGGTATGGAAAGACAGTGGTGGACAGATATCGTGCATGGAAAGACAGTGGTGGACTGATATCGAGTATGGAAAGACAGTGGTTGACTTATATCGGTTATGGAAAGACCGTGGTGGACTGATATCGGGTATGGAAAGACGGTGGTTGACTGATATTGGGTATGAAAAGACAGTGGTGGACTGATATCGGGTATGGAAAGACAGTGTTGGACTGATATCGGGTATGGAAAGACAGTGGTGGACTGATATCGGGTATGGAAAGACGGTGGTTGACTAATATTGGGTATAAAAAGACATTGGTGGACTGATATCGTGTATGGAAAGACAGTGGTGGACTAATATCGGTTATGGAAAGACAGTGGTGGACTGATATCGGGTACGGAAAGACAGTGGTGAACTGATATCGGGTATGGAAAGACAGTGGTTGACTGATATTGGGTATGGAAAGACAGAAGTCGGCTGATATCGGGTATGGAAAGACAGTGGTCGACTGATATCGGGTATGAAAGACAGTGGTCGACTGATATCGGGTATGGAAAGACAGTGGTCGACAGATATCGGGTATGGAAAGACAGTGGTGGACTGATATTCTGTATGGAAAGACAGTGGTCGACAGATATCGGGGATGGAAAGACAGTGGTCGACTGATATTGGGTATGGAAAGACAGTGGTCGACTGATATCGGGTATGGAAAGACAGTGCTGGATTAATATCGGGTATGGAAAGACCGTGGTCGACTGATATCGGGTATGGAAAGACAGTGGTTGACTGATATCGGTTATGGAAAGACAGTGGTTGACTGAAATTGTGTATGAAAAGACAGTGGTTGACAGATATCGGGTATGGAAAGACAGTGGTTGACTGATATCGGATATGGTAAGACAGTGGTTGACTGATATCTGGTATGAAAAGACAGTTGGCGGACTATTGTCGGGTATGAAAGACAGTGGTGGACTGATATCGGGTATGGAAAAACAGTGGTCGACTGATATTGGATATGGAAAGACATTGGTAGACTGATATCGGGTATGGAAAGACAGTGGTTGACTGATATCGGCTATGGAAAGACAATGGTCGACTGATATCGGGTATGGAAAGACAGTGGTGGACTGATATCGGGTATGAAAAGACGGTGGTTGACTGATATCGGGTATGGAAAGACAGTGGTGGACAGATATCGTGCATGGAAAGACAGTGGTGGACTGATATCGAGTATGGAAAGACAGTGGTTGACTTATATCGGTTATGGAAAGACCGTGGTGGACTGATATCGGGTATGGAAAGACGGTGGTTGACTGATATTGGGTATGAAAAGACAGTGGTGGACTGATATCGGGTATGGAAAGACAGTGTTGGACTGATATCGGGTATGGAAAGACAGTGGTGGACTGATATCGGGTATGGAAAGACGGTGGTTGACTAATATTGGGTATAAAAAGACATTGGTGGACTGATATCGTGTATGGAAAGACAGTGGTGGACTAATATCGGTTATGGAAAGACAGTGGTGGACTGATATCGGGTACGGAAAGACAGTGGTGAACTGATATCGGGTATGGAAAGACAGTGGTTGACTGATATTGGGTATGGAAAGACAGAAGTCGGCTGATATCGGGTATGGAAAGACAGTGGTCGACTGATATCGGGTATGAAAGACAGTGGTCGACTGATATCGGGTATGGAAAGACAGTGGTCGACAGATATCGGGTATGGAAAGACAGTGGTGGACTGATATTCTGTATGGAAAGACAGTGGTCGACAGATATCGGGGATGGAAAGACAGTGGTCGACTGATATTGGGTATGGAAAGACAGTGGTCGACTGATATCGGGTATGGAAAGACAGTGCTGGATTAATATCGGGTATGGAAAGACCGTGGTCGACTGATATCGGGTATGGAAAGACAGTGGTTGACTGATATCGGTTATGGAAAGACAGTGGTTGACTGAAATTGTGTATGAAAAGACAGTGGTTGACAGATATCGGGTATGGAAAGACAGTGGTTGACTGATATCGGATATGGTAAGACAGTGGTTGACTGATATCTGGTATGAAAAGACAGTGGTTGACTGATATCGGGTAAGGAAAGACAGTGGACGACTAATATTGTGTATGGAAAGACAGTGGTCGACTGATATCGGGTATTGAAAGACAGTGGTGGACTGATATCGGGAATGAAAAGACATTGGTAGACTGATATCGGTTATGGAAACACAGTGGTCGACTGATATTGGGTATGGAAAGACAGTGTTTGACTAATATCGGGTATGGAAAGACAGCGGTGGACTGATATCGGGAATGGAAAGACAGTGATGGACTGGTATCGGATATCGAAAGACAGTGGTGGACTGATATCTGGTATGGAAAGACGGTGGTCGACTGATATCGGGCATGGAAAGACAGTGCTGGACTGATATTGGGTATGGAAAGACCGTGGTCGACTGATATCGGGTATGGAAAGACAGTGGTTGACTGATATCGGTTATGGAAAGACAGTAGTTGACTGAAATTGGGTATGGAAAGACAGTGGTGGACTGATATCGGGTATGGAATGACAGTGATCTACTGCTATCGGGTACGGAAAGACAGTGGTCGACTGATATCGGGTATGGAAAGACAGTGGTGGACTGATATTGTGTATGGAAAGACAGTGGTCGACAGATATCGGGCATGGAAAGGCAGTGGTCGACTGATTTCGGGTATGGAAAGACAGTTGTTGACTGATATCGGGTATGGAAAGACAGTGGTTGACTGATATCGGGTATTGTAAAGACAGTGGTGGACTGATATTGGGTCTGTACAGACAGTGGTGGACTGATATCGGGTATGGAAAGAAAGTGATCTACTAATATCGGGTACGGAAAGACAGTGATCGACTTATATCGGGTATGGAAAGACAGTGGTGGACTGAAATTGTTTATGAAAAGACAGTGGCTGACAGATATCGGGTATTGAAAGACAGTGGTGGACTGATATCGGGAATGAAAAGACATTGGTGGACTGATATCGGTTATGGAAACACAGTGGTCGACTGATATTGGGTATGGAAAGACAGTGTTTGACTAATATCGGGTATGGAAAGACAGCGGTGGACTGATATCGGGAATGGAAAGACAGTGATGGACTGGTATCGGGTATCGAAAGACAGTGGTGGACTGATATCTGGTATGGAAAGACGGTGGTCGACTGATATCGGGCATGGAAAGACAGTGCTGGACTGATATTGGGTATGGAAAGACCGTGGTTGACTGATATCGGGTATGGAAAGACAGTGGTTGACTGATATCGGTTATGGAAAGACAGTAGTTGACTGAAATTGGGTATGGAAAGACAGTGGTGGACTGATATCGGGTATGGAATGACAGTGATCTACTGCTATCGGGTACGCAAAGACAGTGGTCGACTGATATCGGGTATTGAAAGACAGTGGTGGACTGATATCGGGAATGAAAAGACATTGGTGGACTGATATCGGTTATGGAAACACAGTGGTCGACTGATATCGGGTATGCAAAGACAGTGGTTGACTGATATCGGCTATGGAAAGACAATGGTCGACTGATATCCGGTATGGAAGGACAGTGGTGGACTGATATCGGGTATGAAAAGACAGTGGTTGATTGATATCGGGTATGGAAAGACAGTGGTGGACTGATATCGTGCATGGAAAGACAGTGGTGGACTGATATCGGGTATGGAAAGACAGTGGTCGACTTATATCGGTTATGGAAAGACCGTGGTGGACTGATATCGGGTATGGAAAGACGGTGGTTGACTGATATTGGGTATGAAAAGACAGTGGTGGACTGATATCGTGTATGGAAAGACAGTGTTGGACTGATATCGGGTATGGAAAGACAGTGGTGGACTGATATCGGGTATGGAAAGACAGTGGTGAACTGATATCGGATATGGAAAGACAGTGGTTGACTGATATTGGGTATGGAAAGACAGAAGTCGGCTGATATCGGGTATGGAAAGACAGTGGTCGACTGATATCGGGTATGGAAAGACAGTGGTCGACTGATATCGGGTATGGAAAGACAGTGGTCGACAGATATCGGGTATGGAAAGACAGTGGTGAACTGATATCGGGTTTGGAAAGACAATGGTGGACTGATATTGCTTATGGAAAGACAGTGGTTGACTGATATCGGGTATGGAAAGACAGTGGTCGACTGATATCGGGTATGGAAAGACAGTGGTCGACTGATATTGGATATGGAGAGACATTGGTAGACTGATATCGGGTAAGGAAAGACAGTGGTTGACTGATATCGGCTATGGCAAGACAGTGGTCGACTTATATCGGGTATGGAAATACAGTGGTGAACTGATATCGGGTTTGGAAAGACAATGGTGGACTGATATTGCTTATGGAAAGACAGTGGTTGACTGATATCGGGTATGGAAAGACAGTGGTCGACTGATATCGGGTATGGAAAGACAGTGGTCGACTGATATTGGATATGGAGAGACATTGGTAGACTGATATCGGGTAAGGAAAGACAATGGTCGACTGATATCGGGTATGGAAAGACAGTGGTGGACTGATATCGGGTATGAAAAGACAGTGGTTGACTGATATCGGGTATGGAAAGACAGTGGTGGACTGATATCGTGCATGGAAAGACAGTGGTGGACTGATATCGAGTATGGAAAGACAGTGGTCGACTTATATCGGTTATGGAAAGACCGTGGTGGACTGATATCGGGTATGGAAAGACGGTGGTTGACTGATATTGGGTATGAAAAGACAGTGGTGGACTGATATCGTGTATGGAAAGACAGTGTTGGACTGATATCGGGCATGGAAAGACAGTGGTGGATTGATATCGGGTATGGAAAGACGGTGGTTGACTAATATTGGGTATAAAAAGACATTGGTGGACTGATATCGTGTATGGAAAGACAGTGGTGGACTAATATCGGTTATGGAAAGACAGTGGTGGACTGATATCGGGTATGGAAAGACAGTGGTGAACTGATATCGGGTATGGAAAGACAGTGGTTGACTGATATTGGGTATGGAAAGACAGAAGTCGGCTGATATCGGGTATGGAAAGACAGTGGTCGACTGATATCGGGTATGAAAGACAGTGGTCGACTGATATCGGGTATGGAAAGACAGTGGTCGACAGATATCGGGTATGGAAAGACAGTGGTGGACTGATATTCTGTATGGAAAGACAGTGGTCGACAGATATCGGGGATGGAAAGACAGTGGTCGACTGATATTGGGTATGGAAAGACAGTGGTCGACTGATATCGGGTATGGAAAGACAGTGCTGGATTAATATCGGGTATGGAAAGACCGTGGTCGACTGATATCGGGTATGGAAAGACAGTGGTTGACTGATATCGGTTATGGAAAGACAGTGGTTGACTGAAATTGTGTATGAAAAGACAGTGGTTGACAGATATCGGGTATGGAAAGACAGTTGTTGACTGATATCGGATATGGTAAGACAGTGGTTGACTGATATCTGGTATGAAAAGACAGTGGTTGACTGATATCGGGTATGGAAAGACAGTGGTCGACTAATATTGGGTATGGAAAGACAGTGGTCGACTGATATCGGGTATTGAAAGACAGTGGTTGACTGATATCGGTTATGGAAAGACAGTGGTTGACTGAAATTGTGTATGAAAAGACAGTGGTTGACAGATATCGGGTATGGAAAGACAGTGGTTGACTGATATCGGATATGGTAAGACAGTGGTTGACTGATATCTGGTATGAAAAGACAGTGGTTGACTGATATCGGGTATGGAAAGACAGTGGTCGACTAATATTGGGTATGGAAAGACAGTGGTCGACTGATATCGGGTATTGAAAGACAGTGGTGGACTGATATCGGGAATGAAAAGACATTGGTGGACTGATATCGGTTATGGAAACACAGTGGTCGACTGATATCGGGTATGGAAAGACAGTGGTGGACTGATATCGGGTATGAAAAGACAGTGGTTGACTGATATCGGGTATGGAAAGACAGTGGTGGACTGATATCGTGCATGGAAAGACAGTGGTGGACTGATATCGAGTATGGAAAGACAGTGGTCGACTTATATCGGTTATGGAAAGACCGTGGTGGACTGATATCGGGTATGGAAAGACGGTGGTTGACTGATATTGGGTATGAAAAGACAGTGGTGGACTGATATCGTGTATGGAAAGACAGTGTTGGACTGATATCGGGCATGGAAAGACAGTGGTGGATTGATATCGGGTATGGAAAGACGGTGGTTGACTAATATTGGGTATAAAAAGACATTGGTGGACTGATATCGTGTATGGAAAGACAGTGGTGGACTAATATCGGTTATGGAAAGACAGTGGTGGACTGATATCGGGTATGGAAAGACAGTGGTGAACTGATATCGGGTATGGAAAGACAGTGGTTGACTGATATTGGGTATGGAAAGACAGAAGTCGGCTGATATCGGGTATGGAAAGACAGTGGTCGACTGATATCGGGTATGAAAGACAGTGGTCGACTGATATCGGGTATGGAAAGACAGTGGTCGACAGATATCGGGTATGGAAAGACAGTGGTGGACTGATATTCTGTATGGAAAGACAGTGGTCGACAGATATCGGGGATGGAAAGACAGTGGTCGACTGATATTGGGTATGGAAAGACAGTGGTCGACTGATATCGGGTATGGAAAGACAGTGCTGGATTAATATCGGGTATGGAAAGACCGTGGTCGACTGATATCGGGTATGGAAAGACAGTGGTTGACTGATATCGGTTATGGAAAGACAGTGGTTGACTGAAATTGTGTATGAAAAGACAGTGGTTGACAGATATCGGGTATTGAAAGACAGTGGTTGACTGATATCGGATATGGTAAGACAGTGGTTGACTGATATCTGGTATGAAAAGACAGTGGTTGACTGATATCGGGTATGGAAAGACAGTGGTCGACTAATATTGGGTATGGAAAGACAGTGGTCGACTGATATCGGGTATTGAAAGACAGTGGTTGACTGATATCGGTTATGGAAAGACAGTGGTTGACTGAAATTGTGTATGAAAAGACAGTGGTTGACAGATATCGGGTATGGAAAGACAGTGGTTGACTGATATCGGATATGGTAAGACAGTGGTTGACTGATATCTGGTATGAAAAGACAGTGGTTGACTGATATCGGGTATGGAAAGACAGTGGTCGACTAATATTGGGTATGGAAAGACAGTGGTTGACTGATATCGGGTATGGAAACACAGTGGTCGACTGATATTGGGTATGGAAAGACAGTGTTTGACTAATATCGGGTATGGAAAGACAGCGGTGGACTGATATCGGGAATGGAAAGACAGTGATGGACTGGTATCGGGTATCGAAAGACAGTGGTGGACTGATATCTGGTATGGAAAGACGGTGGTCGACTGATATTGGGCATGGAAAGACAGTGCTGGACTGATATTGGGTATGGAAAGACCGTGGTCGACTGATATCGGGTATGGAATGACAGTGGTTGACTGATATCGGTTATGGAAAGACAGTAGTTGACTGAAATTGGGTATGGAAAGACAGTGGTGGACTGATATCGGGTATGGTATGACAGTGATCTACTGCTATCGGGTACGGAAAGACAGTGGTCGACTGATATCGGGTATGGAAAGACAGTGGTGGACTGATATTGTGTATGGAAAGACAGTGGTCGACAGATATCGGGCATGGAAAGGCAGTGGTCGACTGATTTCGGGTATGGAAAGACAGTTGTTGACTGATATCGGGTATGGAAAGACAGTGGTTGACTGATATCGGGTATTGTAAAGACAGTGGTGGACTGATATCGGGTCTGTACAGACAGTGGTGGACTGATATCGGGTATGGAAAGAAAGTGATCTACTAATATCGGGTACGGAAAGACAGTGATCGATTTATATCGGGTATGGAAAGACAGTGGTGGACTGAAATTGTTTATGAAAAGACAGTGGTTGACAGATATCGGGTATTGAAAGACAGTGGTGGACTGATATCGGGAATGAAAAGACATTGGTGGACTGATATCGGTTATGGAAACACAGTGGTCGACTGATATTGGGTATGGAAAGACAGTGTTTGACTAATATCGGGTATGGAAAGACAGCGGTGGACTGATATCGGGAATGGAAAGACAGTGATGGACTGGTATCGGGTATCGAAAGACAGTGGTGGACTGATATCTGGTATGGAAAGACGGTGGTCGACTGATATCGGGCATGGAAAGACAGTGCTGGACTGATATTGGGTATGGAAAGACCGTGGTCGACTGATATCGGGTATGGAAAGACCGTGGTTGACTGATATCGGTTATGGAAAGACAGTAGTTGACTGAAATTGGGTATGGAAAGACAGTGGTGGACTGATATCGGGTATGGAATGACAGTTATCTACTGCTATCGGGTACGGAAAGACAGTGGTCGACTGATATCGGGTATTGAAAGACAGTGGTGGACTGATATCGGGAATGAAAAGACATTGGTGGACTGATATCGGTTATGGAAACACAGTGGTCGACTGATATCGGGTATGCAAAGACAGTGGTTGACTGATATCGGCTATGGAAAGACAATGGTCGACTGATATCCGGTATGGAAAGACAGTGGTGGACTGATATCGGGTATGAAAAGACAGTGGTTGACTGATATCGGGTATGGAAAGACAGTGGTGGACTGATATCGTGCATGGAAAGACAGTGGTGGACTGATATCGGGTATGGAAAGACAGTGGTCGACTTATATCGGTTATGGAAAGACCGTGGTGGACTGATATCGGGTATGGAAAGACGGTGGTTGACTGATATTGGGTATGAAAAGACAGTGGTGGACTGATATCGTGTATGGAAAGACAGTGTTGGACTGATATCGGGTATGTAAAGACAGTGGTGGACTGATATCGGGTATGGAAAGACAGTGGTGAACTGATATCGGATATGGAAAGACAGTGGTTGACTGATATTGGGTATGGAAAGACAGAAGTCGGCTGATATCGGGTATGGAAAGACAGTGGTCGACTGATATCGGGTATGGAAAGACAGTGGTCGACTGATATCGGGTTTGGAAAGACAGTGGTTGACAGATATCGGGTATGGAAAGACAGTGGTGAACTGATATCGGGTTTGGAAAGACAATGGTGGACTGATATTGCTTATGGAAAGACAGTGGTTGACTGATATCGGGTATGGAAAGACAGTGGTCGACTGATATCGGGTATGGAAAGACAGTGGTGGACTGAAATTGTGTATGAAAAGACAGTGGTTGAAAGATATCGGGTATGGAAAGACAGTGGTTGACTGATATTGGATATGGAAAGACAGTGGTGGACTGATATCGGGTATGGAAAGACAGTGGCGGACTATTGTCGGGTATGAAAGACAGTGGTGGACTGATATCGGGTATGGAAAGACAGTGGTCGACTGATATTGGATATGGAAAGACATTGGTAGACTGATATTGGGTATGGAAAGACAGTGGTTGACTGATATCGGCTATGGAAAGACAATGGTCGACTGATATCGGGTATGGAAAGACAGTGGTGGACTGATATCGGGTATTAAAAGACAGTGGTTGACTGATATCGGGTATGGAAAGACAGTGGTGGACTGATATCGTGCATGGAAAGACAGTGGTGGACTGATATCGAGCATGGAAAGACAGTGGTCGACTTATATCGGTTATGGAAAGACCGTGGTGGACTGATATCGGGTATGGAAAGACGGTGGTTGACTGATATTGGGTATGAAAAGACAGTGGTGGACTGATATCGTGTATGGAAAGACAGTGTTGGACTGATATCGGGTATGGAAAGACAGTGGTGGACTGATATCGGGTATGGAAAGACGGCGGTTGACTAATATTGGGTATAAAAAGACATTGGTGGACTGATATCGTGTATGGAAAGACAGTGGTGGACTAATATCGGTTATGGAAAGACAGTGGTGGACTGATATCGGGTATGGAAAGACAGTGGTGAACTGATATCGGGTATGGAAAGACAGTGGTTGACTGATAATGGGTATGGAAAGACAGAAGTCGGCTGATATCGGGTATGGAAAGACAGTGGTCGACTGATATCGGGTATGAAAGACAGTGGTCGACTGATATCGGGTATGGAAAGACAGTGGTCGACAGATATCGGGTATGGAAAGACAGTGGTGGACTGATATTCTGTATGGAAAGACAGAGGTCGACAGATATCGGGGATGGAAAGACAGTGGTCGACTGATATTGGGTATGGAAAGACAGTGGTCGACTGATATCGGGTATGGAAAGACAGTGCTGGATTAATATCGGGTATGGAAAGACCGTGGTCGACTGATATCGGGTATGGAAAGACAGTGGTTGACTGATATCGGTTATGGAAAGACAGTGGTTGACTGAAATTGTGTATGAAAAGACAGTGGTTGACAGATATCGGGTATGGAAAGACAGTGGTTGACTGATATCGGATATGGTACGACAGTGGTTGACTGATATCTGGTATGAAAAGACAGTGGTTGACTGATATCGGGTATGGAAAGACAGTGGTCGACTAATATTGGGTATGGAAAGACAGTGGTCGACTGATATCGGGTATTGAAAGACAGTGGTGGACTGATATCGGGAATGAAAAGACATTGGTGGACTGATATCGGTTATGGAAACACAGTGGTCGACTGATATTGGGTATGGAAAGACAGTGGTCGACTGATATCGGGTATGGAAAGACAGTGCTGGATTAATATCGGGTATGGAAAGACCGTGGTCGACTGATATCGGGTATGGAAAGACAGTGGTTGACTGATATCGGTTATGGAAAGACAGTGGTTGACTGAAATTGTGTATGGAAAGACAGCGGTGGACTGATATCGGGAATGGAAAGACAGTGATGGACTGGTATCGGGTATCGAAAGACAGTGGTGGACTGATATCTGGTATGGAAAGACGGTGGTCGACTGATATCGGGCATGGAAAGACAGTGCTGGACTGATATTGGGTATGGAAAGACCGTGGTCGACTGATATCGGGTATGGAAAGACAGTGGTTGACTGATATCGGTTATGGAAAGACAGTAGTTGACTGAAATTGGGTATGGAAAGACAGTGGTGGACTGATATCGGGTATGGAATGACAGTGATCTACTGCTATCGGGTACGGAAAGACAGTGGTCGACAGATATCGGGTATGGAAAGACAGTGGTTGACTGATATCGGATATGGTAAGACAGTGGTTGACTGATATCTGGTATGAAAAGACAGTGGTTGACTGATATCGGGTATGGAAAGACAGTGGTCGACTAATATTGGGTATGGAAAGACAGTGGTCGACTGATATCGGGTATTGAAAGACAATGGTGGACTGATATCGGGAATGAAAAGACATTGGTGGACTGATATCGGTTATGGAAACACAGTGGTCGACTGATATTGGGTATGGAAAGACAGTGTTTGACTAATATCGGGTATGGAAAGACAGCGGTGGACTGATATCGGGAATGGAAAGACAGTGATGGACTGGTATCGGGTATCGAAAGACAGTGGTGGACTGATATCTGGTATGGAAAGACGGTGGTCGACTGATATCGGCATGGAAAGACAGTGCTGGACTGATATTGGGTATGGAAAGACCGTGGTCGACTGATATCGGGTATGGAAAGACAGTGGTTGACTGATATCGGTTATGGAAAGACAGTAGTTGACTGAAATTGGGTATGGAAAGGCAGTGGTGGACTGATATCGGGTATGGAATGACAGTGATCTACTGCTATCGGGTACGGAAAGACAGTGGTCGACTGATATCGGGTATGGAAAGACAGTGGTGGACTGATATTGTGTATGGAAAGACAGTGGTCGACAGATATCGGGCATGGAAAGGCAGTGGTCGACTGATTTCGGGTATGGAAAGACAGTTGTTGACTGATATCGGGTATGGAAAGACAGTGGTTGACTGATATCGGGTATTGTAAAGACAGTGGTGGACTGATATCGGGTCTGTACAGACAGTGGTGGACTGATATCGGGTATGGAAAGAAAGTGATCTACTAATATCGGGTACGGAAAGACAGTGATCGATTTATATCGGGTATGGAAAGACAGTGGTGGACTGAAATTGTTTATGAAAAGACAGTGGTTGACAGATATCGGGTATTGAAAGACAGTGGTGGACTGATATCGGGAATGAAAAGACATTGGTGGACTGATATCGGTTATGGAAACACAGTGGTCGACTGATATTGGGTATGGAAAGACAGTGTTTGACTAATATCGGGTATGGAAAGACAGCGGTGGACTGATATCGGGAATGGAAAGACAGTGATGGACTGGTATTGGGTATCGAAAGACAGTGGTGGACTGATATCTGGTATGGAAAGACGGTGGTCGACTGATATCGGGCATGGAAAGACAGTGCTGGACTGATATTGGGTATGGAAAGACCGTGGTCGACTGATATCGGGTATGGAAAGACAGTGGTTGACTGATATCGGTTATGGAAAGACAGTAGTTGACTGATATCGGGTATGGAATGACAGTGATCTACTGCTATCGGGTACGGAAAGACAGTGGTCGACTGATATCGGGTATGGAAAGACAGTGGTGGACTGATATTGTGTATGGAAAGACAGCGGTCGACAGATATCGGGCATGGAAAGGCAGTGGTCGACTGATTTCGGGTATGGAAAGACAGTTGTTGACTGATATCGGGTATGCAAAGACAGTGGTTGACTGATATCGGGTATTGTAAAGACAGTGGTGGACTGATATCGGGTCTGTACAGACAGTGGTGGACTGATATCGGGTATGGAAAGAAAGTGATCTACTAATATCGGGTACGGAAAGACATTGATCGATTTATATCGGGTATGGAAAGACAGTGGTGGACTGAAATTGTTTATGAAAAGACAGTGGTTGACAGATATCGGGTATGGAAAGACAGTGGTTGACTGATATCGGATATGGAAAGACATTGGTGGACTGATATCGGTCATGGAAACACAGTGGTCGACTGATATTGGGTATGGAAAGACAGTGTTTGACTAATATCGGGTATTGAAAGACAGCGGTGGACTGATATCGGGTATGGAAAGACAGTGATGGACTGGTATCGGGTATCGAAAGACAGTGGTGGACTGATATCTGGTATGGAAAGACGGTGGTCGACTGATATCGGGCATGGAAAGACAGTGCTGGACTGATATTGGGTATGGAAAGACCGTGGTCGACTGATATCGGGTATGGAAAGACAGTGGTTGACTGATACCGGTTGTGGAAAGACAGTGGTTGACTGAAATTAGGTATGGAAAGACAGTGGTGGACTGATATCGGGTATGGAATGACAGTGATCTACTGCTATCGGGTACGGAAAGACAGTGGTCGACTGATATCGGGTATGGTAAGACAGTGGTGGACTGATATTCTGTACGGAAAGACAGTGGTCGACAGATATCGGGCATGGAAAGGCAGTGGACGACTGATTTCGGGTATGGAAAGACAGTTGTTGACTGATATCGGGTATGGAAAGACAGTGGTTGACTGATATCGGGTATTGTAAAGACAGTGGTGGACTGATATCGGGTCTGTACAGACAGTGGTGGACTGATATCGGGTATGGAAAGAAAGTGATCTACTAATATCGGGTACGGAAAGAAAGTGATCGATTTATATCGGGTATGGAAAGACAGTGGTCGACTGATATCGGGTATGGAAAGACAGTGGTGGACTGAAATTGTTTATGAAAAGACAGTGGTTGACAGATATCGGGTATGGAAAGACAGTGGTTGACTGATATCGGATATGGAAAGACAGTGATGGACTGATATCGGGTATGGAAAGACAGTGGCGGACTAATGTCGGGTATGAAAGACAGTGGTGGACTGATATCGGGTATGGAAAGACAGTGGTCGACTGACATCGGATATGGAAAGACATTGGTAGACTGATATCGGGTATGGAAAGACAGTGGTTGACTGATATCGGCTATGGAAAGACAATGGTCGACTGATATCGGGTATGGAAAGACAGTGGTGGACTGATATCGGGTATGAAAAGACAGTGGTTGACTGATATCGGGTATGGAAAGACAGTGGTGGACTGATATCGTGCATGGAAAGACAGTGGTGGACTGATATCGGGTATGGAAAGACAGTGGTTGACTTATATCGGTTATGGAAAGACCGTGGTGGACTGATATCGGGTATGGAAAGACGGTGGTTGACTGATATTGGGTATGAAAAGACAGTGGTGGACTGATATCGTGTATGGAAAGACAGTGTTGGACTGATATCGGGTATGGAAAAACAGTGGTGGACTGATATCGGGTATGGAAAGACGGTGGTTGACTAATATTGGGTATAAAAAGACAGTGGTGGACTGATATCGTGTATGGAAAGACAGTGGTGGACTAATATCGGTTATGGAAAGACAGTGGTGGACTGATATCGGGTATGGAAAGACAGTGGTGAACTGATATCGGTTATGGAAAGACAGTGGTTGACTGATATGGGTATGGAAAGACAGAAGTCGGCTGATATCGGGTATGGAAAGACAGTGGTCGACTGATATCGGGTATGGAAAGACAGTGGTGGACTGATATTGTGGATGGAAAGACAGTGGTCGACAGATATCGGGTATGGAAGGACAGTGGTCAACTGATATCGGATATGGAAAGACAGTGGTGGACTGATGTCGGGTATGGAAAGACCGTGGTGGATTGATATCGGGTATGCAAAGACGGTGGTTGACTGATATTGGGTATGAAAAGACAGTGGTGGACTGATATCGTGTATGAAAAGACAGTGCTGGACTGATATCGGGTATGGAAAGACAGTGGTGGACTGATATCGGGTATGGAAAGACATTGGTGGACTGATATCGGGTATGGAAAGACAGTGGTCGACTGATATGGGGTATGAAAAGACAGTGGTGAACTGATATCGGGTATGGAAAGACAGTGGTTGACTGATATCGGCTATGGAAAGACAATGGTCGACTGATATCGGGTATGGAAAGACAGTGGTGGACTGATATCGGGTATGAAAAGACAGTGGTTGACTGATATCGGGTATGGAAAGACAGTGGTGGACTGATATCGTGCATGGAAAGACAGTGGTGGACTGATATCGGGTATGGAAAGACAGTGGTTGACTTATATCGGTTATGGAAAGACCGCGGTGGACTGATATCGGGTATGGAAAGACGGTGGTTGACTGATATTGGGTATGAAAAGACAGTGGTGGACTGATATCGTGTATGGAAAGACAGTGTTGGACTGCTATCGGGTATGGAAAGACAGTGGTGGACTGATATCGGGTATGGAAAGACGGTGGTTGACTAATATTGGGTATAAAAAGACAGTGGTGGACTGATATCGTGTATGGAAAGACAGTGGTGGACTAATATTGGTTATGGAAAGACAGTGGTGGACTGATATCGGGTATGGAAAGACAGTGGTGAACTGATATCGGGTATGGAAAGACAGTGGTTGACTGATATTGGGTATGGAAAGACAGAAGTCGGCTGATATCGGGTAAGGAAAGACAGTGGTCGACTGATATCGGGTATGGAAAGACAGTGGTGGACTGATATTGTGGATGGAAAGACAGTGGTCGACAGATATCGGGTATGGAAGGACAGTGGTCAACTGATATCGGATATGGAAAGACAGTGGTGGACTGATGTCGGGTATGGAAAGACCGTGGTGGATTGATATCGGGTATGGAAAGACGGTGGTTGACTGATATTGGGTATGAAAAGACAGTGGTGGACTGATATCGTGTATGAAAAGACAGTGGTGGACTGATATCGGGTATGGAAAGACAGTGGTGGACTGATATCGGGTATGGAAAGACATTGGTGGACTGATATCGGGTATGGAAAGACAGTGGTCGACTGATATGGGGTATGAAAAGACAGTGGTGAACTGATATCGGGTATGGAAAGACAGTGGTTGACTGATATTGGGTATGGAAAGACAGAGGTCGACTGATATCGGGTATGGAAAGACAGTGGTCGACTGATATCGGGGAAGGAATGAGAGTGGTGAACTGATATCGAGTATGGAAAGACAGTGGTTGCCTGATATTGGATATGGAAAGACAGTTGTGGACTGATATCGGGTATGGAAAGACAGTGTTGGACTGATATCGGGTATGGAAAGACGGTGGTTGACTAACATTGATTATGGAAAGACAGTGGTGGACTGATATCGTGTATGGAAAGACAGTGGTGGACTGATATCGGGTATGGAAAGACAGTGGTGAACTGATATCGGGTATGGAAAGACAGTGGTTGACTGATATCGGATATGAAAAGACAGTGGTGAACTGATATTGGGTATGGAAAGACAGTTGTTGACTGATATTGGTTATGGAAAGACAGAAGTCGGCTGATATCGGGTATGGAAAGACAGTGGTCGACTGATATCGGGTATGGAAAGACAGTGGTGGACTGATATTGTGTATGGTAAGACAGCGGTCGACAGATATTGGGTATGGAAGGACAGTGGTCAACTGATATCGGATATGGAAAGACAGTGGTGGACTGATATCGGGTATGGAAGGAAAGTGTTGGACTGATGTCGGGTATGGAAAGACCGTGGTGGATTGATATCGGGTATGGAAAGACGGTGGTTGACTGATATTGGGTATGAAAAGACAGTGGTGGACTGAAATCGGGTATGGAAAGACAGTGGTGGACTGATATCGGGTATGGAAAGACAGTGGTCGACTGATATCGGGTATGGAAAGAGATTGGTGGACTGATATCGGTTATGGATTGACCGTAGTGGAATGATATCGGGTATGCAAAGACAGTGGTTGACTGATATTGGGTATGGAAAAACAGTGCTGGACTGATATCGGAAATGGAAAGACAGTGGTGGAATGATATCGGGTATGCAAAGACAGTGGTTGACTGATATTGGGTATGGAAAGACAGTGCTGGACTGATATCGGAAATGGAAAGACAGTGGTGGACTGATATCGTGTATGGAAAGGCAGTGGTTGAGTGATATCTGGTATGAAAAGACAGTGATGGACTTATATCGGGTATGAAAAGACAGTGGTTGACTGATATCGGGTATGCAAAGACAGAGGTCGACTGATATCGGGTATGGAAGGACAGTGGTCGACTGATATCGGGTTTGGAAAGACAGTGGTGAACTGATATGGGGTATGGAAATACAGTGGTGGACTGATATTGGTTATCGAAAGACAGTGGTTGACAGATATTGGGTATGGAAAGACAGTGGTCGACTGCTATCGGGTATGAAAAGGCATTGGTTGACTGATATCGGGTGTTGACAGACAGTGGTGGACTGATATGGGGAATGGAAAGACAGTGGTGGACTGATATCGGGTATGGAAAGACAGTGCTTTACTGATATCGGGTATGGAAAGGCAGTGGTTGACTGATATCGGGTATTGAAAGACAGTGGTGGACTGATATCGGGAATGGAAAGACAGTGCATGACTGATATCGGGTATGGAAAGACAGAGGTCGACTGATATCGGGTATGGAAAGACAGTGTTCGACTGATATCGGGTATGGAAAGACAGTGGCGAACTGATATAGTGAATGGAAAGACAGTGGTGGACTGATATTGGTTGTTGAAAGACAGTGGTTTACTGATATCGGGTATTGACAGACAGTGGTGACTGATATCGGGAATGGAAAGACAGTGGTGGACTGATATCGGGTATGGAAAGACAGTGGTCGAATGATATCGGTTATGGAATGACCGTAGTGGAATGATATCGGGTATGCAAAGACAGTGGTTGACTGATATTGGGTATGGAAAGACAGTGCTGGACTGATATCGGAAATGGAAAGACAGTGGTGGACTGATATCGGGTATGGAAAGGCAGTGGTTGACTGATATCGGGCATGGAGAGACAGTGGTGGAATGATATCGGGTATGGGAAGACAGTTGTTGAGCGATATCTGGTATGGAAAGACAGTGGTGGACTTATATCGGGTATGAAAAGACAGTGGTTGACTGATATCGGGGATGGAAAGACAGTGGTGGACTGATATCGGGTATGGAAAGACAGTGGTCGACTGATATCGGGTATGGAAAGGCAGTGGTCGAGTGATATCGTGAATAGAAAGACAGTGCTTGACTGATATCGGGTATGGAAAGACAGAGATCGACTGATATCGGGTATGAAAAGGCAGTGGTTGACTGATATCGGGTATTGACAGACAGTTGTGGACTGAAATCGGGAATGGAAAGACAGTGGTGGACTGATATCGGGTATGGAAAGACAGTGGTCGACTGATATCGGGTATGGAAAGGCAGTGGTCGACTGATATCGGTTATGGAATGACCGTAGTGGAATGATATCGGGTATGCAAAAACAGTGGTTGAATGATATTGAGTATGGAGAGACAGTGGTGGAATGATATCGGGTATGGAAAGACAGTGGTTGAGTGATATCAGGTATGAAAAGACAGTGCTTGACTGATATCGGGTATGGAAAGACAGAGATCGACTGATATCGGGTATGAAAAGGCAGTGGTTGACTGATATCGGGAATCGACAGACAGTTGTGGACTGAAATCGGGAATGGAAAGACAGTGGTGGACTGATATCGGGTATGGAAAGACAGTGCTGGACTGATATCGGAAATGGAAAGACAGTGGTGGACTGATATCGGGTGTGGAGAGGCAGTGGTTGACTGATATCGGGCATGGAGAGACAGTGGTGGAATGATATCGGGTATGTAAAGACAGTGGTTGAGTGATATCAGGTATGAAAAGACAGTGGTGGACTTATATCGGGTATAAAAAGACAGTGGTTGACCGATATCGGGGATGGAAAGACAGTGGTGGACTGATATCGGGTATGGAAAGACAGTGGTCGACTGATATCGGGTATGGAAAGGCAGTGGTCGACTGATATCGGGAATGGAAAGACAGTGCTTGACTTATATCGGGTATGGAAAGACAGAGGTCGACTGATTTTGGGTATGAAAAGGCAGTGGTTGACTGATATCGGGTATTGACAGACAGTGGTGGACTGAAATCGGGAATGGAAAGACAGTGGTGGACTGATATCGGGTATGGAAAGACAGTGGTCGACTGATATCGGGTATGGAAAGGCAGTGGTCGACTGATATCGGTTATGGAATGACCGTAGTGGAATGATATCGGGTATGCAAAGACAATGGTTGACTGATATTGGGTATGGAAAGACAGTGCTGGACTGATATCGGAAATGGAAAGACAGTGGTGGACTGTTATCGGGTATGGAAAGGCAGTGGTTGACTGATATCGGGCATGGAGAGACAGTGGTGGAATGATATCGGGTATGGAAAGACAGTGGTTGAGTGATATCTGGTATGAAAAGACAGTGGTGGACTTATATCGGGTATGAAAAGACAGTGGTTGACTGATATCGGGTATGGAAAGACAGAGGTCGACTGATATCGGGTATGGAAGGACAGTGGTCGACTGATATCGGGTATGGAAAGACAGTGGTGAACTGATATGGGGTATGGAAAGACAGTGGTGGACTGATATTGGTTATCGAAAGACAGTGGTTGACTGATATTGGGTATGGAAAGACAGTGGTCGACTGCTATCGGGTATGAAAAGGCATTGGTTGACTGATATCGGGTGTTGACAGACAGTGGTGGACTGATGTGGGGAATGGAAAGACAGTGGAGGACTGATATCGGGTATGGAAAGACAGTGGTTGACTGATATCGGGTATGGAAAGGCAGTGGTCGACTGATATCGGGTATTGAAAGACAGTGGTGGACTGATATCGGGAATGGAAAGACAGTGCCTGACTGATATCGGGTATGGAAAGACAGAGGTCGACTGATATCGGGTATGGAAAGACAGTGGTCGACTGATATCGGGTATGGAAAGACAGTGGCGAACTGATATTGTGAATGGAAAGACAGTGGTGGACTGATATTGGTTATCGAAAGGCAGTGGTTGACTGATATCGGGAATGGAAAGACAGTGGTTGACTGATATCGGGTATGGAAAGACAGTGGTCGACTGATATCGGCTTTGGAAAGGCAGTGGTCGACTGATATCGTGAATGGAAAGACAGTGCTTGACTGATATCGGATATGGAAAGACAGAGGTCGACTGATATCGGGTATGAAAAGGCAGTGGTTGACTGATATCGGGTATTGACAGACAGTGGTGGACTGAAATCGGGAATGGAAAGACAGTGGTGGACTGATATCGGGTATGAAAAGACAGTGGTCGACTGATATCGGGTATGGAAAGGCATTGGTCGACTGATTTCGGGTATTGAAAGACAATGGTGGACTGATATCGGGAATGGAAAGACAGTGGTTGACTGATATCGGGTATGGAAAAACAGAGGTCGACTGATATCGGGTATGGAAAGACAGTGGTCGACTGATATCGGGTATGGAAAGACAGTGGCGAACTGATATGGTGAATGGAAAGACAGTGGTGGACTGATATTGGTTGTTGAAAGACAGTGGTTTACTGATATCGGGTATTGACAGACAGTGGTGGACTGATATCGGGAATGGAAAGACAGTGGTGAACTGATATCGGGGATGGAAAGACAGTGGTGGACTGATATCGGGTATGGAAAGACAGTGGTCGACTGATATCGGGTATGGAAAGGCAGTGGTCGACTGATATCGGGAATGGAAAGACAGTGCTTGACTGATATCGGGAATGGAAAGACAGTGCTTGACTGATATCGGGTATGGAAAGACAGAGGTCGACTGATATCGGGTATGAAAAGGCAGTGGTTGACTGATATCGGGTATTGACAGACAGTGGTGGACTGAAATCGGGAATGGAAAGACAGTGGTGGACTGATATCGGGTATGGAAAGACAGTGGTCGACTGATATCGGGTATGGAAAGGCAGTGGTCGACTGATATCGGGTATTGAAAGACAGTGGTGGGCTGATATCGGGAATGGAAAGACAGTGCTTGACTGATATCGGGTATGGAAAAACAGAGGTCGACTGATATCGGGTATGGGAAGACAGTGGCGAACTGATATGGTGAATGGAAAGACAGTGGTGGACTGATATTGGTTGTTGAAAGACAGTGGTTTACTAATATCGGGTATTGACAGACAGTGGTGGACTGATATCGGGAATGGAAAGACAGTGGTGAACTGATACCGGGTATGGAAAGACAGTGGTCGACTGATATCGGGTATGGAAAGACAGAGGTAGACTGATATCGGGTATGGAAAGACAGTGGTCGACTGATATCGGGTATGGAAAGACAGTGGTGAACTGATATGGTGAATGGAAAGACAGTGGTGGACTGATATTGGTTGTTGAAAGACAGTGATTTACTGATATCGGGTATGGAAAGACAGTGGTCGACTGATATCGGGTATGGAAAGGCAGTAGTCAACTGATATCGGGTATTGAAAGACAGTGGTGGACTGATATCGGAGAAGGAAAGACAGTGGTGGACTGATATCGGGCTTGGAGTGACAGTGGTGGACTGATATCGGGTATGGAAAGACAGTGGTTGACTGATATCTGGTAACAAAAGACAGTGGTGGACTTATATCGGGTATGGAAAGACAGTGGATGACTGATATCGGTTATGGAAAGACAGAGATCGACTGATATCGGGTATGGAAGGACAGTGTTCGATTGATATCTGGTATGGAAAGACAGTGCTGAACTGCTATGGGGTATGGAAAGACAGTTGTGGACTGATATTGGATATGAAAAGACAGTGGTTGACTGATATCTGGTAACAAAAGACAGTGGTGGACTTATATCGGGTATGGAAAGACAGTGGTTGACTGATATCGGGTATGGAAAGACAGAGATCGACTGATATCGGGCATGAAAGACAGTGGTCGACTGATATCGGGTATGAAAAGACAGTGGTGAACTGATATCGGGTATGGAAAGACAGTGATTGACTGATATTGGGTATGGAAAGACAGAAGTCGACTGATATCGGGTATGGAAAGACAGTGGTCGACTTATATCGGGTATGGAAATACAGTGGTTGCCTGATATTGGGTATGGAAAGACTGTGGTGGACTGATATTGGGTATGGAAAGATAGTGGTGGATAGATATCGGCTATCGAAAGACAGTGATTTGCTGATACTGGGTATGGACAGACTGTGGTGGACTGATATTGGGTAGGGAAAGACAGTGGTGGACTGATATCGGGAATGGAAAGACAGTGGTTGCCTGATATTGGGTATGGAAAGACTGTGTTGGACTGATATTGGGTATGGAAAGACAGAGGTCGACTGATATCGGGTAGGGAAAGACAGTGGTTGCCTGATATTGGGTATGGAAAGACAGTGTTGGACTGATATCGGGTATGGAAAGACAGTGTTTGACTGATATTGGGTATTGGAAATACAGTGGTTGCCTGATATTGGGTATGGAAAGACTGTGGTGGACTGATATCGGGCATGGAAAGATAGTGGTGGATAGATATCGGCTATCGAAAGACAGTGATTGCCTGATACTGGGTATGGACAGACTGTGGTGGACTGATATTGGGTAGGGAAAGACAGTGGTGGACTGATATCGGGAATGGAAAGACAGTGGTTGCCTGATATTGGGTATGGAAAGACTGTGGTGGACTGATATTGGGTATGGAAAGACAGAGGTCGACTGATATCGGGTAGGGAAAGACAGTGGTTGCCTGATATTGGGTATGGAAAGACAGTGTTGGACTGATATCGGGTATGGAAAGACAGTGTTTGACTGATATTGGGTATTGGAAAGACAGAGGTCGACTGATATCGGGTATGGAGAGACAGTGGTGGACTGATATCGGGTATGGAAAGACAGTGGTTGACTGATATCGGGTACGGAAAGACAGTGGTGGACTGATATCGGTTACGGAAAGACCGTGGTGGAATGATATCGGGTATGCAAAGACAGTGGTTGACTGATATTGGGTATGGAAAGACAGTGCTGGACTGATATCGGAAATGGAAAGACAGTGGTGGACTGATATCGGTTCTGGAGAGACAGTGGTGGTTTGATATCGGGTATGGAAAGACAGTGGTTGACTGATATCTGGTATGAAAAGACAGTGGTGGACTTATATCGGATATGGAAAGACAGTGGTTGACTTGAAAGATAGTGGTGGATAGATATCGGCTATCGAAAGACAGTGATTGCCTGATACTGGGTATGGACAGACTGTGGTGGACTGATATTGGGTAGGGAAAGACAGTGGTGGACTGATATCGGGAATGGAAAGACAGTGGTTGCCTGATATTGGGTATGGAAAGACTGTGGTGGACTGATATTGGGTATGGAAAGACAGAGGTCGACTGATATCGGGTAGGGAAAGACAGTGGTTGCCTGATATTGGGTATGGAAAGACAGTGTTGGACTGATATCGGGTATGGAAAGACAGTGTTTGACTGATATTGGGTATTGGAAAGACAGAGGTCGACTGATATCGGGTATGGAGAGACAGTGGTGGACTGATATCGGGTATGGAAAGACAGTGGTTGACTGATATCGGGTACGGAAAGACAGTGGTGGACTGATATCGGTTACGGAAAGACCGTGGTGGAATGATATCGGGTATGCAAAGACAGTGGTTGACTGATATTGGGTATGGAAAGACAGTGCTGGACTGATATCGGAAATGGAAAGACAGTGGTGGACTGATATCGGTTCTGGAGAGACAGTGGTGGTTTGATATCGGGTATGGAAAGACAGTGGTTGACTGATATCTGGTATGAAAAGACAGTGGTGGACTTATATCGGATATGGAAAGACAGTGGTTGACGGATATCGGGTATGGAAAGACTGTGGTGGACTGATATCGGGTATGGAAAGATAGTGGTGGACAGATATTGGCTATCGAAAGACAGTGGTTGCCTGATACTGGGTATGGACAGACTGTGGTGGACTGATATCGGGCTTGGAAAGGCAGTGGTTGCCTGATTTTGGGTATGGAAAGACTGTGGTGGACTGATATTGGGTATGGAAAGAAAGAGATCGACTGATATCGGGTAGGGAAAGACAGTGGTCGACTGATATCGGGTATGGAAAGACAGTGGTTGCATGATATTGGGTATGGAAAGACAGTGTTGGACTGATATCGGGTATGGAAAGACAGTGTTTGACTGATATTGGGTATTGGAAAGACAGAGGTCGACTGATATCGGGTATGGAGAGACAGTGGTGGACTGATATCGGGTATGGAAAGACAGTGGTTGACTGATATCGGGTATGGAAAGACATTGGTGGACTGATATCGGTTATGGAAAGACCGTGGTGGAATGATATCGGGTATGCAAAGACAGTGGTTGACTGATATTGGGTATGGAAAGACAGTGCTGGACTGATATCGGAAATGGAGAGACAGTGGTGAACTGATATCGGTTATGGAAAGGCAGTGGTTGACTGATAACGGGCATGGAGAGACAGTGGTGGACTGATATCGGGTATGGAAAGACAGTGGTTGACTGATATCTGGTATGAAAAGACAGTGGTGGACTTATATCGGGTATGGAAAGACAGTGGTTGACTGATATCGGGTATGGAAAGACAGAGGTCGACTGATATCGGGTATGGAAAGACAGTGGTGAACTGATATGGGGTATGGAAAGACAGTGGTGGACTGATATTGGTTATGGAAAGACAGTGGTTGACTGATATTGGGTATGGAAAGACATTGGTCGACTGATATCGGGTATGGAAAGGCAGTTGGTGACTGATATCGGGTATTGAAAGACAGTGCTGGACTGATATCGGGAATGGAAAGACAGTGGTGGACTGATCTCGGGTATGAAAAGACAGTGGTCGACTGATATCGGGTATGGAAAGGCAGTGGTCGACTGATATCGGGTATTGAAAGACAGTGGTTGACTGATATCGGGTTTGGAAAGCCAGTGGTCGACTGATATTGAGTATGGAAAGACAGTAGTGAACTGATATGGTGAATGGAAAGACAGTGGTGGACTGATATCGGGAATGGAAAGACAGTGGTGGACTGATATCGGGTATGGAAAGACAGTGGTCGACTGATATCGGGAATTGAAAGAGAGTGCTTGACTGATATCGGGTATGGAAAGACAGAGGTTGATTGATATCGGGTTTGGAAAGCCAGTGGTCGACTGATATGGGGTATGGAAAGACAGTGGTGAACTGATATTGTGAATGGAAAGACAGTGGTTTACTGATCTCGGGTATGGAAAGACAGTGGTCGACTGATATCGGGCATGGAAAGGCAGTGGTCAACTGATATCGGGTACTGAATGACAGTGGTGGAAGGATATCGGGAAAGGAAAGACAGTGTTGGACTGATATCGGGCATGGAGAGACAGTGGTGGACTGATATTGGGCATGGAAAGACAGTGGTTGACTGATAACTGGTATGAAAAGACAGTGGTAGACTTATATCGGGTATGGAAAGACAGTGGTTGACTGATATCGGGTATGGAAAGACAGAGGTCGACTGATATCGGGTATGGAAGGACAATCGTCGACTGATATCGGGTATGGAAAGACAGTGGTGAACTGATATGGGGTATGGAAAGACAGTGGTGGACTTGTATTGGATATGGAAAGACAGTGGTTGACTGATATTGGGTATGGAAAGACATTGGTCGACTGATATCGGGTATGGAAAGGCAGTGGTTGACTGTTATCGGGTATTGAAAGACAATGCTGGACTGATATCGGGAAGGGAAAGACACTGGTGGACTGATATCGGGTATGGAAAGACAGTGGTCGACTGATATTGGGTATGAAAAGGCAGTGGTCGACTGATATCGGGTATTGAAAGACAGTGGTGGACTGATATCGGGAATTGATAGACAGTGCTTGACTGATATCGGTTATGGAAAGACAGTGGTCGACTGATATCGGGTATGGAAAGACAGTGGTCGACTGATATCGGGTACGGAAAGACAGTGGTTGACTGATATCGGGTATGGAAAGACAGTATTCGACTGCTATAGGGTATTGAAAGACAGTGGTGGACAGATATCGGAAAAAGAAAGACAGTGGTGGACTGATATTGGGTATGGAAAGACAGTGGTCGACTGATATCGGGTATGGAAAGGCAGTGGTTGACTGATTTCGGGTATGTAAAGACACTGGTTGACTGATATTGGGTATTGAAAGACAGTGGTGGACTGATATCGGGTACGGAAAGACAGTGGTCCACTGATATTGGGAACGGAAAGACAGTGGTCGACTAATATCAGGTAGGTACGGAAAGACAGTGGTCTACTGATATCGGGTACGGAAAGACAGTGTTCGACTGATATCGGGTATGGTAAGACAGTGGTGGACTGATATCGGCTATCGAAAGACAGTGGTCGACTGATATCCGGTGTGGAAAGACAGTGGTGGACTGATATCGGGTATGGAAAGACAGTGGTCGACTGATATCGGGTATGGAAAGACAGTGTTGGACTGATATCGGTTATAGAAAGACCGTGGTGGACTGATATTGGGTATGCAAAGACAGTGGTTGACTGATATAGGGTATGGAAAGACAGTGGTGGACTGATATCGGATATGAAAAGACAGTGGTGGACTGATATCGGGTATGGAAAGGCAGTTGTTGGCTGATATCGGGCATGGAAAGACAGTGGTGGACTGAAATCGGGTATGGAAAGACAGTGGTTGACTGTTATCTGGTATGAAAAGACAGTGGTTGACTGCTATCGGGTATGGAAAGGCAGTGGTTGACTGATTTCGGGTATGTAAAGACACTGGTTGACTGATATTGGGTATTGAAAGACAGTGGTGGACTGACATCGGGTACGGAAAGACAGTGGTCGACTAATATCAGGTAGGTACGGAAAGACAGTGGTCTACTGATATCGGGTACGGAAAGACAGTGGTCGACTGATATCCAGTGTGGAAAGACAGTGGTGGACTGATATCGGCTATGGAAAGACAGTGGTCGACTGATATCGGGTATGGAAAGACAGTGTTGGACTGATATCGGTTATGGAAAGACCGTGGTGGACTGATATTGGGTATGCAAAGACAGTGGTTGACTGATATAGGGTATGGAAAGACAGTGGTGGACCGATATCGGATATGAAAAGACAGTGGTGGACTGATATCCGGTATGGAAAGGCAGTTGTTGGCTGATATCGGCATGGAAAGACAGTGGTGGACTGATATCGGGTATGGAAAGACAGTGGTTGACTGATATCTGGTATGAAAAGACAGTGGTTGACTGATATCAGGTATGGAAAGACAGGGGTCGACTGATATCGGGTATGGAAGGACAGTGGTCGACTGATATCGGGTATGGAAAGACAGTGGTGAACTGATATGGGGTATGGAAAGACAGTGGTGGACTGATATTGGTTATGGAAAGACAGAGGTCGACTGATATCGGGTAGGGAAAGACAAGGGTCGGCTGATATCGGGTATGGAAAGACAGTGGTGAACTGATATGGTGAATGGAAAGACAGTGGTGGACTGATATCGGGTATGGAAAGACAGTGGTTGAAAGACTGATATCGGGTATGGAAAGACAGGGGTCGACTGATATCGGGTATGGAAGGACAGTGGTCGGCTGATATCGGGTATGGAAAGACAGTGGTGAACTGATATGGGGTATGGAAAGACAGTGGTGGACTGATATTGGTTATGGAAAGACAGAGGTCGACTGATATCGGGTAGGGAAAGACAAGTGTCGTCTGATATCGGGTATGGAAAGACAGTGGTGAACTGATATGGTGAATGGAAAGACAGTGGTGGACTGATATCGGGTATGGAAAGACAGTGGTTGACTGATATCGGGTATGGAAAGGCAGTGGTCAACTGATATCGGGTTTTGAAAGACAGTGGTGGACTGATATCGGGTATGGAAAGACAGTGGTCGACTGACATCGGGTATGGAAAGGAGTGGTTGACTGATTTCGGGTATGGAAAGACATTGGTTGACTGATATTGGGTATTGAAAGACAGTGGTGGACTGATATCGGGTATGGAAAGACAGTGGTCTACTGATACCGGGAACGGAAAGACAGTGGTCGACTAATATCAGGTATGGAAAGACAGTGGTCTACTGATATCGGGTACGGAATGACAGTGGTCGACTGATATCGGGTACGCAAAGACAGTGGTGGACTGATATCGGTTATCGAAAGACAGTGGTCGACTGATATCGGGTATGGAAAGACAGTGGTGGACTGATATCGGTTATGGAAAGACCGTGGTGGACTGATATCGGTTATGAAAAAGACAGTGGTCGACTGATATCGGGTATGAAAAGGCAGTGGTCAACTGATATCGGGTATTGAAAGACAGTGGTCGACTGATATCCGGTGTGGAAAGACAGTGGTGGACTGATATCGGGTATGGAAAGACAGTGGTCGACTGATATCGGGTATGGAAAGACAGTGTTGGACTGATATCGGTTATAGAAAGACCGTGGTGGACTGATATTGGGTATGCAAAGACAGTGGTTGACTGATATAGGGTATGGAAAGACAGTGGTGGACTGATATCGGATATGAAAAGACAGTGGTTGACTGTTATCTGGTATGAAAAGACAGTGGTTGACTGATATCGGGTATGGAAAGGCAGTGGTTGACTGATTTCGGGTATGTAAAGACACTGGTTGACTGATATTGGGTATTGAAAGACAGTGGTGGACTGACATCGGGTACGGAAAGACAGTGGTCGACTAATATCAGGTAGGTACGGAAAGACAGTGGTCTACTGATATCGGGTACGGAAAGACAGTGGTCGACTGATATCCAGTGTGGAAAGACAGTGGTGGACTGATATCGGCTATGGAAAGACAGTGGTCGACTGATATCGGGTATGGAAAGACAGTGTTGGACTGATATCGGTTATGGAAAGACCGTGGTGGACTGATATTGGGTATGCAAAGACAGTGGTTGACTGATATAGGGTATGGAAAGACAGTGGTGGACCGATATCGGATATGAAAAGACAGTGGTGGACTGATATCCGGTATGGAAAGGCAGTTGTTGGCTGATATCGGGCATGGAAAGACAGTGGTGGACTGATATCGGGTATGGAAAGACAGTGGTTGACTGATATCTGGTATGAAAAGACAGTGGTTGACTGATATCAGGTATGGAAAGACAGGGGTCGACTGATATCGGGTATGGAAGGACAGTGGTCGACTGATATCGGGTATGGAAAGACAGTGGTGAACTGATATGGGGTATGGAAAGACAGTGGTGGACTGATATTGGTTATGGAAAGACAGAGGTCGACTGATATCGGGTAGGGAAAGACAAGGGTCGGCTGATATCGGGTATGGAAAGACAGTGGTGAACTGATATGGTGAATGGAAAGACAGTGGTGGACTGATATCGGGTATGGAAAGACAGTGGTTGAAAGACTGATATCGGGTATGGAAAGACAGGGGTCGACTGATATCGGGTATGGAAGGACAGTGGTCGGCTGATATCGGGTATGGAAAGACAGTGGTGAACTGATATGGGGTATGGAAAGACAGTGGTGGACTGATATTGGTTATGGAAAGACAGAGGTCGACTGATATCGGGTAGGGAAAGACAAGGGTCGTCTGATATCGGGTATGGAAAGACAGTGGTGAACTGATATGGTGAATGGAAAGACAGTGGTGGACTGATATCGGGTATGGAAAGACAGTGGTTGACTGATATCGGGTATGGAAAGGCAGTGGTCAACTGATATCGGGTTTTGAAAGACAGTGGTGGACTGATATCGGGTATGGAAAGACAGTGGTCGACTGACATCGGGTATGGAAAGGAGTGGTTGACTGATTTCGGGTATGGAAAGACATTGGTTGACTGATATTGGGTATTGAAAGACAGTGGTGGACTGATATCGGGTATGGAAAGACAGTGGTCTACTGATACCGGGAACGGAAAGACAGTGGTCGACTAATATCAGGTATGGAAAGACAGTGGTCTACTGATATCGGGTACGGAATGACAGTGGTCGACTGATATCGGGTACGCAAAGACAGTGGTGGACTGATATCGGTTATCGAAAGACAGTGGTCGACTGATATCGGGTATGGAAAGACAGTGGTGGACTGATATCGGTTATGGAAAGACCGTGGTGGACTGATATCGGTTATGAAAAAGACAGTGGTCGACTGATATCGGGTATGAAAAGGCAGTGGTCAACTGATATCGGGTATTGAAAGACAGTGGTGGACTGATATCGGGAATGGAAAGACAGTACTTGACTGGTATCGGGTATGGAAAGACAGTGGTCGACTGATATCGGGTTTGGAAAGACAGTGTTCGACTGATATCGGGTACGGAAAGACAGTGGTTGACTGATATAGGGTATGGAAAGACAGTATCTGACCTCTTATAGGGTGTTGAAAGACAGTGGCGGACTGATATCGGGTATGGAAAGGCAATGGTTGACTGATTTCGGGTATGTAAAGACACTGGTTGACTGATATTGGGTATTGAAAGACAGTGGTCGACTGATATCGGGTATGGAAAGACAGTGGTCGACTGATATCGGGTATGGAAAGGCAATGGTTGACTGATTTCGGGTATGTAAAGACACTGGTCGACTGATATCGGGTATTGAAAGACAGTGGTGGACTGATATCGGGTACGGAAAGACAGTGCTTGACTGATATTGGGTATGGAAAGACAGTGGCTGACTGATATCGGGTATGGAAAGACAGCGGTTGACTGATATCGGGTACGGAAAGACAGTGGTTGACTGATATCGGGTAAGGAAAGACAGTGTTCGACTGATATCGGGTATGGAAAAACAGTGGTGGACTGATATCGGCTATCGAAAGACAGTGGTCGACTGATATCCGGTGTGGAAAGACAGTGATGGACTGATATCGGGTATGGAAAGACAGTGGTCGACTGATATCGGGTATGGAAAGACAGTGTTGGACTGATATCGGTTATGGAAAGACCGTGGTGGACTGATATTGGGTATGCAAAGACAGTGGTTGACTGATATAGGGTATGGAAAGACAGTGGTGGACTGATATCGGATATGAAAAGACAGTGGTGGACTGATATCGGGTATGGAAAGGCAGTGGTTGGCTGATATCGGGCATGGAAAGACAGTGGTCAACTGATATCGGGTTTTGAAAGACATTGGTGGACTGATACCGGGAAAGGAGAGACAGTGGTGGACTGATATCGGGTATGGAAAGACGGTGGTCGACTGACATCGGTTATGGAAAGACCGTGGTGGACTGATATTGGGTATGCAAAGACAGTGGTTGACTGATATAGGGTATGGAAAGACAGTGGTGGACTGATATCGGATATGAAAAGACAGTGGTGGACTGATATCGGGTATGGAAAGGCAGTGGTTGGCTGATATCGGGCTTGGAAAGACAGTGGTCAACTGATATCGGGTTTTGAAAGACATTGGTGGACTGATACCGGGAAAGGAGAGACAGTGGTGGACTGATATCGGGTATGGAAAGACAGTGGTCGACTGACATCGGTTATGGAAAGACCGTGGTGGACTGATATTGGGTATGCAAAGACAAGGGTCGGCTGATATCGGGTATGGAAAGACAGTGGTGAACTGATATGGTGAATGGAAAGACAGTGGTGGACTGATATCGGGTATGGAAAGACAGTCGTTGACTGATATCGGGTATAGAAAGGCAGTGGTCAACTGAAATCGGGTTTTGAAAGACAGTGGTGGGCTGATACCGGGAGAGGAGAGACAGTGGTGGACTGATATTGGGTATGGAAAGACAGTGGTCGACTGACATCGGGTATGGAAAGGCAGTGGTTGACTGATTTCGGGTATGGAAAGACAGTGGTTGACTGATATTGGGTATTGAAAGACAGTGGTGGACTGATATCGGGTATGGAAAGACAGTGGTCTACTGATATCGGGAACGGAAAGACAGTGGTCGACTAATATCAGGTATGGAAAGACAGTGGTCTACTGATATCGGGTACGGAATGACAGTGGTGGTCGACTGATATCGGGTACGGAAAGACAGTGGTGGACTGATATCGGTTGTCGAAAGACAGTGGTCGACTGATATCGGGTATGGAAAGACAGTGGTGGACTGCTATCGGGTATGGAAAGACAGTGGTGGACTGATATCGGTTATGGAAAGACCGTGGTGGACTGATATTGGGCATGCAAAGACGGCGGTTGACTGATATAGGGCATGGAAAGACAGTGGTGGACTGATATCGGATATGGAAAGACAGTGGTGGACTGATATCGGGTATGGAAAGGCAGTGGTTGGCTGATATCGGGCATGGAAAGACAGTGGTCAACTGATATCGGGTTTTGAAAGACATTGGTGGACTGATACCGGGAAAGGAGAGACAGTGGTGGACTGATATCGGGTATGGAAAGACAGTGGTCGACTGACATTGTTTATGGAAAGACCGTGGTGGACTGATATTGGGTATGCAAAGACAGTGGTTGACTGATATAGGGTATGGAAAGACAGTGGTGAACTGATATGGTGAATGGAAAGACAGTGGTGGACTGATATCGGGTATGGAAAGACAGTGGTTGACTGATATCGGGTATGGAAAGGCAGTGGTCAACTGAAATCGGGTTTTGAAAGACAGTGGTGGACTGATACCGGGAGAGGAGAGACAGTGGTGGACTGATATTGGGTATGGAAAGACAGTGGTCGACTGACATCGGGTATGGAAAGGCAGTGGTTGACTGATTTCGGTTATGGAAAGACAGTGGTTGACTGATATTGGGTATTGAAAGACAGTGGTGGACTGATATCGGGTATGGAAAGACAGTGGTCTACTGATATCGGGAACGGAAAGACAGTGGTCGACTAATATCATGTATGGAAATACAGTGGTCTACTGATATCGGGTACGGAATGACAGTGGTGGTCGACTGATATCGGGTACGGAAAGACAGTGGTGGACTGATATCGGTTATCGAAAGACAGTGGTCGACTGATATCGGGTATGGAAAGACAGTGGTGGACTGCTATCGGGTATGGAAAGACAGTGGTGGACTGATATCGGTTATGGAAAGACCGTGGTGGACTGATATTGGGTATGCAAAGACGGCGGTTGACTGATATAGGGCATGGAAAGACAGTGGTGGACTGATATCGGATATGGAAAGGCAGTGGTTGACTGATATCGGGCATGGAAAGACAGTGGTGGTCTGATATCGGGTATGGAAAGACAGGGGTCGACTGATATCGGGTATGGAAGGACAGTGGTCGACTGATATCGGGTTTGGAAAGACAGTGGTGAACTGATATGGGGTATGGAAAGACAGCGGTGGACTGGTATTGGTTATGGAAAGACCGTGGTTGACTGATATTGAGTATGGAAAGACAGTGGTCGACTGATATCGGGTATGGAAAGGCAGTGGTTGACTGATATCGGGTATTGAAAGACAGTGGTGGACTGATACTGGGAATGGAAAGACAGTAGTGGACTGATATGGGGTATGGAAAGACAGTGGTGGACTGATATTGGTTATGGAAAGACAGAGGTCGACTGATATCGGGTATGGAAAGACAGTGGTCGGCTGATATCGGGTATGGAAAGACAGTGGTGAACTGATATGGTGAATCGAAAGACAGTGGTGGACTGATATTGGTTATGGAAAGACAGTGGTGAACTGATATGGGGTATGGAAAGACAGTGGTGGACTGGTATTGGTTATGGAAAGACCGTGGTTGACTGATATTGAGTATGGAAAGACAGTGGTCGACTGATATCGGGTATGGAAAGGCAGTGGTTGACTGATATCGGGTATTGAAAGACAGTGGTGGACTGATACTGGGAATGGAAAGACAGTGGTGGACTGATATCGGGCATGGAAAGACAGTGTTGGACTGATATCGGTTATGGAAAAACCGTGGTGGAGTGATATCGGGTATGGAAAGACAGTGGTTGACTGATATCTGGTATGAAAAGAAAGTGGTTGACTGATATCGGGTATGGAAAGACAGGGGTCGACTGATATCGGGTATGGAAGGACAGTGGTCGACTGATATCGGTTATGGAAAGACAGTGGTGGACTGATATCGGGTATGGAAAGACAGTGATCGACTGATATCGGGTATTGAAAGGCAGTGGTCGGCTGATATGGGGTATGGAAAGACAGTGGTGGACTGATATCGGGTATGGATAGACAGTGGTGGACTGATATAGGGTATGGAAAGACAGTGGTGGACTGATATCGGATATGGAAAGACAGTGGTGGACTGATATCGGGTACGGAAAGGCAGTGGTTGGCTGATATCGGGCATGGAAAGAAAGTGTTGGACTGATATCGGGTATGGAAAGACAGTGGTTGACTGATATCTGGTATGAAAAGACAGTGGTTGAATGATATCGGGTATGGAAAGACAGGGGTCGACTGATATCGGGTATGGAAGGACAGTGGTCGACTGATATCGGGTATGGAAAGACAGTGGTGAACTGATATGGGGTATGGAAAGGCAGTGATGGACTGATATTGGTTATGGAAAGATAGAGGTCGACTGATATCGGGTATGGAAAGACAGTGGTCGGCTGATATCGGGTATGGAAAGACAGTGGTGAACTGATATGGTGAATCGAAAGACAGTGGTGGACTGATATTGGTTATGGAAAGACAGTGGTGAACTGATATGGGGTATGGAAAGACAGTGGTGGACTGGTATTGGTTATGGAAAGACCGTGGTTGACTGATATTGAGTATGGAAAGACAGTGGTTGAATGATATCGGGTATGGAAAGACAGGGGTCGACTGATATCGGGTATGGAAGGACAGTGGTCGACTGATATCGGGTATGGAAAGACAGTGGTGAACTGATATGGGGTATGGAAAGGCAGTGATGGACTGATATTGGTTATGGAAAGACAGAGGTCGACTGATATCGGGTATGGAAAGACAGTGGTCGGCTGATATCGGGTATGGAAAGACAGTGGTGAACTGATATGGTGAATCGAAAGACAGTGGTGGACTGATATTGGTTATGGAAAGACAGTGGTGAACTGATATGGGGTATGGAAAGACAGTGGTGGACTGGTATTGGTTATGGAAAGACCGTGGTTGACTGATATTGAGTATGGAAAGGCAGTGGTTGACTGATATCGGGTATTGAAAGACAGTGTTGGACTGATATCGGGTATGGAAAGACAGTGATCGACTGATATCGGGTATTGAAAGGCAGTGGTCGGCTGATATGGGGTATGGAAAGACAGTGGTGGACTGATATCGGGTATGGATAGACAGTGGTGGACTGATATCGGGTATGGAAAGACAGTGTTGGACTGATATCGGTTATGGAAAGACCGTGGTGGACTGATATCGGGTATGGAAAGACAGTGGTTGACAGATATCTGGTATGAAAAGACAGTGGTTGACTGATATCGGGTAAGGAAAGACAGTTTTGGACTGATATCGGTTATGGAAAGACCGTGGTGGACTGATATCGGGTATGGAAAGACATTGATCGACTGATATCGGGTATTGAAAGGCAGTGGTCGGCTGATATGGGGTATGGAAAGACAGTGGTGGACTGATATCGGGTATGGTTAGACAGTGGTGGACTGATATAGGGTATGGAAAGACAGTGGTGGACTGATATCGGATATGGAAAGACTGTGGTGGACTGATATCGGGTACGGAAAGGCAGTGGTTGGTTGATATCGGTTATGGAAAGACCGTGGTGGACTAATATCGGGTATGGAAAGACAGTGGTTGACTGATATCTGGTATGAAAAGACAGTGGTTGACTGATATCGGGTATGGAAAGACAGGGGTCGGCTGATATCAGGTATGGAAGGACAGTGGTCGACTGATATCGGGCATGGAAAGACAGTGGTGGACTGATATCGGGTATGGAAAGAAAGTGATCGACTGATATCGGGTACTGAAAGGCAGTGGTCGGCTGATATGGGGTATGGAAAGACAGTGGTGGACTGATATCTGGTATGAAAAGACAGTGGTTGACTGATATCGGGTAAGGAAAGACAGTATTGGACTGATATCGGTTATGGAAAGACCGTGGTGGACTGATATCGGGTATGGAAAGACAGTGATCGACTGATATCGGGTATTGAAAGGCAGTGGTCGGCTGATATGGGGTATGGAAAGACAGTGGTGGACTGATATCGGGTATGGAAAGACAGTGGTGGACTGATATCGGGTACGGAAAGGCAGTGGTTGGTTGATATCGGTTATGGAAAGACCGTGGTGGACTAGTATCGGGTATGGAAAGACAGTGGTTGACTGATATCTGGTATGAAAAGACAGTGGTTGACTGATATCGGGTATGGAAAGACAGGGGTCGGCTGATATCGGGTATGGAAGGACAGTGGTCGACTGATATCGGGTATGGAAAGACAGTGGTGGACTGATATCGGGTATGGAAAGACAGTGATCGACTGATATCGGGTAATGAAAGGCAGTGGTCGGCTGATATGGGGTATGGAAAGACAGTGGTGGACTGATATCGGGTATGGTTAGACAGTGGTGGACTGATATAGGGTATGGAAAGACAGTGATGGACTGATATCGGATATGGAAAGACAGTGGTGGACTGATATCGGGTACGGAAAGGCAGTGGTTGGCTGATATCGGGCATGGAAAGACAGTGGTGGGACTGATATCGGGTATGGAAAGACAGTGGTTGACTGATATCTGGTATGAAAAGACAGTGGTTGACTGATATCGGGTATGGAAAAACAGGGGTCGACTGATATCGGGTATGGAAGGACAGTGGTCGACTGATATCGGGTATGGAAAGACAGTGGTGAACTGATATGGGGTATGGAAAGACAGTGGTGGACTGATATTGGTTATGGAAAGACAGAGGTCAACTGATATCGGGTATGGAAAGACAGTGGTCGGCTGATATCGGGTATGGAAAGACAGTGGTGAACTGATATGGTGAATCGAAAGACAGTGGTGGACTGATATTGGTTATGGAAAGACAGTGGTGAACTGATATGGGGTATGGAAAGACATTGGTGGACTGGTATTGGTTATGGAAAGACCGTGGTTGACTGATATTGAGTATGGAAAGACAGTGGTCGACTGATATCGGGTATGGAAAGGCAGTGGTTGATTGATATCGGGTATTGAAAGACAGTGGTGGACTGATACTGGGAATGGAAAGACAGTGGTGGACTGATATCGGGTATGGATAGACAGTGGTGGACTGATATCGGGTTTGGAAAGACAGTGTTGGACTGATATCGGTTATGGAAAGACCGTGGTGGACTGATATCGGGTATGGAAAGACAGTGGTTGACTGATATCTGGTATGCAAAGAAAGTGGTTGACTGATATCGGGTATGGAAAGACAGGGGTCGACTGATATCGGGTATGGAAGGACAGTGGTCGACTGATATCGGTTATGGAAAGACAGTGGTGGACTGATATCGGGTATGGAAAGACAGTGATCGACTGATATCGGGTATTGAAAGGCAGATGTCGGCTGATATGGGGTATGGAAAGACAGTGGTGGACTGATATCGGGTATGGATAGACAGTGGTGCACTGATATAGGGTATGGAAAGACAGTGGTGGACTGATATCGGATATGGAAAGACTGTGGTGGACTGATATCGGGTACGGAAAGGCAGTGGTTGGTTGATATCGGTTATGGAAAGACCGTGGTGGACTAATATCGGGTATGGAAAGACAGTGGTTGACTGATATCTGGTATGAAAAGACAGTGGTTGACTGATATCGGGTATGGAAAGACAGGGGTCGGCTGATATCAGGTATGGAAGGACAGTGGTCGACTGATATCGGGCATGGAAAGACAGTGGTGGACTGATATCGGGTATGGAAAGAAAGTGATCGACTGATATCGGGTACTGAAAGGCAGTGGTCGGCTGATATGGGGTATGGAAAGACAGTGGTGGACTGATATCTGGTATGAAAAGACAGTGGTTGACTGATATCGGGTAAGGAAAGACAGTATTGGACTGATATCGGTTATGGAAAGACCGTGGTGGACTGATATCGGGTATGGAAAGACAGTGATCGACTGATATCGGGTATTGAAAGGCAGTGGTCGGCTGATATGGGGTATGGAAAGACAGTGGTGGACTGATATCGGGTATGGAAAGACAGTGGTGGACTGATATCGGGTACGGAAAGGCAGTGGTTGGTTGATATCGGTTATGGAAAGACCGTGGTGGACTAGTATCGGGTATGGAAAGACAGTGGTTGACTGATATCTGGTATGAAAAGACAGTGGTTGACTGATATCGGGTATGGAAAGACAGGGGTCGGCTGATATCGGGTATGGAAGGACAGTGGTCGACTGATATCGGGTATGGAAAGACAGTGGTGGACTGATATCGGGTATGGAAAGACAGTGATCGACTGATATCGGGTAATGAAAGGCAGTGGTCGGCTGATATGGGGTATGGAAAGACAGTGGTGGACTGATATCGGGTATGGTTAGACAGTGGTGGACTAATATAGGGTATGGAAAGACAGTGATGGACTGATATCGGATATGGAAAGACAGTGGTGGACTGATATCGGGTACGGAAAGGCAGTGGTTGGCTGATATCGGGCATGGAAAGACAGTGGTGGGACTGATATCGGGTATGGAAAGACAGTGGTTGACTGATATCTGGTATGAAAAGACAGTGGTTGAATGATATCGGGTATGGAAAAACAGGGGTCGACTGATATCGGGTATGGAAGGACAGTGGTCGACTGATATCGGGTATGGAAAGACAGTGGTGAACTGATATGGGGTATGGAAAGACAGTGGTGGACTGATATTGGTTATGGAAAGACAGAGGTCAACTGATATCGGGTATGGAAAGACAGTGGTCGGCTGATATCGGGTATGGAAAGACAGTGGTGAACTGATATGGTGAATCGAAAGACAGTGGTGGACTGATATTGGTTATGGAAAGACAGTGGTGAACTGATATGGGGTATGGAAAGACATTGGTGGACTGGTATTGGTTATGGAAAGACCGTGGTTGACTGATATTGAGTATGGAAAGACAGTGGTCGACTGATATCGGGTATGGAAAGGCAGTGGTTGATTGATATCGGGTATTGAAAGACAGTGGTGGACTGATACTGGGAATGGAAAGACAGTGGTGGACTGATATCGGGTATGGATAGACAGTGGTGGACTGATATCGGGTTTGGAAAGACAGTGTTGGACTGATATCGGTTATGGAAAGACCGTGGTGGACTGATATCGGGTATGGAAAGACAGTGGTTGACTGATATCTGGTATGCAAAGAAAGTGGTTGACTGATATCGGGTATGGAAAGACAGGGGTCGACTGATATCGGGTATGGAAGGACAGTGGTCGACTGATATCGGTTATGGAAAGACAGTGGTGGACTGATATCGGGTATGGAAAGACAGTGATCGACTGATATCGGGTATTGAAAGGCAGATGTCGGCTGATATGGGGTATGGAAAGACAGTGGTGGACTGATATCGGGTATGGATAGACAGTGGTGCACTGATATAGGGTATGGAAAGACAGTGGTGGACTGATATCGGATATGGAAAGACAGTGGTGGACTGATATCGGGTACGGAAAGGCAGTGGTTGGCTGATATCGGGCATGGAAAGACAGTGGTGGACTGATATCGGGTATGGAAAGACAGTGGTTGACTGATATCTGGTATGAAAAGACAGTGGTTGAATGATATCGGGTATGGAAAGACAGTGGTCGACTGATATCGGGTATGGAAAGACAGTGGGGAACTGATATGGGGTATGGAAAGGCAGTGATGGACTGATATTGGTTATGGAAAGACAGAGGTCGACTGATATCGGGTATGGAAAGACAGTGGTCGGCTGATATCGGGTATGGAAAGACAGTGGTGAACTGATATGGTGAATCGAAAGACAGTGGTGGACTAATATTGGTTATGGAAAGACAGTGGTGAACTGATATGGGGTATGGAAAGACAGTGGTGGACTGGTATTGTTTATGGAAAGACAGTGTTCGACTGATATCGGGTATGGAAAGGCAGTGGTTGACTGATATCGGGTATTGAAAGACAGTGTTGGACTGATATCGGGTATGGAAAGACAGTGATCGACTGATATCGGGTATTGAAAGGCAGTGGTCGGCTGATATGGGGTATGGAAAGACAGTGGTGGACTGATATCGGGTATGGATAGACAGTGGTGGACTGATATCGGGTATGGAAAGACAGTGTTGGACTGATATCGGTTATGGAAAGACCGTGGTGGACTGATATCGGGTATGGAAAGAGTGGTTGACTGATATCTGATATGAAAAGACAGTGGTTGACTGATATCGGGTAAGGAAAGACAGTGTTGGACTGATATCGGTTATGGAAAGACCGTGGTGGACTGATATCGGGTATGGACAGACAGTGATCGAGTGATATCGGGTATTGAAAGGCAGCGGTCGGCTGATATGGGGTATGGAAAGACAGTGGTGGACTGATATCGGGTATGGTTAGACAGTGGTGGACTGATATAGGGTATGGAAAGACAGTGGTGGACTGATATCGGATCTGGAAAGACAGTGGTGGACTGATATCGGGTACGGAAAGGCAGTGGTTGGTTGATATCGGTTATGGAAAGACCGTGGTGGACTGATATCGGGTATGGAAAGACAGGGGTTGACTGATATCTGGTATGAAAAGACAGTGGTTGACTGATATCGGGTATGGAAAGACAGTGGTTGACTGATATCGGGTAAGGAAAGACAGTGTTGGACTGATATCGGTTATGGAAAGACCGTGGTGGACTGATATCGGGTATGGAAAGACAGTGATCGACTGATATCGGGTATTGAAAGGCAGTGGTCGGCTGATATGGGGTATGGAAAGACAGTGGTGGACTGATATCGGGTATGGTTAGACAGCGGTGGACTGATATAGGGTATGGAAAGACAGTGGTGGACTGATATCGGATATGGAAAGACAGTGGTGGACTGATATCGGGTACGGAAAGGCAGTGGTTGGTTGATATCGGTTATGGAAAGACCGTGGTGGACTGATATCGGGTATGGAAAGACAGTGGTTGACTGATATCTGGTATGAAAAGACAGTGGTGGACTGATATCGGATATGGAAAGACAGTGGTGGACTGATATCGGGTACCGAAAGGCAGTGGTTGGTTGATATCGGTTATGGAAAGACCGTGGTGGACTGATATCGGGTATGGAAAGACAGTGGTTGACTGATATCGGGTATGGAAAGACAGTGGTGGACTGATATCGGGTATGGAAAGACAGTGATCGACTGATATCGGGTATTGAAAGGCAGTGGTCGGCTGATATGGGGTATGGAAAGACAGTGGTGGACTGATATCGGGTTTGGTTAGACAGTGGTGGACTGATATAGGGTATGGAAAGACAGTGGTGGACTGATATCGGATATGGAAAGACAGTGGTGTACTGATTTCGGGTACGGAAAGGCAGTGGTTGGCTGATATCGGGCATGGAAAGACAGTGGTGGGACTGATATCGGGTATGGAAAGACAGTGGTTGACTGATATCTGGTATGAAAAGACAGTGATCGACTGATATCGGGTATTGAAAGGCAGTGGTCGGCTGATGGGGTATGGAAAGACAGTGGTGGACTGATATCGGGTATGGTTAGACAGCGGTGGACTGATATAGGGTATGGAAAGACAGTGGTGGACTGATATCGGATATGGAAAGACAGTGGTGGACTGATATCGGGTACGGAAAGGCAGTGGTTGGTTGATATCGGTTATGGAAAGACCGTGGTGGACTGATATCGGGTATGGAAAGACAGTGGTTGACTGATATCTGGTATGAAAAGACAGTGGTGGACTGATATCGGATATGGAAAGACAGTGGTGGACTGATATCGGGTACGGAAAGGCAGTGGTTGGTTGATATCGGTTATGGAAAGACCGTGGTTGACTGATATCGGGTATGGAAAGACAGTGGTTGACTGATATCGGGTATGGAAAGACAGTGGTGGACTGATATCGGATATGGAAAGACAGTGGTGGACTGATATCGGGTACGGAAAGGCAGTGGTTGGCTGATATCGGGCATGGAAAGACAGTGGTGGGACTGATATCGGGTATGGAAAGACAGTGGTTGACTGATATCTGGTATGAAAAGGCAGTGGTTGACTGATATCGGGTATGGAAAAACAGGGCTCGACTGATATCGGGTATGGAAGGACAGTGGTCGACTGATATCGGGTATGGAAAGATAGTGGTGAACTGATATGGGGTATGGAAAGACAGTGGTGGGCTGATATTGGTTATGGAAAGACAGAGGTCGACTGATATCGGGTATGGAAAGACAGTGGTCGGCTGATATCGGGTATGGAAAGACAGTGGTGAACTGATATGGTGAATCGAAAGACAGTGGTGGACTGATATTGGTTATGGAAAGACAGTGGTGAACTGATATGGGGTATGGAAAGACAGTGGTGGACTGGTATTGGTTATGGAAAGACCGTGGTTGACTGATATTGAGTATGGAAAGACAGTGGTCGACTGATATCGGGTATGGAAAGGCAGTGGCTGACTGATATCGGGTATTGAAAGACAGTGGTGGACTGATACTGGGAATGGAAAGACAGTGGTGGACTGATATCGGGTATGGAAAGACAGTGGTGGACTGATATCGGGTATGGAAAGACAGTGGTCGACTGATATCGGGTATGGAAAGACAGTGGTGGACTGATATCGGGAATGGAAAGACAGTGATCAACTGATATCGGGTATTGAAAGGCAGTGGTCGGCTAATATGGGGTATGGAAAGACAGTGGTGGACTGATATCGGGTATGGATAGACAGTGGTGGACTGATATAGGGTATGGAAAGACAGTGGTGGACTGATATCGGATATGGAAAGACAGTGGTGGACTGATATCGGGTACGGAAAGGCAGTGGTTGGCTGATATCGGGCATGGAAAGACAGTGGTGGACTGATATCGGTTATGGAAAGACCGTGGTGGACTGATATCGGGTATGGAAAGACAGTGGTTGACTGATATCTGGTATGAAAAGACAGTGGTGGACTGATATCGGATATGGAAAGACAGTGGTGGACTGATATCGGGTACGGAAAGGCAGTGGTTGGTTGATATCGGTTATGGAAAGACCGTGGTTGACTGATATCGGGTATGGAAAGACAGTGGTTGACTGATATCGGGTATGGAAAGACAGTGGTGGACTGATATCGGATATGGAAAGACAGTGGTGGACTGATATCGGGTACGGAAAGGCAGTGGTTGGCTGATATCGGGCATGGAAAGACAGTGGTGGGACTGATATCGGGTATGGAAAGACAGTGGTTGACTGATATCTGGTATGAAAAGGCAGTGGTTGACTGATATCGGGTATGGAAAAACAGGGCTCGACTGATATCGGGTATGGAAGGACAGTGGTCGACTGATATCGGGTATGGAAAGATAGTGGTGAACTGATATGGGGTATGGAAAGACAGTGGTGGGCTGATATTGGTTATGGAAAGACAGAGGTCGACTGATATCGGGTATGGAAAGACAGTGGTCGGCTGATATCGGGTATGGAAAGACAGTGGTGAACTGATATGGTGAATCGAAAGACAGTGGTGGACTGATATTGGTTATGGAAAGACAGTGGTGAACTGATATGGGGTATGGAAAGACAGTGGTGGACTGGTATTGGTTATGGAAAGACCGTGGTTGACTGATATTGAGTATGGAAAGACAGTGGTCGACTGATATCGGGTATGGAAAGGCAGTGGCTGACTGATATCGGGTATTGAAAGACAGTGGTGGACTGATACTGGGAATGGAAAGACAGTGGTGGACTGATATCGGGTATGGAAAGACAGTGGTGGACTGATATCGGGTATGGAAAGACAGTGGTCGACTGATATCGGGTATGGAAAGACAGTGGTGGACTGATATCGGGAATGGAAAGACAGTGATCAACTGATATCGGGTATTGAAAGGCAGTGGTCGGCTAATATGGGGTATGGAAAGACAGTGGTGGACTGATATCGGGTATGGATAGACAGTGGTGGACTGATATAGGGTATGGAAAGACAGTGGTGGACTGATATCGGATATGGAAAGACAGTGGTGGACTGATATCGGGTACGGAAAGGCAGTGGTTGGCTGATATCGGGCATGGAAAGACAGTGGTGGACTGATATCGGGTATGGAAAGACAGTGGTTGACTGATATCTGGTATGAAAAGACAGTGGTTGACTGATATCGTGTATGGGAAGAAAGGGGTCGACTGATATCGGGTATGGAAGGACAGTGGTCGACTGATATCGGGTATGGAAAGACAGTGGTGAACTGATATGGGGTATGGAAAGACAGTGGTGGACTGATATTGGTTATGGAAAGACAGAGGTCGATTGATATCGGGTATGGAAAGACAGTGGTCGGCTGATATCGGGTATGGAAAGACAGTGGTCGGCTGATATCGGGTATGGAAAGTCAGTGGTGAACTGATATGGTGAATCGAAAGACAGTGGTGGACTGATATTGGTTATGGAAAGACAGTGGTGAACTGATATGGGGTATGGAAAGACAGTGGTGGACTGGTATTGGTTATGGAAAGACCGTGGTTGACTGATATTGAGTATGGAAAGACAGTGGTCGACTGATATCGGGTATGGAAAGGCAGTGGTTGACTGATATCGGGTATTGAAAGACAGTGGTGGACAGATACTGGGAATGGAAAGACAGTGGTGGACTGATATCGGGTATGGAAAGACAGTGATCGACTGATATCGGGTATTGAAAGGCAGTGGTCGGCTGATATGGGGTATGGAAAGACAGTGGTGGACTGATATCGGGTATGGATAGACATTGGTGGACTGATATCGGGTATGGAAAGACAGTGGTGGACTGATATCGGGTATGGAGAGACAGTGGTCGACTGATATCGGGTATGGAAAGACAGTGTTGGACTGATATCGGTTATGGAAAGACCGTGGTGGACTGATATCGGGTATGGAAAGACAGTGGTTGACTGATATCTGGTATGAAAAGACAATGGTTGAGTGATATCGGGTATGGAAAGACAGGAGTCGACTGATATCGGGTATGGAAGGACAGCGGTCGACTGATATCGAGTATGGAAAGACAGTGGTGGACTGATATCGGGTATGGAAAGACAGTGATTGACTGATATCGGGTATTGAAAGGCAGTGGTCGGCTGATATGGGGTATGGAAAGACAGTGGTGGACTGATATCGGGTATGGATAGACAGTGGTGGACTGATATAGGGTATGGAAAGACAGTGGTAGACTGATATCGGATATGGAAAGACAGTGGTGGACTGATATCGGGTACGGAAAGGCAGTGGTTGGCTGATATCGGGCATGAAAAGACAGTAGTGGACTGATATCGGGTATGGAAAGACAGTGGTTGACTGATATCTGGTATGAAAAGACAGTGGTTGCCTGATATCGGGTATGGAAAGACAGGGGTCGACTGATATCGGGTATGGAAGGACAGTGGTCGACTGATATCGGGTATGGAAAGACAGTGGTGAACTGATATGGGGTATGGAAAGACAGTGGTGGACTGATATTGGTTATGGAAAGACAGAGGTCGACTGATATCGGGTATGGAAAGACAGTGCTCGGCTGATATCGGGTATGGAAAGACAGTGGTGAACTGATATGGTGAATCGAAAGACAGTGGTGGACTGATATTGGTTATGGAAAGACAGTGGTTGACTGATATCGTGTATGGAAAGACAGTGGTCGACTGATATCGGGTATGGAAAGGCAGTGGTCAACTGATATCGGGTTTTGAAAGACAGTGGTGGACTGATATCGGGAAAGGAGAGACTGTTGTGGACTGATATCGGGTATGGAAAGACAGTGGTCGACTGACATCGGGTATGGAAAGGCAGTGGTTGACTGATTTCGGGTATGGAAAGACAGTGGTTGACTGATATTGGGTATTGAAAGACAGTGGTGGACTGATATCGGGTATGGAAAGACAGTGGTCTACTGATATCGGGAACGGAAAGTCAGTGGTCGACTAATATCAGGTATGGAAAGACAGTGGTCTACTGATATCGGGTATGGAAAGGCAGTGGTCAACTGATATCGGGTTTTGAAAGACAGTGGTGGACTGATATCGGGAAAGGAGAGACTGTTGTGGACTGATATCGGGTATGGAAAGACAGTGGTTGACTGATATCTGGTATGAAAAGACAGTGGTTGACTGATATCGGGTATGGAAAGACAGGGGTCGACTGATATCGGGTATGGAAGGACAGTGGTCGACTGATATCGGTTATGGAAAGACAGTGGTGGACTGATATCGGGTATGGAAAGACAGAGATCGACTGATATCGGGTATTGAAAGGCAGTGGTCGGCTGATATGGGGTATGGAAAGACAGTGGTGGACTGATATCGGGTATGGATAGACAGTGGTGGACTGATATAGGGTATGGAAAGACAGTGGTGGACTGATATCGGATATGGAAACACAGTGGTTGACTGATATCTGGTTTGAAAAGACAGTGGTTGACTGATATCGGGTATGGAAAGACAGGGGTCGACTGATATCGGGTATGGAAGGACAGTGGTCGACTGATATCGGTTATGGAAAGACAGTGGTGGACTGATATCGGGTATGGAAAGACAGTGATCGACTGATATCGGGTATTGAAAGGCAGTGGTCGGCTGATATGGGGTATGGAAAGACAGTGGTGGGCTGATATCGGGTATGGATAGACAGTGGTGGACTGATATAGGGTATGGAAAGACAGTGGTGGACTGATATCGGATATGGAAACACAGTGGTTGACTGATATCTGGTATGAAAAGACAGTGGTTGACTGATATCGGGTACGGAAAGGCAGTGGTTGGCTGATATCGGGCATGGAAAGACAGTGGTGGACTGATATCGGGTATGGAAAGACAGTGGTTGACTGATATCTGGTATGAAAAGACAGTGGTTGACTGATATCGGGTATGGAAAGACAGGGGTCGACTGATATCGGGTATGGAAGGACAGTGGTTGACTGATATCGGGTATGGAAAGACAGTGGTGGACTGATATCGGATATGGAAACACAGTGGTTGACTGATATCTGGTATGAAAAGACAGTGGTTGACTGATATCGGGTACGGAAAGGCAGTGGTTGGCTGATATCGGGCATGGAAAGACAGTGGTGGACTGATATTGGTTATGGAAAGACAGAGGTCGACTGATATCGGGTATGGAAAGACAGTGGTCGGCTGATATCGGGTATGGAAAGACAGTGGTGAACTGATATGGTGAATCGAAAGACAGTGGTGGACTGATATTGGTTATGGAAAGACAGTGGTTGACTGATATCGGGTATGGAAAGACAGTGGTCGACTGATATCGGGTATGGAAAGGCAGTGGTCAACTGATATCGGGTTTTGAAAAACAGTGGTGGACTGATATCGGGAAAGGAGAGACTGTTGTGGACTGATATCGGGTATGGAAAGACAGTGATCGACTGACATCGGGTATGGAAAGGCAGTGGTTGACTGATTTCGGGTATGGAAAGACAGTGGTTGACTGATATTGGGTATTGAAAGACAGTGGTGGACTGATATCGGGTATGGAAAGACAGTGGTCTACTGATATCGGGAACGGAAAGTCAGTGGTCGACTAATATCAGGTATGGAAAGACAGTGGTCTACTGATATCGTGTACGGAAAGACAGTGGTCGACTGATATCGGGTATGGAAAGACAGTGGTGGACTGATATCGGTTATCGAAAGACAGTGGTCGACTGATATCGGGTATGGAAAGACAGTGGTGGACTGTTATCGGGTATGGAAAGACAGTGGTCGACTGATATCGGGTATGGAAAGACATTGGTGGACTGATATTGGTTATGGAAAGACCGTGGTTGACTGATATTGGGTATGCAAAGACGGCGGTTGACTGATATAGGGTTTGGAAAGACAGTGGTGGACTGATATCGGATATGGAAAGACAGTGGTGGACTGATATCGGGTATGGAAAGGCAGTGGTTGACTGATATCGGGCATGGAAAGACAGTGGTGGACTGATATCTGGTATGGAGAGACAGGGGTCAACTGATATCGGGTATGGAAGGACAGTGGTCGACTGATATCGGGTATGGAAAGACAGTGGTGAACTGATATGAGGTATGGAAAGACAGTGATTGACTGATATCGGGTATTGAAAGGCAGTGGTCGGCTGATATGGGGTATGGAAAGACAGTGGTGGACTGATATAGGGTATGGAAAGACAGTGGTGGACTGATATCGGATATGGAAACACAGTGGTGGACTGATATCGGGTACGGAAAGGCAGTGGTTGGCTGATATCGGGCATGGAAAGACAGTGGTGGACTGATATCGGGTATGGAAAGACAGTGGTTGACTGATATCTGGTATGAAAAGACAGTGGTTGACTGATATCGGGTATGGAAAGACAGGGGTCGACTGATATCGGGTATGGAAGGACAGTGGTTGACTGATATCGGGTATGGAAAGACAGTGGTGAACTGATATGGGGTATAGAAAGACAGTGGTGGACTGATATTGGTTATGGAAAGACAGAGGTCGACTGATATCGGGTATGGAAATACAGTGGTCGGCTGATATCGGGTATGGAAAGACAGTGGTGAACTGATATGGTGAATCGAAAGACAGTGGTGGACTGATATTGGATATGGAAAGACAGTGGTTGACTGATATCGGGTATGGAAAGACAGTGGTCGACTGATATCGGGTATGGAAAGGCAGTGGTCAACTGATATCGGGTTTTGAAAGACAGTGGTGGACTGATATCGGGAAAGGAGAGACTGTTGTGGACTGATATCGGGTATGGAAAGACAGTGATCGACTGACATCGGGCATGGAAAGGCAGTGGTTGACTGATTTCGGGTATGGAAAGACAGTGGTTGACTGATATTGGGTATTGAAAGACAGTGGTGGACTGATATCGGGTATGGAAAGACAGTGGTCTACTGATATCGGGAACGGAAAGTCAGTGGTCGACTAATATCAGGTATGGAAAGACAGTGGTCTACTGATATCGGGTACGGAAAGACAGTGGTCGACTGATATCGGGTATGGAAAGACAGTGGTGGACTGATATCGGTTATCGAAAGACAGTGGTCGACTGATATCGGGTATGGAAAGACAGTGGTGGACTGTTATCGGGTATGGAAAGACAGTGGTCGACTGATATCGGGTATGGAAAGACATTGGTGGACTGATATTGGTTATGGAAAGACCGTGGTTGACTGATATTGGGTATGCAAAGATGGCGGTTGACTGATATAGGGTTTGGAAAGACAGTGGTGGACTGATATCGGATATGGAAAGACAGTGGTGGACTGATATCGGGTATGGAAACACAGTGGTTGACTGATATCTGGTATGAAAAGACAGTGGTTGACTGATATCGGGTACGGAAAGGCAGTGGTTGGCTGATATCGGGCATGGAAAGACAGTGGTGGACTGATATTGGTTATGGAAAGACAGAGGTCGACTGATATCGGGTATGGAAAGACAGTGGTCGGCTGATATCGGGTATGGAAAGACAGTGGTGAACTGATATGGTGAATCGAAAGACAGTGGTGGACTGATATTGGTTATGGAAAGACAGTGGTTGACTGATATCGGGTATGGAAAGACAGTGGTCGACTGATATCGGGTATGGAAAGGCAGTGGTCAACTGATATCGGGTTTTGAAAGACAGTGGTGGACTGATATCGGGAAAGGAGAGACTGTTGTGGACTGATATCGGGTATGGAAAGACAGTGATCGACTGACATCGGGTATGGAAAGGCAGTGGTTGACTGATTTCGGGTATGGAAAGACAGTGGTTGACTGATATTGGGTATTGAAAGACAGTGTTGGACTGATATCGGGTATGGAAAGACAGTGGTCTACTGATATCGGGAACGGAAAGTCAGTGGTCGACTAATATCAGGTATGGAAAGACAGTGGTCTACTGATATCGGGTACGGAAAGACAGTGGTCGACTGATATCGGGTATGGAAAGACAGTGGTGGACTGATATCGGTTATCGAAAGACAGTGGTCGACTGATATCGGGTATGGAAAGACAGTGGTGGACTGTTATCGGGTATGGAAAGACAGTGGTCGACTGATATCGGGTATGGAAAGACATTGGTGGACTGATATTGGTTATGGAAAGACCGTGGTTGACTGATATTGGGTATGCAAAGACGGCGGTTGACTGATATAGGGTTTGGAAAGACAGTGGTGGACTGATATCGGATATGGAAAGACAGTGGTGGACTGATATCGGGTATGGAAAGGCAGTGGTTGACTGATATCGGGCATGGAAAGACAGTGGTGGACTGATATCTGGTATGGAGAGACAGGGGTCAACTGATATCGGGTATGGAAGGACAGTGGTCGACTGATATCGGGTATGGAAAGACAGTGGTGAACTGATATGAGGTATGGAAAGACAGTGATTGACTGATATCGGGTATTGAAAGGCAGTGGTCGGCTGATATGGGGTATGGAAAGACAGTGGTGGACTGATATAGGGTATGGAAAGACAGTGGTGGACTGATATCGGATATGGAAACACAGTGGTGGACTGATATCGGGTACGGAAAGGCAGTGGTTGGCTGATATCGGGCATGGAAAGACAGTGGTGGACTGATATCGGGTATGGAAAGACAGTGGTTGACTGATATCTGGTATGAAAAGACAGTGGTTGACTGATATCGGGTATGGAAAGACAGGGGTCGACTGATATCGGGTATGGAAGGACAGTGGTTGACTGATATCGGGTATGGAAAGACAGTGGTGAACTGATATGGGGTATAGAAAGACAGTGGTGGACTGATATTGGTTATGGAAAGACAGAGGTCGACTGATATCGGGTATGGAAAGACAGTGGTCGGCTGATATCGGGTATGGAAAGACAGTGGTGAACTGATATGGTGAATCCAAAGACAGTGGTGGACTGATATTGGTTATGGAAAGACAGTGGTTGACTGATATCGGGTATGGAAAGACAGTGGTCGACTGATATCGGGTATGGAAAGGCAGTGGTCAACTGATATCGGGTTTTGAAAGACAGTGGTGGACTGATATCGAGAAAGGAGAGACTGTTGTGGACTGATATCGGGTATGGAAAGACAGTGATCGACTGACATCGGGCATGGAAAGGCAGTGGTTGACTGATTTCGGGTATGGAAAGACAGTGGTTGACTGATATTGGGTATTGAAAGACAGTGGTGGACTGATATCGGGTATGGAAAGACAGTGGTCTACTGATATCGGGAACGGAAAGTCAGTGGTCGACTAATATCAGGTATGGAAAGACAGTGGTCTACTGATATCGGGTACGGAAAGACAGTGGTCGACTGATATCGGGTATGGAAAGACAGTGGTGGACTGATATCGGTTATCGAAAGACAGTGGTCGACTGATATCGGGTATGGAAAGACAGTGGTGGAATGTTATCGGGTATGGAAAGACAGTGGTCGACTGATATCGGGTATGGAAAGACATTGGTGGACTGATATTGGTTATGGAAAGACCGTGGTTGACTGATATTGGGTATGCAAAGACAGTGGTGGACTGATATCGGATATGGAAAGACAGTGGTGGACTGATATCGGGTATGGAAAGGCAGTGGTTGACTGATATCGGGCATGGAAAGACAGTGGTGGACTGATATCTGGTATGGAGAGACAGGGGTCAACTGATATCGGGTATGGAAGGACAGTGGTCGAATGATATCGGGTATGGAAAGACAGTGGTGAACTGATATGAGGTATGGAAAGACAGTGGTGGACTGATTTTGGTTATGGAAAGACCGTGGTTGACTGATATTGAGTATGGAAAGACAGTGGTCGACTGATATCGGGTATGGAAAGGCAGTGGTTGACTGATATCGGGCATGGAAAGACATTGGTGGACTGATATCTGGTATGGAGAGACAGGGGTCAACTGATATCGGGTATGGAAGGACAGTGGTCGACTGATATCGGGTATGGAAAGACAGTGGTGAACTGATATGAGGTATGGAAAGACAGTGGTGGACTGATTTTGGTTATGGAAAGACCGTGGTTGACTGATATTGAGTATGGAAAGACAGTGGTCGACTGATATCGGGTATGGAAAGGCAGTGGTTGACTGGTATCGGGTATTGAAAGACAGTGGTGGACTGATATTGGGAATGAAAAGACAGTGGTGGACTGATATCGGGTATGGAAAGACAGTGATCGACTGATATCGGGTATTGAAAGGCAGTGGTCGACTGATATCGGGTATTGAAAGACAGTGGTCTACTGATATCGGGAACGGAAAGACAGTGGTCGACTAATATCAGGTATGGAAAGACAGTGGTCTACTGATATCGGGTACGGAAAGACAGTGGTCGACTGATATCGGGTATGGAAAGACAGTGGTGGACTGATATCGGTTATCGAAATACAGTGGTCGACTGATATCGGGTATGGAAAGACAGTGGTGGACTGCTATCGGGTATGGAAAGACAGTGGTCGACTGATATCGGATATGGAAAGACAGTGGTGGACTGATATTGGTTATGGAAAGACCGTGGTGGACTGATATTGGGTATGCAAAGACGGCGGTTGACTGATATAGGGTATGGAAAGACAGTGGTGGACTGTTATCGGATATGGAAAGACAGTGGTGGACTGATATCGGGCATGGAAAGGCAGTGGTTGACTGATATCGGGCATGGAAAGACAGTGGTGGGCTGATATCTGGTATGGAAAGACAGGGGTCGACTGATATCGGGTATGGAAGGACAGTGGTCGACTGATATCGGGTATGGAAAGACAGTGGTGAACTGATATGGGGTATGGAAAGACAGTGGTGGACTGATATTGGTTATGGAAAGACCGTGGTTGACTGATATTGAGTATGGAAAGACAGTGGTCGACTGATATCGGGTATGGAAAGGCAGTGGTTGACTGATATCGGGTATTGAAAGACAGTGGTGGACTGATATTGGGAATGAAAAGACAGTGGTGGACTGATATCGGTTATGGAAAGACAGTGATCGACTGATATCGGGTATTGAAAGGCAGTGGTTGACCGATATCGGGTATTGAAAGACAGTGGTGGACTGATATCGGGAATGAAAAGACAGTGCTTGACTGATATCGGGTATGGAAAGACAGAGGTCGACTGATATCGGGTATGGAAAGACAGTGGTCGACTGATATCGGGTATGGAAAGACAGTGGTGAACTGATATGGGGTATGGAAAGACAGTGTTGGACGGATATTGGTTATGGAAAGAAAGTGGTTGACTGATATTGGGTATGGAAAGACAGTGGTCGACTGATATCGGGTATAGAAAGGCAGTGGTCAACTGATATCGGGTATTGAAAGACAATGGTGGACTGATATCGGGAAAAGAAAGATAGTGGTTGACTAATATCGGGTATGGAAAGGCAGTGGTTGACTGATTTCGGGTATGGAAAGACAGTGGTTAACTGATATCGGGTAATGAAAGACAGTTTTGGACTGATATCGGGTATGGAAAGACAGTGGTCTTTTGATATCGGGTACGGAAAGACAGTGATAGACTGATATCAGGTTTGGAAAGACAGTGGTTGACTGATAACGGGCATGGAAAGACAGTGGTGGACTGATATCTGGTATGGAAAGACAGGGGTCGACTGATATCGGGTATGGAAGGACAGTGGTCGACTGATATCGGGTATGGAAAGACAGTGGTGAACTGATATGGGGTATGGAAAGACAGTGGTGGACTGATATTGGTTATGGAAAGACCGTGGTTGACTGATATTGAGTATGGAAAGACAGTGGTTGACTGATATCGGGTATGGAAAGGCAGTGGTTGACTGATATCGGGTATTGAAAGACAGTGGTGGACTGATATTGGGAATGAAAAGACAGTGGTGGACTGATATCGGTTATGGAAAGACAGTGATCGACTGATATCGGGTATTGAAAGGCAGTGGTCGACTGATATCGGGTATTGAAAGACAGTGGTGGACTGATATCCGGAATGGAAAGACAGTGCTTGACTGATATCGGGTATGGAAAGACAGAGGTCGACTGATATCGGGTATGGAAAGACAGTGGTCGACTGATATCGGGTATGGAAAGACAGTGGTGAACTGATATGGGGTATGTAAAGACAGTGTTGGACGGATATTGGTTATGGAAAGAAAGTGTTTGACTGATATTGGGTATGGAAAGACAGTGGTCGACTGATATCGGGTATGGAAAGGCAGTGGTCAACTGATATCGGGTATTGAAAGACAGTGGTGGACTGATATCGGGAAAAGAAAGATAGTGGTTGACTGATATCGGGTATGGAAAGGCAGTGGTTGACTGATTTCGGGTATGGAAAGACAGTGGTTGACTGATATCGGGTATTGAAAGACAGTTTTGGACTGATATCGGGTATGGAAAGACAGTGGTCTTTTGATATCGGGTACGGAAAGACAGTGATAGACTGATATCAGGTTTGGAAAGACAGTGGTCGACTGATATCGGGTATTGAAAAACAGTGGTCGACTGATATCGCGTATGGAAAGGCAGTGGTTGACTGATTTCGGGTATGGAAAGACACTGGCTGACTGATATTGGGTATGGAAAGACAGTGGTGGACTGCTATTGGGTATGGAAAGACAGTGGTGGACTGATATCGGGTATGGAAAGACAGTGGTCGACTGAAATCGGGTATGGAAAGACAGTGGTGGACGGATATCGGTTATGAAAAGACAGTGCTGGACTGATATGGGGTATGGAAAGACCGTGGTCGACTGTTATCGGGTATGGAAAGGCAGTGGTTGACTGATTTCGGGTATGGAAAGACAGTGGTGGACTGATATCGGGTATTGAAAGAAAGACAGTGGTGGATTGATATCGGGTATGGAAAGACAGTGGTCTACTGATATCAGGTATGGAAAGACAGTGGTCGACTGATATCGGGTTTGGAAAGACAGTGGTCGACAGATATCGGGTATGGAAAGAGAGTGGTGCACTGATATCGGGTATGGAAAGACAGTGGTCGATTGATATCGGGTATGGAAAGACATTGGTCGACTGATATCGGATATGGAATGACGGTTGTGGACGGATATCGGGTATGGAAAAACAGTGGTGGACCGATATGGGGTATGGAAAGACAGTGGTGGAGTGATATCGGGTATGGAAAGACAGTGGCGGACTGATATCGGGTATGGAAAGACATTGGTCGACTGATATCGGATATGGAAGGACAGTGGTGGACTGATATCGGGTATGGAAAGCCAGTGGTCGACTGATATCGGGTACGGAAAGACAGTGCTGGACTGATATCGGGTAAGGCAAGACCGTGTTCGACTGATATCGGGTATGGAAAGACAGTATTTGACTGATATCGGGTATGGAAAAACAGTGATTGACTGATATCGGGTATAGAAAGACAGTATTTGACTGATATCGGGTATGGAAAGACAGTGGTTGACTGATATCGGGTATGGATAGACAGTGGTCGACTGATATCGGGTATGGGAAGACCGTGGTCGACTGATATCGGGTATGGAAAGACAGTATTTGACTTATATCGGGTATGGAAAAACAGTGATTGACTGATATCGGGTATAGAAAGACAGTATTTGACTGACATCGGGTATGGAAAGACAGTGGTTGATTGATATCGGGTATGGATAGACAGTGGTCGACTGATATCGGGCATGGGAAGACCGTGGTCGACTGATATCGGGCATGGAAAGACAGAGGTGGACTAATAACGGTCATGGAAAGACAGTGGTGGACTGATACCGGGTTTGGAAAGACAGTGGTGGACTGATATCGGGTATGGAAAGACAGTGGTCGACTAAATATCAGGTAGGAAAAGACAGTGCTGGACTGATATCGGGAATGGCAAGACCGTGGTCAACTGATATCGGATATGGAAAGACAGTATTTGACTGATATCGGGTATGGAAAAACAGTGATTGACTGATATCGGGTAAGGAAAGACAATGGTGGACTGATATCAGGTATGGAAAGACAGTGCTCGACTGATATCGGGTATGGAAAGGCAGTGGTCTACTGATATCGGGTATGGAAAGACAGTGGTGGACTGATATCGGGTATGGAAAGACAGTGGTCTACTGATAACGGGTACGGAAAGACAGTGGTCGACTGATATCGGGTATGGAAAGACATTGGTCGACTGATATCGGATATGGAAGGACAGTGGTGGACTGATATCGGGTATGGAAAGCCAGTGGTCGACTGATATCGGGTACGGAAAGACAGCGATCGACTGATATCGGGTATTGAAAGACATTGGTGGACTGATATCGGGAATGGAAAGACAGTGGTCGACTGATATCGGGTATGGAAAGACAGAGGTCGACTAATTATCGGGTATGGAAAGACAGTGCTGGACTGATATCGGGTAAGGCAAGACCGTGTTCGACTGATATCGGGTATGGAAAGACAGTATTTGACTGATATCGGGTATGGAAAAACAGTGATTGACTGATATCGGGTATAGAAAGACAGTATTTGACTGATATCGGGTATGGAAAGACAGTGGTTGACTGATATCGGGTATGGATAGACAGTGGTCGACTGATATCGGGTATGGGAAGACCGTGGTTGACTGATATCGGGTATGGAAAGACAGTATTTGACTTATATCGGGTATGGAAAAACAGTGATTGACTGATATCGGGTATAGAAAGACAGTATTTGACTGACATCGGGTATGGAAAGACAGTGGTTGATTGATATCGGGTATGGATAGACAGTGGTCGACTGATATCGGGCATGGGAAGACCGTGGTCGACTGATATCGGGCATGGAAAGACAGTGGTTGACTGATATCGGGTATGAAAAGACAGTGGTTGACTGATATCGGGAATGGAAAGACAGAGGTGGACTAATAACGGTCATGGAAAGACAGTGGTGGACTGATACCGGGTTTGGAAAGACAGTGGTGGACTGATATCGGGTATGGAAAGACAGTGGTCGACTAAATATCAGGTAGGAAAAGACAGTGCTGGACTGATATCGGGAATGGCAAGACCGTGGTCAACTGATATCGGATATGGAAAGACAGTATTTGACTGATATCGGGTATGGAAAAACAGTGATTGACTGATATCGGGTAAGGAAAGACAGTGGTCTACTGATAACGGGTACGGAAAGACAGTGGTCGACTGATATCGGGTATGGAAAGACAGTGGTCGACTGATATCGGATAAGTAGGGACAGTGGTCGACGGATATCGGGTATGGAAAGACAGTGGTGGAGTGATATCGGGTGTGAAAAAACAATGGTTGACTCATATCGGGTATGGAGAGACAGTGGTTGACTGATATCGGTTACGGAAAGACGGTGGTCGACGGATATCGGGTATGGAAAGACAGTGGTGGACTGATATCGGGTATGGAAAGACAGTGGTGGACTGATATCGGGTATGGAAAGACAATGGTGGACTGATATCGGCCATGGAAAGACGGTGGCGGACTGATATCCGGTATTGAAAGAACATGGTCGACTGATATCGGGTATGGAAAGACGGTGGTTGACTGATATCGTGTTTGGAAAGACAGTGGTTGGCTGATATCGGGTATGGAAAGACATTGGTGGACTGATATCGGGTATGGAAAGACAGTGGTTGACTGATATCGGGTACGGAAAGACAGTGGTCGACAGATATTGGATATGGAAAGACAGTGGTTGACTGATATCGGGTATGGAAAGACAGTGGTGGTCTGATATCGGGTATGGAAAGACAGTACTGGACTGATATCGGGTATGGAGAGACAGTGCTTGACTGATATCAGTTATGGAAAGACGGTGGTTGACTGATATCGGGTATGTAAAGACAGTATTTGACTGATATCGGGTACGGAAAAACAGTGATTGACTGTTATCGGGTATGGAAAGACAGTGGTGGACTGATATCAGGTATGGAAAGACAGTGGTTGACTGATATGGGGTATGGAAAGGCAGTGGTCTACTGATATCGGGTATGGAAAGACAGTGGTGGACTGATATCGGGTATTGAAAGACAGTGCTCTACTGATAACGTGTACGGAGAGACAGTGGTCGACTGATATCGGGTATGGAAAGACAGTGGTCGACTGATATCGGGTAATTAAGGACAGTGGTCGACGGATATTGGGTATGGAAAGACAGTGGTGGAGTGATATCTGGTGTGAAAAAACAATGGTTGACTATTATCGGGTATGGAGAGACAGTGGTTGACTGATATCGGTTACGGAAAGACGGTGGTCGACGGATATCGGGTATGGAATGACAGTGGTGGACTGATATCGGGTATGGAAAGACAGTGGTTAACTGATATCGGGTATGGAAAGACAATGCTGGACTGATATCGGACATGGAAAGACGGTGGTGGACTGATATCGGGTATGGAAAGACCATGGTTGACTGATATCGGGTATGGAAAGACGGTGGTTGACTGATATCGTGTATGGAAAGACAGTGGCTGACTGATATCGGGTATGGAAAGACATTGGTGGACTGATATCGGGTATGGAAAGAAAGTAGTTGACTGATATCGGGTATGGAAACACAGTGGTCGACAGATATTGGGTATGGAAAGACAGTGGTTGACTGATATCGGGTATGGAAAGACAGTGGTGGTCTGATATCGGGTATGGAAAGACAGTGCTCGACTGATATCGGGTATGGAGAGACAGTGCTTGACTGATATCAGGTATGGAAAGACAGTGGTTGACTAATATCGGGTTTGGAAAGACAGTGGTGGACTGATATCGGGTGTGGAAAGACAGTGGTGGACTGATATCGGGTATGGAAGGACAGTGCTGGACTGATATTGGGTATGGAAAGACCGTGGTCGACTGATATCTGGTACGGAAAGGTAGTGGTTGACTGATTTCGGGTATGGAAAGAAAGTGGTTGACTGATATCGGATATGGAAAGACAGTGGTTGACTGCTATCGGGTATGGAAAGACAGTGGTGGACTGATATCGGGTATGGAAAGACAGTGGTGGATTGATATCGGGTATGGAAAGAGAGTGGTGGACTGATATCGGGTATGGAAAGACAGTGGTGGATTGATATCGGGTATGGAAAGACAGTGGTGGACTGATATCGGGTCTGGAAAAACAGTGGTGGATTGATATCGGATATGAAAGGACAGTGGTTGACTGATATCGGGTATGGAAAGACAGTGGTGGACTGATATCTGATATGGAAAGACAGTGGTTGACTGATATCGGGTATGGAAAGAGAGTGGTGGACTGATATCTGATATGGAAAGACAGTGGTTGACTGATATCGGGTATGGAAAGAGAGTGGTGGACTGATATCGGGTATGGAAAGACAGTGGTGGATTGATATTGGGTATGGAAAGACCGTGGTCGACTGCTATCGGGTATGGAAAGACAGTGGTGGACTGATATCTGATATGGAAAGACAGTGGTTGACTGATATCGGGTATGGAAAGAGAGTGGTGGACTGATATCGGGTATGGAAAGACAGTGGTGGATTGATATCGGGTATGGAAAGACAGTGGTGGACTGATATCGGGTCTGGAAAAACAGTGGTGGATTGATATCGGATATGAAAGGACAGTGGTTGACTGATATCGGGTATGGAAACACAGTAGTGGACTGATATCGGGTATGGAAAGACAGTGGTGGGCTGATATCGGGTATGGAAAGACAGTGCTGGACTGATATCGGGTATGGAAAGACTGTGATCGACTGATTTCGGGTATGGAAAAGCAGTGTTTGACTGATTTCGGGTATGGAAAGACAGTGGTTGACTGATATCGGTTATTGAAAGACAGTGGTGAACTGATATCGGGTATGGAAAGACAGTGGTCCACTGATATCGGGTACGGAAAGACAGTGGTCGACTGATATCAGGTATGGAAAGACAGTGGCCGACTGATATCTGGTACGGAAAGACAGTGGTCGACTGATATCGGGTATGGAAAGACAGTGGTTGACTGATATCGGGTATGGAAAGACAGTGGTCGGCTGATATCGGATATTGAATGACGGTTGTGGACTGATATCGGGTATCGAAAGACAGTGGTCGACTGATAGCGGATATGGAAAGATGGTGGTTGACGGATATCGGGTATGGAAAGACATTGGTAGACTGATATCGGTTATGGAAAGACAGTGGTGGACTGATATCGGGTATGGAAAGACAATGGTGGACTGATATCGGACATCGAAAGAGAGTGGTGTAGTGTTATCGGGTATAGAAAGACGATGGTCGACTGATACCGGGTATGGAAAGACGGTGGTTGACTGATATCGTGTATGGAAAGACAGTGGTTGACTGACATCGGGTATGGAAAGACATTGGTGGACTGATATCGGGTATGGAAAGACTGTGGTCGACAGATTTCGGGTATGGAAAGACAGTGGTTGACTGATATCGGGTACCGAAAGACAGTGGTCGACAGATATTGGGTATGGAAAGACAATGGTTGACTGATATCGGGTATGGAAAGACAGTGGTGGTCTGATATCGGGTATGGAAAGACAGTGCTCGACTGATATCGGGTATGGATAGACAGTGCTTGACTGATATCAGGTATGGAAAGACCGTGGTTGACTGATTTCGGGTATGGAAAAGCAGTGTTTGACTGATTTCGGGTATGGAAAGACAGTGGTTGACTGATATCGGTTATTGAAAGACAGTGGTGAACTGATATCGGGTATGGAAAGACAGTGGTCCACTGATATCGGGTACGGAAAGACAGTGGTCGACGGATATCAGGTATGGAAAGACAGTGGCCGACTGATATCTGGTACGGAAAGACAGTGGTCGACTGATATCGGGTATGGAAAGACAGTGGTTGACTGATATCGGGTATGGAAAGACAGTGGTCGACTGATATCGGATATTGAATGACGGTTGTGGACTGATATCGGGTATCGAAAGACAGTGGTCGACTGATATCGGATATGGAAAGACGGTGGTTGACGGATATCGGGTATGGAAAGACATTGGTAGACAGATATCGGTTATGGAAAAACAGTGGTGGACTGATATCGGGTATGGAAAGACAATGGTGGACTGATATCGGACATGGAAAGAGAGTGGTGTAGTGATATCGGGTATAGAAAGACGATGGTCGACTGATATCGGGTATGGAAAGACGGTGGTTGACTGATATCGTGTATGGAAATACAGTGGTTGACTGATATCGGGTATGGAAAGACATTGGTGGACTGATATCGGGTATGGAAAGACTGTGGTCGACACATTTCGGGTATGGAAAGACAGTGGTTGACTGATATCGGGTACCGAAAGACAGTGGTCGACAGATATTGGGTATGGAAAGACAATGGTTGACTGATATCGGGTATGGAAAGACAGTGGTGGTCTGATATCGGGTATGGAAAGACAGTGCTCGACTGATATCGGGTATGGATAGAGAGTGCTTGACTGATATCAGGTATGGAAAGACCGTGGTCGACTGATTTCGGGTTTGGAAAGGCATTGTTTGACTGATTTCGGGTATGGAAAGACAGTTGTTGACTGATATCGGTTATTGAAAGACAGTGGTGGACTGATATCGGGTGTGGAAAGACAGTGGTCTACTGATATCGGGTACGGAAAGACAGTGGTCGACTGATATCAGGTATGGAAAGACAGTGGCCGACTGATATCGGGTATGGAAAGACAGTGGTCGACTGATATGGGGTATTGAAAGACAGTGGTGGACTGATATCGGGTATGGAAAGAGGTGGTCGACTGATATCGGATATGGAATGACGGTTGTGGACTGATATCGGGTATGGAAAGACAGTGGTCGACTGATATCGGTTATGGAAAGACGATGGTTGACGGTTATCGGGTATGGAAAGACAGTGGTGGACTGATATCGGGTATGGAAAGACAGTGGTGGACTGATTTCGGGTATGGAAAGACAATAGTGGACTGATATCGGACATGGAAAGACAGTGGTGGATGATATCGGGTATAGAAAGACCATGTCGACTGATATCGGGTATGGAAAGACGGTGGTTGACGGATATCGGGTATGGAGAGACAGTGGTGGACTGATAACGGGTATGGAAAGACAGTGGTGGACTGATATCGGGTATGGAAAGGCAATGGTGGACTGATATCGGACATGGAAAGACAGTGGTGGACTGATATCGGGTTTAAAACTACCATGGTCGAGTGATATCGGGTATGGAAAGACGGTGGTTGACTGATATCGTGTATGGAAAGACAGTGGTTGACTGATATCGGGTATGGAAAGACATTGGTGGACTGATATCGGGTATGGAAAGTCTGTGGTCGACAGATTTCGGGCATGGAAAGACAGTGGTTGACTGATATCGGGTACGGAAAGACAGTGTCGACAGATATTGGGTATGGAAAGACAGTGGTTGACTGATATCGGGTATGGAAAGACAGTGCTCGACTGATATCGGGTATGGATAGACAGTGCTTGACTGATATCAGGTATGGAAAGACAGTGCTGGACTGATATCGGGTATGGAAAGACCGTGGTCGACTGATTTCGGGTTTGGAAAGGCAGTGTTTGACTGATTTCGGGTATGGAAAGACAGTGGTTGACTGATATTGGTTATTGAAAGACAGTGGTGGACTGATATCGGGTGTGGAAAGACAATGGTCTACTGATATCGGGTACGGAAAGACAGTGGTCGACTGATATCAGGTATAGAAAGACAGTGGCCGACTGATATCGGGTATGGAAAGACTGTGGTCGACTGATATGGGGTATTGAAAGACAGTGGTGGACTGATATCGGGTATGGAAAGGGGTGGTCGACTGATATCGGATATGGAATGACCGTTGTGGACTGATATCGGGTATGGAAAGACAGTGGTCGACTGATATCGGTTATGGAAAGACGATGGTTGACGGATATCGGGTATGGAAAGATAGTGGTGGACTGATATCGGGTATGGAAAGACAGTGGTGGACTGATATCGGGTATGGAAAGACAATTGTGGACTGATATCGGACATGGAAAGACAGTGGTGGACTGATATCGGGTATAGAAAGACCATGGCGACTGATATCGGGTATGGAAAGACGGTGGTTGACGGATATCGGGTATTGAAAGACAGTGGTGGATTGATATCGGGTATGGAAAGACAGTGGTGGGCTGATATCGGGTATGGAAAGACAATGGTGGACTGATATCGGACATGGAAGGACAGTGGGGGACTGATATCGGGTTTAAAAATACCATGGTAGACTGATATCGGGTATGGAAAGACGGTGGTTGACTGATATCATGTATGGAAAGACAGTGGTTGACTGATATCGGTTATGGAAAGACATTGGTGGACTGATATCGGGTATGGAAAGACTGTGGTCGACAGATTTCGGGAATGGAAAGACAGTGGTTCACTGATATCGGGTACGGAAAGACAGTGGTCGACAGATATTGGGTATGGAAAGACAGTGGTTGACTGATATCGGGTATGGAAAGACAGTGGTGTTCTGATATCGGGTATGGAAACACAGTGCTCGACTGATATCGGGTATGGAGAGACAGTGCTTGATTGATATCAGGTATGGAAAGACAGTGGTGGACTGATATTGGGTATGGAAAGACAATGGTGGACTGATATCGGACATGGAAGGACAGTGGTGGACTGATATCGGGTTTAAAAATATCATGGTAGACTGATATCGGGTATGGAAAGACGGTGGTTGACTGATATCATGTATGGAAAGACAGTGGTTGACTGATATCGGTTATGGAAAGACATTGGTGGAGTGATATCGGGTATGGAAAGACTGTGGTCGACAGATTTCGGGAATCGAAAGACAGTGATTCACTGATAGCGCGTACGGAAAGACTGGTCGACAGATATTGGGTATGGAAAGACAGTGGTTGACTGATATCGGGTATGGAAAGACAGTGGTGGTCTGATATCGGGTATGGAAACACAGTGCTCGACTGATATCGGGTATGGAGAGACAGTGCTTGACTGATATCAAGTATGGAAAGACAGTGGTGGACTGATATCGGGCATGGAAAGACGGTGGTTGACGGATATCGGGTATTGAAAGACAGTGGTGGACTGATATCGGGTATGGAAAGACAGTGGTGGACTGATATCGAGTATGGAAAGACAATGGTGGACTGATATCGGACATGGAAGGACAGTGGTGGACTGATATCGGGTTTAAAAATACCATGGTAGACTGATATCGGGATATGGAAAGACGGTGGTTGACTAATATCATGTATGGAAAGACAGTGGTTGACTGATATCGGTTATGGAAAGACATTGGTGGACTGATATCGGGTATGGAAAGACTGTGGTCGACAGATTTCGGGAATGGAAAGACAGTGGTTCACTGATATCGGGTACGGAAAGACAGTGGTCGACAGATATTGGGTATGGAAAGACAGTGGTTGACTGATAACGGGTATGGAAAGACAGTGGTGGTCTGATATCGGGTATGGAAACACAGTGCTCGACTGATATCGGGTATGGAGAGACAGTGCTTGACTGATATCAGGTATGGAAAGACAGTGGTGGACTGATATTGGGTATGGAAAGACAGTGGTCTACTGATATCGGGTACGGAAAGACAGTGGTCGACTGATATCAGGTATGGAAAGACAGTGGTCGACTGATATCGGGTATGGAAAGACAGTGGTCGACTGATATCGGGTATGGAAAGACAGTGGTGGACTGATATCGGGTATGGAAAGACAGTGGTCGACTGTTATCGGATGTGGAATGACGGTTGTGGACTGATATCGGGTATGGAAAGACAGTGGTCGACTGATATCGGATATGGAAAGACAATGGTGGACTGATACCGGACATGGAAAGACAATGGTGGACTGATATCGGGTTTAAAAAGACCATGGTCGACTGATATCGGGTATGGAAAGACGGTGGTTGACTGATATCGTGTATGAAAAGACAGTGGTTGACTGATATCGGGTATGGAAAGACATTGGTGGACTGATATCGGGTATGGAAAGACGGTGGTTGACGGATATCGGGTATTGAAAGACAGTGGTGGACTGATATCGGGTATGGAAAGACAGTGGTGGACTGATATCGGGTATGGAAAGACAATGGTGGACTGATATCGGACATGGAAGGACAGTGGTGGACTGATATCGGGTTTAAAAATACCATGGTAGACTGATATCGGGATATGGAAAGACGGTGGTTGACTAATATCATGTATGGAAAGACAGTGGTTGACTGATATCGGATATGGAAAGACAATGGTGGACTGATACCGGACATGGAAAGACAATGGTGGACTGATATCGGACATGGAAGGACAGTGGTGGACTGATATCGGGTTTAAAAATACCATGGTCGACTGATATCGGGTATGGAAAGACTGTGGTTGACTGATATCGGGTATGGAAAGACATTGGTGGACTGATATCGGGTATGGAAAGACGGTGGTTGACGGATATCGGGTATTGAAAGACAGTGGTGGACTGATATCGGGTATGGAAAGACAGTGGTGGACTGATATCGGGTATGGAAAGACAATGGTGGACTGATATCGGACATGGAAGGACAGTGGTGGACTGATATCGGGTTTAAAAATACCATGGTAGACTGATATCGGGATATGGAAAGACGGTGGTTGACTAATATCATGTATGGAAAGACAGTGGTCGACTGATATCGGGTATGGAAAGACAGTGGTGGACTGATATCGGGTATGGAAAGACAGTGGTCGACTGTTATCGGATGTGGAATGACGGTTGTGGACTGATATCGGGTATGGAAAGACAGTGGTCGACTGATATCGGATATGGAAAGACAATGGTGGACTGATACCGGACATGGAAAGACAATGGTGGACTGATATCGGGTTTAAAAAGACCATGGTCGACTGATATCGGGTATGGAAAGACGGTGGTTGACTGATATCGTGTATGAAAAGACAGTGGTTGACTGATATCGGGTATGGAAAGACATTGCTGGACTGATATCGGGTTTGGAAAGACGGTGGTTGACGGATATCGGGTATTGAAAGACAGTGGTGGACTGATATCGGGTATGGAAAGACAGTGGTGGACTGATATCGGGTATGGAAAGACAATGGTGGACTGATATCGGACATGGAAGGACAGTGGTGGACTGATATCGGGTTTAAAAATACCATGGTAGACTGATATCGGGATATGGAAAGACGGTGGTTGACTAATATCATGTATGGAAAGACAGTGGTTGACTGATATCGGATATGGAAAGACAATGGTGGACTGATACCGGACAGGGAAAGACAATGGTGGACTGATATCGGGTTTAAAAAGACCATGGTTGACTGATATCGGGTATGGAAAGACGGTGGTTGACTGATATCGTGATTGAAAAGACAGTGGTTGACTGATATCAGGTATGGAAAGACAGTGGTGGACTGATATCGGGTATGGAAAGACGGTGGTTGACGGATATCGGGTATTGAAAGACAGTGGTGGACTGATATCGGGTATGGAAAGACAGTGGTGGACTGATATGGGTTATGGAAAGACAATGGTGGACTGATATCGGACGTGGAAGGACAGTGGTGGACTGATATCGGGTTTAAAAATACCATGGTAGACTGATATCGGGATATGGAAAGACGGTGGTTGACTAATATCATGTATGGAAAGACAGTGGTTGACTGATATCGGTTATGGAAAGACATTGGTGGACTGATATCGGGTATGGAAAGACTGCGGTCGACATATTTCGGGAATGGAAAGACAGTGGTTCACTGATATCGGGTACGGAAAGACAGTGGTCGACAGATATTGGGTACGGAAAGACAGTGGTCGACTGATATCAGGTATGGAAAGACAGTGGTCGACTGATATCGTGTATGAAAAGACAGTGGTTGACTGATATCGGGTATGGAAAGACATTGGTGGACTGATATCGGGTATGGAAAGACGGTGGTTGACGGATATCGGGTATTCAAAGACAGTGGTGGACTGATATCGGGTATGGAAAGACAGTGGTGGACTGATATCGGGTATGGAAAGACAATGGTGGACTGATATCGGACATGGAAGGACAGTGGTGGACTGATATCGGTTTTAAAAATACCATGGTAGACTGATATCGGGATATGAAAAGGCGGTGGTTGACTAATATCATGTATGGGAGGACAGTGGTTGACTGATATCGGATATGGAAAGACAATGGTGGACTGATACTGGACATGGAAAGACAATGGTGGACTGATATCGGGTTTAAAAAGACCATGGTTGACTGATATCGGGTATGGAAAGACGGTGGTTGACTGATATCGTGTATGAAAAGACAGTGGTTGACTGATATCAGGTATGGAAAGACAGTGGTTGACGGATATCGGGTATTGAAAGACAGTGGTGGACTGATATCGAGTATGGAAAGACAGTGGTGGACTGATATCGGGTATGGAAAGACAATGGTGGACTGATATCGGACATGGAAGGACAGTGGTGGACTGATATCGGACATGGAAGGACAGTGGTGGACTGATATCGGGTTTAAAAATACCATGGTAGACTGATATCGGGATATGGAAAGACGGTGGTTGACTAATATCATGTATGGAAAGACAGTGGTTGACTGATATCGGTTATGGAAAGACATTGGTGGACTGATATCGGGTATGGAAAGACTGTGGTCGACAGATTTCGGGAATGGAAAGACAGTGGTTCACTGATATCGGGTACGGAAAGACAGTGGTCGACAGATATTGGGTATGGAAAGACAGTGGTTGACTGATATCGGGTATGGAAAGACAGTGGTGGTCTGATATCGGGTATGAAAACACAGTGCTTGACTGATATCGGGTATGGAGAGACAGTGCTTGACTGATATCAGGTATGGAAACACAGTGGTGGACTGATATTGGGTATGGAAAGACAGTGGTCTACTGATATCGGGTACGTAAAGACAGTGGTCGACTGATATCAGGTATGGAAAGACAGTGGTCGACTGATATCGGGTATGGAAAGACAGTGGTCGACTGATATCGGGTATGGAAAGACAGTGGTGGACTGATATCGGGTATGGAAAGAAAGTGGTCCACTGGTATCGGATGTGGAATGACGGTTGTGGACTGATATCGGGTATGGAAAGACAGTGGTCGACTGATATCGGATATGGAAAGACAATGGTGGACTGATACCGGACATGGAAAGACAATGGTGGACTGATATAGGGTTTAAAAAGACCATGGTCGACTGATATCGGGTATGGAAAGACGGTGGTTGACTGATATCGTGTATGAAAAGACAATGGTTGACTGATATCGGGTATGGAAAGACATTGGTGGACTGATATCGGGTATGGAAAGACTGTGGTCGACAGATTTCGGGTATGGAAAGACAGTGGTTGACTGATATCGGGTACGGAAAGACAGTGGTCGACAGATATTGGGTATGGAAAGACAGTGGTTCACTGATATCGGGCATGGAAAGACAGTGGTGGTCTGATATCGGGTATGGAAAGACAGTCCTCGACTGATATCGGGTATGGAGAGACAATGCTTGACTGATATCAGGTATGGAAAGACAGTGGTGGACGGATATCGGGTATGGAAAGACAGTGGTCTACTGATATCGGGTGCGGAAAGACAGTGGTCGACTGATATCAGGTATGGAAAGACAGTGGTCGACTGATATCGGGTATGGAAAGACAGTGGTCGACTGATAACGGGTATGGAAAGACAGTGGTGGACTGATATCGGGTATGGAAAAACAGTGGTCGACTGATATCGGATATGGAGAGACGGTGGTCGACGGATATCGGGTATGGAATGACAGTGGTGGACCGATATCGGGTATGGAAAGACAATGGTGGACTGATTTTGGACATGGAAAGACGGTGGTTGACTGATATCGTGTATGGAAAGACAGTGGTTGACTGATATCGGGTATGGAAAGACATTGGTGGACTGATAACGGGTATGGAAAGACTGTGGTCGACAGATTTCGGGTATGGAAAGACAGTTGTTGACTGATATCGGATACTGAAAGACAGTGGTCGACAGATATTGGGTATGGAAAGACAGTGGTTGACTGATATCGCGTATGGAAAGACAGTGGTGGTCTGATATCGGGTATGGAAAGACGGTGGTTGACGGATATCGGGTATGGAAAAACAGTGGTGGACTGATATCGGGTATGGAAGGACAGTGGTGGACTGATATCGGGTATGGAAAGACAATGGTGGACTGATATCGGACATGGAAAGACAGCGGTGGACTGATATCGGGTATGGAAAGACCATGGTCGACTGATATCGGGTATTGAAAGACGGTGGTTGACTGATATCGTGTATGGAAAGACAGTGGTTGACTGATATCGGGTATGGAAAGACATTGGTGGACTGATATCGGGTATAGAAATACTGTGGTCGACAGATTTCGGCTATGGTAAGACAATTGTTGACTGATATCGGGTACGGAAAGACAGTCGTCGACAGATATTGGGTATTGAAAGACAGTGGTTGACTGATATCGGGTATGGAAAGACCATGGTCGACTGATATCGGGTATTGAAAGACGGTGGTTGACTGATATCGTGTATGGAAAGACAGTGGTTGACTGATATCTGGTATGGAAAGACATTGGTGGACTGATATCCGTTATGGAAAGACTGTATTCGACAGATTTCGGGTATGGAAAGACAGAGACAGTGCTTGAATGATATCGGGTATGGAAAGACGGTGGTTGACTGATATCGGGTATGTAAAGACAATGGTGGACTGATATCGGGTATGGAGAGACAGTGCTTGACTGATATCAGGTATGGAAAGACAGTGGTTGACTGATATCGGATATGGAAAGACGGTGGTCGGCGGATATCGGGTATTGAAAGACAGTGGTGGACTGATATCGGGTATCGAAAGGCAGTGGTGGACTGATATCGGGTATGGAAAGACAATGGTAGACTGATGTCGGACATGGAAAGACAGCGGCGGACTGATATCGGGTATGGAAAGACCATGGTCGACTGATATCGGGTATTGAAAGACGGTGGTTGACTGATATCGTGTATGGAAAGACAGTGGTTGACTGATATCGGGTATGGAAAGACATTGGTGGACTGGTATCGGGTATGGACAGACAGTGCTTGACTGATATCAGGTATGGAAAGACAGTGGTTGACTGATATTGGATATGCAAAGACGGTGGTCGACGGATATTGGGTATGGAAAGACAGTGGTGGACTGATATCGGGTATGGAAAGACAGTGGTGGACTGATATCGGGTATGGAAAGACAATGGTGGACTGATATCGGACATGGAAAGACAGCGGTGGACTGATATCGGGTATGGAAAGACTGTGGTCGACAGATATCGGGTATTGAAAGACGGTGGTGGACTGATATCGTGTATGGAAAGACAGTGGTTGACTGACATCGGGTATGGAAAGACATTGGTGGACTGATATCGGGTATGGAAAGACTGTGGTCGACAGATTTCGGGTATGGTAAGACAGTGGTTGACTGATATCGGGTACGGAAAGACAGTGGTCGACAGATATTGGGTATGGAAAGACAGTGCTCGACTGACATCGGGTATGGAGAGACAGTGCTTGACTGATATCAGGTAAGGAAAGACAGTGGTTGACTGATATCGGGTATGGAAAGACCATGGTCGACTGATATCGGGTATTGAAAGACGGTGGTTCACTGATATCGTGTATGGAAAGACAGTGGTTGACTGATATCGGGTATGGAAAGACATTGGTGGACTGATATCCGGTATGGAAAGACTGTGGTCGACAGATTTCGGGTATGGAAAGACAGTGCTTGACTGATATCGGGTACGGAAAGACAGTGGTCGACAGATATTGGGTATGGAAAGACAGTGGTTGACTGATATCGGGTATTGAAAGACAGTGGTGGTCTGATATCGGGTATGGAAAGACAGTGCTCGACTGACATCGGGTATGGAGAGACAGTGCTTGACTGATATCAGGTATGGAAAGACAGTGGTTGACTGATATCGGGTATGGAAAGACAGTGGTGGACTGATATCGGGTATGGAAAGACAGTGGTGGACTGATATCGGGTATGGAAGGACAGTGCTGGACTGATATCGGGTATGGAAAGACCGTGGTGAACTGATATCGGGTATGGAAAGGCAGTGGTTGACAGATTTCGGGTATGAAAAGACAGTGTTTGACTGATATCGGATATGGAAAGACATTGGTTGACTGATATGGGGTATGGAAAGACAGTGGTGGATTGATATCGGGTATGGAAAGACAGTGGTGGATTGATATCGGGTATGGAAAGACAGTGGTGGACTGATATCGGGTATGGAAAAACAGTGGTGGACTGATATCGGATATGGAAAGACAGTGGTTGACTGATATCAGGCATGGAAAGAAATTGGTGGACTGATATCGGGCATGGAAAGACAGTGGTGGACTGATATCTTGTATGGAAAGACTGTGGTCGACAGATTTCGGGTATGGAAAGACAGTGCTTGACTGATATCGGGTATAGAAAGACATTGGTGGACTGATATCGGGTATGGAGAGACAGTGCTTGACTGATATCAGGTATGGAAAGGCAGTGGTTGACTGATATCGGATATGGAAAGACGGTGGTCGACGGATATCGGGTATGGAAAGACAGTGGTGGACTGATATCGGGTATGGAAAGACAGCGGTGGACTGATATCGGGTATGGAAAGACAATGGTGGACTGATATCGGACATGGAAAGACAGCGGTGGACTGATATCGGGTATGGAAAGACCATGGTCGACTGATATCGGGTATTGAAAGACGGTGGTTGACTGATATCGTGTATGGAAAGACAGTGGTTGACTGATATTGGTTATGGAAAGACATTGGCGGACTGATATCGGGTATGGAGAGACAGTGCTTGACTGATATCAGGCATGGAAAGACAGTGGTTGACTGATATCGGATATGGAAAGACGGTGGTCGACGGATATCGGGTATGGAAAGACAGTGGTGGACTGATATCGGGTATGGAAAGACAGTGGTGGACTGATATCGGGTATGGAAAGACAATGGTGGACTAATATTGGACATGGAAAGACAGCGGTGGACTGATATCGGGTATGGAAAGACCTTGGAGGACTGATATCGGGTATGGAAAGACTGTGGTCGACAGATTTCGGGTATGGTAAGACAGTGGTTAACTGATATCGGGTACAGAAAGACAGTGGTCGACAGATATTGGGTATGGAAAGACAGTGGTTGACTGATATCGGGTATGGAAAGACCATGGTCGACTGATATCGGGTATTGAAAGACGGTGGTTGAATGATATCGTGTATGGAAAGACAGTGGTTGACAGATTTCGGCTATGGAAAGACAGTGCTTGACTGATATCGGGTATGGAAACACAGTGCTGGACTGATATCGGGTATGGAAAGACCGATAGTGTTCGGTATGGAAAGACAGTGGTGGTCTGATATCGGGTTTGGAAAGACAGTGCCCGACTGATGTCGGGTATGGAGAGACAGTGCTTGACTGATATCAGGTATGGAAAGACAGTGGTTGACTGATATCGGGTATGGAAAGACAGAGGTGGACTGATATCGGGTATGGAAAGACAGTGGTGGACTGATATTGGGTATGCAAAGACGGTGGTTGACTGATATAGGGTTTGGAAAGACAGTGGTTGACTGATATCGGATATGGAAAGACGGTGGTCGACGGATATCGGGTATCGAAAGACAGTGGTGGAATGATATCGGGTATGGAAAGACAGTGGTGGACTGATATCGGGTATGGAAAGACAATGGTGGACTGATATTGGACATGGAAAGACAGCGGTGGACTGATATCGGGTATGGAAAGACCATGGTCGACTGATATCGGGTATTGAAAGACCGTGGTTGACTGATATCGTGTATGGAAAGACAGTGGTTGACTGATATCGGGTATGGAAAGACATTGGTGGACTGATATCGGGTATGGAAAGACTGTGGTCGACAGATTTCGGGTATGGTAAGACAGTGGTTGACTGATATCGGGTACAGAAAGACAGTGGTCGACAGATATTGGGTATGGAAAGACAGTGGTTGACTGATATCGGGTATGGAAAGACCATGGTCGACTGATATCGGGTATTGAAAGACGGTGGTTGAATGATATCGTGTATGGAAAGACAGTGGTTGACAGATTTCGGGTATGGAAAGACAGTGCTTGACTGATATTGGGTATGGAAACACAGTGCTGGACTGATGTCGGGTATGGAAAGACCGATAGTGTTCGGTATGGAAAGACAGTGGTGGTCTGATATCGGGTTTGGAAAGACAGTGCCCGACTGATATCGGGTATGGAGAGACAGTGCTTGACTGATATCAGGTATGGAAAGACAGTGGTTGACTGATATCGGGTATGGAAAGACAGTGGTGGACTGATATCGGGTATGGAATGACAGTGGTGGACTGATATCGGGTATGGAAGGACAGTGCTGGACTGATATCGGTTATGGAAAGACTGTGGTCGACAGATTTCGGGTATGGAAAGACAGTGCTTGACTGATATCGGGTATGGAAACACAGTGCTGGACTGATATCGGGTATGGAAAGACCGATGGTGTTCGGTATGGAAAGACAGTGGTGGTCTGATATCGGGTTTAGAAAGACAGTGCCCGACTGATATCGGGTATGGAGAGACAGTGCTTGACTGATATCAGGTATGGAAAGACAGTGGTTGACTGATATCGGGTATGGAAAGACAGTGGTGGACTGATATCGGGTATGGAAACACAGTGCTGGACTGATATCGGGTATGGAAAGACCGATAGTGTTCGGTATGGAAAGACAGTGGTGGTCCGATATCGGGTTTGGAAAGACAGTGCCCGACTGATATCGGGTATGGAGAGACAGTGCTTGACTGATATCAGGTATGGAAAGACAGTGGTTGACTGATATCGGGTATGGAAAGATATTGGTGGACTGATATCCGGTATGGAAAGACTGGTCGACAGATTTCGGGTACGGAAAGACAGTGCTTGACTGATATCGGGTATGGAAACACAGTGCTGGACTGATGCCGGGTATGGAAAGACCGATAGTGTTGGGTATGGAAAGACAGTGGTGGTCTGATATCGGGTTTGGAAAGACAGTGCCCGACTGATATCGGGTATGGACAGACAGTGCTTGACTGATATCAGGTATGGAAAGACAGTGGTTGACTGATATCGGGTATGGAAAGACAGTGGTGGACTGATATCGGGTATGGAAAGACAGTGGTGGACTGATATCGGGTATGGAAGGACAGTGCTGGACTGATATCGGGGATGGAAAGACCGTGGTCGACTGATATCGGGTATGGAAAGGCAGTGGTTGACTGATTTCGGGTAAGAAAAGACAGTGTTTGACTGATATCGGATATGGAAAGACAGTGGTTGACTGATATCGGGTATGGAAAGACAGTGGTGGACTGATATCGGGTATGGAAAGACAGTGGTGGATTGATATCGGGTATGGAAAGACAGTTGTGGACTGATATCGGGTATGGAAAAACAGTGGTGGACTGATATCGGATATGGAAAGACAGTGGTTGACTGATATCAGGCATGGAAAGACGTTGGTGGACCGATATCGGGCATGGAATGAGTGGTGGACTGATATCGGGTATGGAAAGACAGTGGTGGATTGATATCGGGTATGGAAAGATAGTGGTGGATAGATATCGGGTATGGAAAGACAGTGGTGGACTGATATCGGGTCTGGAAAAACAGTGGTGGACTGATATCGGATATGGAAAGACAGTGGTTGACTGATATCGGGTATGGAAACACAGTGCTGGACTGATATCGGGTATGGAAAGACAGTGGTGGATTGATATCGGGTATGGAAAGACAGTGGTGGACTGATATCGGGTCTGGAAAAACAGTGGTGGACAGATATCGGATATGGAAAGACAGTGGTTGACTGATATCGGGTATGGAAACACAGTGCTGGACTGATATCGGGTATGGAAAGACCGTGGTCGACTTATTTCGGGTATGGAAAGGCAGTGTTTGACTGATTTTGGGTATGGAAAGACAGTGGTCGACTGATATCAGGTATGGAAAGACAGTGGTCGACTGATATCGGGTATGGAAAGACCGTGGTCGACTGATATCGGGTATGGAAAGGCAGTGGTTGACTGATTTCGGGTATGAAAAGACAGTGTTTGACTGATATCGGATATGGAAAGACAGTGGTTGACTAATATCGGGTATGGAAAGAAAGTGGTGGACTGATATCGGGTATGGAAAGACAGTGGTGGATTGATATCGGGTATGGAAAGACAGTGGTGGACTGATATCGGATATGGAAAGACAGTGGTTAACTGATATCAGGCATGAAAAGACATTGGTGGACTGATATCGGGCATGGAATGACAGTGGTGGACTGATATCGGGTATGAAGGCAGTGTTGGATTGATATCGGGTATGGAAAGATAGTGGTGGACTGATATCGGTTATGGAAAAACATTGGTGGACTGATATCGGATTTGGAAAGACAGTGGTTGACTGATATCAGGTATGGAAAGACAGTGGTGGACTGATATAGGGTATGGAAAGACAGTGGTGGACTGATATCGGGTCTGGAAAAACAGTGGTGGACTGATATCGGGTATGAAAAGACCATGGTCGACTTATTTCGGGTATGGAAAGGCAGTGTTTGACTGATTTCGGGTATGGAAAGACAGTGGTCGACTGATATCAGGTATGGAAAGACAGTGGTCGACTGATATCGGGTATGGAAAGACCGTGGTCGACTGATATCGGGTATGGAAAGGCAGTGGTTGAGTGATTTCGGTTGTGAAAAGACAGTGTTTGACTGATATCGGATATGGAAAGACAGTGGTTGACTGATATCGGGTATGGAAAGACAGGGGTGGACTGATATCGGGTATGGAAAGACAGTGGTGGATTGATATCGGGTATGGAGAGACAGTGGTGGACTGATATCGGGTATGGAAAAACATTGGTGGACTGATATCGGATTTGGAAAGACAGTGGTTGACTGATATCAGGTATGGAAAGACAGTGGTGGACTGATATAGGGTATGGAAAGACAGTGGTGGACTGATATCGGGTCTGGAAAAACAGTGGTGGACTGATATCGGGTATGAAAAGACCATGGTCGACTTATTTCGGGTATGGAAAGGCAGTGTTTGACTGATTTCGGGTATGGAAAGACAGTGGTCGACTGATATCAGGTATGGAAAGACAGTGGTCGACTGATATCGGGTATGGAAAGACCGTGGTCGACTGATATCGGGTATGGAAAGGCAGTGGTTGACTGATTTCGGTTGTGAAAAGACAGTGTTTGACTGATATCGGATATGGAAAGACAGTGGTTGACTGATATCGGGTATGGAAAGACAGGGGTGGACTGATATCGGGTATGGAAAGACAGTGGTGGATTGATATCGGGTATGGAGAGACAGTGGTGGACTGATATCGGGTATGGAAAAACAGTGGTGGACTGATATCGGATATGGAAAGACAGTGGTTGACTGATATCAGGCATGGAAAGACATTGGTGGACTAATATCGGGCATGGAATGACAGTGGTGGACTGATATCGGGTATGGAAAGACAGTGGTGGATTGATATCGGGTATGGAAAGATAGTGGTGGACTGATATCGGGTATGGAAAAACATTGGTGGACTGATATCGGATATGGAAAGACAGTGGTTGACTGATATCGGGTATGGAAACACAGTGCTGGACTGATATCGGGTATGGAAAGACCGTGGTCGACTTATTCCGGGTATGGAAAGGCAGTGTTTGACTGATTTCGGGTATGGAAAGACAGTGGTCGACTGATATCAGGTATGGAACGACAGTGGTCGACTGATATGGGATATGGAAAGATAGTGGTCTACTGATACCGGGTACGGAAAGACAGTGGTCGACTGATATCAGGTATGGAAAGACAGTGGTCGACTGATATCGGGTAAGGAAAGACAGTGGTCGACTGATATCGGGTATGGAAAGACAGTGGTGGATTGATATCGGGTATGGAAGGACAGTGGTCGACTGATATCGGATATGGAGTGACGGTTGTGGACTGATATCGGGTATGAAAAGACAGTGGTCGACTGATATCGGATATGGAATGACGGTTGTGGACTGATATCGGGTATGAAAAAACAGTGGTTGACTTATATCGGGTACGGAAAAACAGTGATGGATTGATATCGGGTATGGAAAGACAGTGGTGGACTGATATCGGGTATGGAAAGACAGTGGTGGACTGATATCGGATATGGAAAGACAGTGGTGGACTGATATCGGGTATGGAAAGCCAGTGGTCGATTGATATCGGTTATGGAAAGACAGTGGTCGACTCATATCGGGTATGGGAAGACAATGGTGGACTGATATCGGGTATTGAAAGACAGTTGTCGACTGATATCGGATATGGAAAGGCAGTGGTGGACTGATATCGGGTATGGAAAGCCAGTGGTCGACTGATATCGGGTATGGAAAGACAGTGGTCGACTCATATCGGGTATGGAAAGACAGTGGAGGACTGATATCGGGTATGGAAAGTCGGTGGTCGACTGATATCGGATATGGAAAGACAGTGGTGGACTGATATCGGGTATGGAAAGCCAGTGGTCGACTGATATCGGGTATGGAAAGACAGTGGTGGACAGATATCGGGTATGAAAGACAGTGGTCGACTGATATCGGATATGGAAAGACAGTGGTGGACTGATATCGGGTATGGTAAGCCAGTGGTCGACTGATATCGGGTATGGAAAGACAGTGAGCGACTCATATCGGGTATGGGAAGACAATGGTGGACTGATATCGGGTATTGAAAGACAGTGGTGAATTGATATCGGGTATGGAAAGACAGTGTCGGACTGATATTGGTCATGGAAAGAAAGTGACTGACTGATATCGGGTATGGAAAGACAGTGGTCGACTGATATCGGGTATGGAAAGAGACAGTGGTGGACTGATATCGGGTATGGAAAGACGGTGGTTGACTGATATCAGGTTTGAGAAGACCGTGGTCGACTGATATCGGGTATGGAAAGAGAGTGGTGGACTAATATTGGTTATGAAAAGACAGTGGTGGACTGACAGTGGTCTACTGATATCGGGTATGGAAAGACTGTGGTGTACTGATATCGGGTATGGAAAGACAGTGGTCTACTGATATCGGGTACGGAAAGACAGTTGTCGACTGATATCGGGTATGGAAAGACAGTGGTCGACTGATATCGGGTATGAAAGGACAGTGGTCGACGGATATCGGGTATGGAAAGAAATTGGTTGGCTGATATCGGGTACGGAAAGACAGTGGTCGACTGATATCGGGTAGGGAAAGACAGTGGTGGACTAATATCGGTTATGGAAAGACAGTGGTGGGTTGATATCGGGTATGGAAAGACAGTGGTGGACTGACTGATATCGGACATGGAAAGACAGTGGTCAGCTGATATCGGGTATGGAAAGACAGTGCTGGACTGATATCGGGTATGGAAAGACAATGGTCGACTGATATCGGGTATGGAAAGACAGTCGTCTACTGATATTGGGTATGGAAAGACAGTGGTTGACTGATATCGGGTATGGAAAGACAGTGGTGTACTGATATCGGGTATGGAAGGACAATGGTCGACTAATATTGGGTAAGGAAAGACAGTATTTGACTGATATCGGGTATGGAAAAGCAGTGGTTGACTGATATCGGGTATGGAAAGACAGTGGTGGACTGATATCGGGTTGGAAGGACAATGGTCGACTGATATCGGGTATGGAAAGACAGTCGTCTACTGATATTGGGTATGGAAAGACAGTGGTTGACTGATATCGGGTATGGAAAGACAGTGGTGTACTGATATCGGGTTTGGAAAGACAATGGTCGACTGATATCGGGTATAGAAAGACAGTGGACGACTGGTATCGGGTATGCAAAGACAGTGGGCTACAGATATCGGGTATGGAAAGACAGTGTTGGACTGATATCGGGTATGGAAAGACATTGGTCCACTTATATCGGGTACGGAAAGACAGTGGTCGAATGATATCGGGTATGGAAAGACTGTGGTCGACTGATATCGGGTATGGAAGTACAGTGGTCGACGGATATCGGGTATGGAAAGCCATTGTCGACTGATATCGGGTATAGAATGACAGTTTAGGACTGATATCGGGTATGGAAAGACAGTCGTCTACTGATATTGGGTATGGAAAAACAGTGGTTGACTGATATCGGGTATGGAAAGAGACAGTGGTGGACTGATATCGGGTATGGAAAGACGGTGGTTGACTGATATCAGGTTTGAGAAGACCGTGGTCGACTGATATCGGGTATGGAAAGAGAGTGGTGGACTAATATTGGTTATGAAAAGACAGTGGTGGACTGACAGTGGTCTACTGATATCGGGTATGGAAAGACTGTGGTGTACTGATATCGGGTATGGAAAGACAGTGGTCTACTGATATCGGGTACGGAAAGACAGTTGTCGACTGATATCGGGTATGGAAAGACAGTGGTCGACTGATATCGGGTATGAAAGGACAGTGGTCGACGGATATCGGGTATGGAAAGAAATTGGTTGGCTGATATCGGGTACGGAAAGACAGTGGTCGACTGATATCGGGTAGGGAAAGACAGTGGTGGACTAATATCGGTTATGGAAAGACAGTGGTGGGTTGATATCGGGTATGGAAAGACAGTGGTGGACTGACTGATATCGGACATGGAAAGACAGTGGTCAGCTGATATCGGGTATGGAAAGACAGTGCTGGACTGATATCGGGTATGGAAAGACAATGGTCGACTGATATCGGGTATGGAAAGACAGTCGTCTACTGATATTGGGTATGGAAAGACAGTGGTTGACTGATATCGGGTATGGAAAGACAGTGGTGTACTGATATCGGGTATGGAAGGACAATGGTCGACTAATATTGGGTAAGGAAAGACAGTATTTGACTGATATCGGGTATGGAAAAGCAGTGGTTGACTGATATCGGGTATGGAAAGACAGTGGTGGACTGATATCGGGTTGGAAGGACAATGGTCGACTGATATCGGGTATGGAAAGACAGTCGTCTACTGATATTGGGTATGGAAAGACAGTGGTTGACTGATATCGGGTATGGAAAGACAGTGGTGTACTGATATCGGGTTTGGAAAGACAATGGTCGACTGATATCGGGTATAGAAAGACAGTGGACGACTGGTATCGGGTATGCAAAGACAGTGGGCTACAGATATCGGGTATGGAAAGACAGTGTTGGACTGATATCGGGTATGGAAAGACATTGGTCCACTTATATCGGGTACGGAAAGACAGTGGTCGAATGATATCGGGTATGGAAAGACTGTGGTCGACTGATATCGGGTATGGAAGTACAGTGGTCGACGGATATCGGGTATGGAAAGCCATTGTCGACTGATATCGGGTATAGAATGACAGTTTAGGACTGATATCGGGTATGGAAAGACAGTCGTCTACTGATATTGGGTATGGAAAAACAGTGGTTGACTGATATCGGGTATGGAAAGACAGCGGTGGACTGATATCGGGTATAGAAAGACAGTGGTCGACTGTTATCGGGTATGCAAAGACAGTGAGCTACAGATATCGGGTATGGAAAGACAGTGGTGGACTGATATCGGGTATGGAAAGACATTGGTCCACTGATATCGGGTACGGAAAGACAGTGGTGGACTGATATCGGGTATGGAAAGACATTGGTCCACTGATATCGGGTACGGAAAGACAGTGGTCGACTGATATCGGATATAGAAAGACAGTGGTCGACTGATATCGGGTATGCAAAGACAGTGGTCTACTGATATCGGATATGGAAAGAGAGTGGTGGACTGATATCGGGTATGGAAAGACAGTTGTCGACTGATATCGGATATGGAAAGGCAGTGGTGGACTGATATCGGGTATGGAAAGCCAGTGGTCGACTGATATCGGGTATGGAAAGACAGTGGTCGACTCATATCGGGTATGGAAAGACATTGGAGGACTGATATCGGGTATGGAAAGTCGGTGGTCGACTGATATCGGATATGGAAAGAGAGTGGTGGACTGATATCGGGTATGGAAAGCCAGTGGTCGACTGATATCGGGTATGGAAAAACAGTGGTGGACTGATATCGGGTATGGAAAGACAGTGGTCGACTGATATCGGATATGGAAAGACAGTGGCGGACTGATATCGGGTATGGTAAGCCAGTGGTTGACTGATATCGGGTATGGAAAGACAGTGAGCGACTCATATCGGGTATGGGAAGACAATGGTGGACTGATATCGGGTATTGAAAGACAATGGTTGACTGACATCGGGTATGGAAAGACAGTGGTGAATTGATATCGGGTATGGAAAGACAGTGTCGGACTGATATTGGTCATGGAAAGAAAGTGACTGACTGATATCGGGTATGGAAAGACAGTGGTCGACTGATATCGGGTATGGAAAGAGACAGTGGTGGACTGATATCGGGTATGGAAAGACGGTGGTTGACTGATATCAGGTATGAGAATACCGTGGTCGACTGATATCGGGTTTGGAAAGAGAGTGGTGGACTAATATTGGTTATGAAAAGACAGTGGTGGACTGACAGTGGTCTACTGATATCGGGTATAGAAAGACTGTGGTGTACTGATATCGGGTATGGAAAGACAGTGGTCTACTGATATCGGGTACGGAAAGACAGTTGTCGACTGATATCGGGTATGGAAAGACAGTGGTCGACTGATATCGGGTATGAAAGGACAGTGGTCGACGGATATCGGGTATGGAAAGAAATTGGTTGACTGATATCGGGTACGGAAAGACAGTGGTCGACTGATATCGGGTAGGGAAAGACAGTGGTGGACTAATATCGGTTATGGAAAGACAGTGGTGGGTTGATATCGGGTATGGAAAGACAGTGGTGGACTGACTGATATCGGACATGGAGAGACAGTGGTCAGCTGATATCGGGTATGGAAAGACAGTGCTGGATTGATATCGGGTATGGAAAGACAATGGTCGACTGATATCGGGTATGGAAAGACAGTCGTCTACTGATATTGGGTATGGAAAGACAGTGGTTGACTGATATCGGCTATGGAAAGACAGTGGTGTACTGATATCGGGTATGGAAGGACAATGGTCGACTAATATCGGGTAAGGAAAGACAGTATTTGACTGATATCGGGTATGGAAAAGCAGTGGTTGACTGATATCGGGTATGGAAAGACAGTGGTGGACTGATATCGGGTATGGAAGGACAATGGTCGACTGATATCGGGTATGGAAAGACAGTCGTCTACTGATATTGGGTATGGAAAGACAGTGGTTGACTGATATCGGGTATGGAAAAACAAGGGTGGACTGATTTCGTATATGGAAAGACAGGGGTTGACTGAAATCGGATATGGAAAGACAGTGGTGGACTGATATCGGATATGAAAAGACGGTGGTTGACTGATATCGGATATGGAAAGACAGTGGTGGACTGATATCGGGTATGGAAAGACAGTGGTGGACTGATGTCGGGTATGGAAGGACAGTGTTGGACTGATAGCGGGTATGGAAAGCAATTGGATGACTGATATCAGAAAAGAAAGAGAGTGGTGGACTGATATTGGGTATGGAAAGACAGTGGTGTACTGATATCGGGTTTGGAAAGACAATGGTCGACTGATATAGGGTATAGAAAGACAGTGAACGACTGGTATCGGGTATGCAAAGACAGTTGGCTACAGATATCGGGTATGGAAAGACAGTGTTGGACTGATATCGGGTATGGAAAGACATTGGTCCACTTATATCGGGTACGGAAAGACAGTGGTCGACTGATATCGGGTATGGAAAGACTGTGGTCGACTGATATCGGGTATGGAAGTACAGTGGTCGACGGATATCGGGTATGGAAAGCCATTGTCGACTGATATCGGGTATAGAATGACAGTTTAGGACTGATATCGGGTAAGGAAAGACAGTCGTCTACTGATATTGGGTATGGAAAAACAGTGGTTGACTGATATCGGGTATGGAAAGACAGCGGTGGACTTATATCGGGTATAGAAAGACAGTGGTCGACTGTTATCGGGTATGCAAAGACAGTGAGCTACAGATATCGGGTATGGAAAGACAGTGGTGGACTGATATCGGGTATGGAAGTACAGTGGTCGACGGATATCGGGTATGGAAAGCCATTGTCGACTGATATCGGGTATAGAATGACAGTTTAGGACTGATATCGGGTAAGGAAAGACAGTCGTCTACTGATATTGGGTATGGAAAAACAGTGGTTGACTGATATCGGGTATGGAAAGACAGCGGTGGACATATATCGGGTATGGAAAGACATTGGTCCACTGATATCGGGTACGGAAAGACAGTGGTGGACTGATATCGGGTATGGAAAGACATTGGTCCACTGATATCGGGTACGGAAAGACAGTGGTCGACTGATATCGGATATAGAAAGACAGTGGTCGACTGATATCGGGTATGCAAAGACAGTGGTCTACTGATATCGGATATGGAAAGAGAGTGGTGGACTGATATCGGGTATGGAAAGACATTGGTCCACTGATATCGGGTACGGAAAGACAGTGGTCGACTGATATCGGGTTTGGAAAGACAGTGGTGGACTAATATCGGTTATGGAAAGACAGTGGTGGACTGATATTGGATATGGAAAGACAATGGTGGACTAACTGATATCGGTTATAGAAAGACAGTGGTCGACTGATATCGGGTATGGAAAGACAGTGTTTGTCTGATATCGGGTATGGAAAAACCGTGGTCGACTGATTTTGGGTATGGATAGACAGTATTTGACTGATATCGGGTATGGAAAAACAGTGGTTGACTGATATCGGGTATGGAAAGACAGTGTTGGACTGATATCGGGTATGGAAAGACATTGGTCCACTTATATCGGGTACGGAAAGACAGTGGTCGACTGATATTGGGCATGGAAAGACTGTGGTCGACTGATATCGGGTATGGAAGTACAGTGGTCGACGGATATCGGGTATGGAAAGACATTGTCGACTGATATCGGGTATTGAATGACAGTTTAGGACTGATATCGGGTATGGAAAGACAGTCGTCTACTGATATTGGGTATGGAAAGACAGTGGTTGACTGATATCGGGTATGGAAAGACAGCGGTGGACTGATATCGGGTATAGAAAGACAGTGGTCGACTGATATCGGGTATGCAAAGAGAGTGAGCTACAGATATCGGGTATGGAAAGACAGTGGTGGACTGATATCGGGTATGGAAAGACATTGGACCACTGATATCGGGTACGGAAAGACAGTGGTCGACTGATATCGGGTTTGGAAAGACAGTGGTGGACTAATATCAGTTATGGAAAGACAGTGGTGGACTGATATTGGATATGGAAAGACTGTGGTCGACTGATATCGGGTATGGAAGTACAGTGGTCGACGGATATCGGGTATGGAAAGACATTGTCGACTGATATCGGGTATTGAATGACAGTTTAGGACTGATATCGGGTATGGAAAGACAGTCGTCTACTGATATTGGGTATGGAAAGACAGTGGTTGACTGATATCGGGTATGGAAAGACAGCGGTGGACTGATATCGGGTATGGAAAGACAGTCGTCTACTGATATTGGGTATGGAAAGACAGTGGTTGACTGATATCGGGTATGGAAAGACAGCGGTGGACTGATATCGGGTAAAGAAAGACAGTGGTCGACTGATATCGGGTATGCAAAGAGAGTGAGCTACAGATATCGGGTATGGAAAGACAGTGGTGGACTGATATCGGGTATGGAAAGACATTGGTCCACTGATATCGGGTACGGAAAGACAGTGGTCGACTGATATCGGGTTTGGAAAGACAGTGGTGGACTAATATCAGTTATGGAAAGACAGTGGTGGACTGATATTGGATATGGAAAGACAAGGGTGGACTGACAGATATCGGTTATAGAAAGACAGTGGTCGACTGATATCGGGTATGGAAAGACAGTGTTTGTCTGATATCGAATATGGAAAAACCGTGGTCGACTGATTTTGGGTATGGATAGACAGTATTTGACTGATATCGGGTATGGAAAAACAGTGCTTGACTGATATCGGGTATGGAAAGACAGTGGTTGACTGATATCGGGTATGGAAAGACAGTGGTGTACTGATATCGGGTTTGGAAAGACAATGGTCGACTGATTTCGGGTATAGAAAGACAGTGGACGACTGGTATCGGGTATGCAAAGACAGTGGGCTACAGATATCGGGTATGGAAAGACAGTGTTGGACTGATATCGGGTATGGAAAGACATTGGTCCACTTATATCGGGTACGGAAAGACAGTGGTCGACTGATATCGGGTATGTAAAGACTGTGGTCCACTGATATCGGGTACGGAAAGACAGTGGTGGACTGATATCGGGTATGGAAAGACATTGGTCCACTGATATCGGGTACGGAAAGACAGTGGTCGACTGATATCGGATATAGAAAGACAGTGGTCGACTGATATCGGGTATGCAAAGACAGTGGTCTACTGATATCGGGTATGGAAAGAGAGTGGTGGACTGATATCGGGTATGGAAAGACATTGGTCCACTGATATCGGGTACGAAAAGACAGTGGTCGACTGATATCGGGTTTGGAAAGACAGTGGTGGACTAATATCGGTTATGGAAAGACAGTGGTGGATTGATATTGGATATGGAAAGACAATGGTGGACTGACTGATATCGGTTATAGAAAGACAGTGGTCGACTGATATCGGGTATGGAAAGACAGTGTTTGTCTGATATCGGGTATGGAAAAACCGTGGTCGACTGATTTTGGGTATGGATAGACAGTATTTGACTGATATCGGGTATGGAAAAACAGTGGTTGACCGATATCGGGTATGGAAAGTCAGTGGTTGACTGATATCGGGTATGGAAAGACAGTGGTGTACTGATATCAGGTTTGGAAAGACAATGGTCGACTGATATCGGGTATAGAAAGACAGTGGACGACTGGTATCGGGTATGGAAAGGCTGTTGTCGACTGATATCGGGTATGGAAGTACAGTGGTCGACGGATATCGGGTATGGAAAGACATTGTCGACTGATATCGGGTATAGAATGACAGTTTAGGACTGATATCGGGTATGGAAAGACAGTCGTCTACTGATATTGGGTATGGAAAGACAGTGGTTGACTGATATCGGGTATGGAAAGACAGCGGTGGACTGATATCGGGTATAGAAAGACAGTGGTCGACTTATATCGGGTATGCAAAGACAGTGAGCTACAGATATCGGGTATGGAAAGACAGTGGTGGACTGATATCGGGTATGGAAAGACATTGGTCCACTGATATCGGGTACGGAAAGACAGTGGTGGACTGATATCGGGTATGGAAAGACATTGGTCCACTGATATCGGGTACGGAAAGACAGTGGTCGACTGATATCGGAAATAGAAAGACAGTGGTCGACTGATATCGGGTATGCAAAGACAGTGGTCTACTGATATCGGGTATGGAAAGAGAGTGGTGGACTGATATCGGGTATGGAAAGACATTGGTCCACTGATATCGGGTACGGAAAGGCAGTGGTCGACTGATATCGGGTTTGGAAAGACAGTGGTGGACTAATATCGGTTATGGAAAGACAGTGGTGGACTGATATTGGATATGGAAAGACAATGGTGGACTGACTGATATCGGTTATAGACAGACAGTGGTCGACTGATATCGGGTATGGAAAGACAGTGTTTGTCTGATATCTGGTATGGAAAAACCGTGGTCGACTGATTTTGGGTATGGATAGACAGTATTTGGCTGATATCGGGTATGGAAAAACAGTGGTTGACCGATATCGGGTATGGAAAGACAGTGGTTGACTGATATCGGCTATGGAAAGACAGTGATGTACTGATATCGGGTTTGGAAAGACAATGGTCGACTGATATCGGGTATAGAAAGACAGTGGACGACTGGTATCGGGTATGCAAAGACAGTGGGCTACAGATATCGGGTATGGAAAGACAGTGCTGGACTGATATCGGGTATGGAAAGACATTGGTCCACTTATATCGGGTACGGAAAGACAGTGGTCGACTGATATCGGGTATGGAAAGGCTGTTGTCGACTGATATCGTGTATGGAAGTACAGTGGTCGACGGATATCGGGTATGGAAAGACATTGTCGACTGATATCGGGTATAGAATGACAGTTTAGGACTGATATCGGGTATGGAAAGACAGTCGTCTACTGATATTGGGTATGGAAAGACAGTGGTTGACTGATATCGGGTATGGAAAGACAGCGGTGGACTGATAACGGGTATAGAAAGACAGTGGTCGACTGATATCGGGTATGCAAAGACAGTGAGCTACAGATATCGGGTATGGAAAGACAGTGGTGGACTGATATCGGGCATGGAAAGACATTGGTCCACTGATATCGGGTATGGAAAGAGAGTGGTGGACTGATATCGGGTATGGAAAGACATTGGTCCACTGATATCGGGTACGGAAAGACAGTGGTCGACTGATATCGGGTTTGGAAAGACAGTGGTGGACTAATATCGGTTTTGGAAAGACAGTGGTGGACTGATATTGGATATGGAAAGACAATGGTGGACTGACTGATATCGGTTATAGAAAGACAGTGGTCGACTGATATCGGGTATGGAAAGACAGTGTTTGTCTGATATCGGGTATGGGAAAACCGTGGTCGACTGATTTTGGGTATGGATAGACAGTATTTGACTGATATCGGGTATGGAAAAACAGTGGTTGACTGATATCGGGTATGGAAAGACAGTGGTGGACTGATATCGGGTATGGAAAGACAACGGTCGATTGATATCGGGTATGGAAAGACAGTCGTCTACTGATATCGGGTATGGAAAGACAGTGTTGGACTGATATTGGGTATGGAAAGACAGTGGTCTACTGATATCGGATACGGAAAGACAGTGGTCGACTGATATCGGGTATGGAAGGACAGTGGTCGACTGATATCGGGTATGGAAGGACAGTGGTCAAAGGATTTCGGGTATGGAAAGACAGTGGTGTAGTGATATCGGGCGTGGAAAAACAGTGGTTGACTGATATCGGGTATGGAAAGACAGTGGTTGACTGATATCGGGTATGGAAAGACAGTGTTGGACTGATATCGGGTATGGAAAGACAGTGGTGGACTGATATCAGTTATGGAAAGACAATGGTGGACTGATATCGGACATGGAAAGACAGTGGTGGAATGATATCGGGTATGGAAAGACCATGGTCGACTGATATCGGGTATGGAATGGCAGTGGTCGACGGATTTCGGGTATGGAAAGACAGTGGTCGACTGATATCGGGTATGTAAGGACAGTGGTCGACGGATTTCGGGTATGGAAAGACAGTGGTGGAGTGATATCGGGTATGGAAAGACAATGGTGGACTGATATCGGGTATGGAAAAACAGTGCTTGACTGATATTGGGTATGGAAAGACAATGGTCGACTGATATCGGGTATGGAAAGACAGTGGTCTACTGATGTCGGGTATGGAAAGACAGTGGTGGACTGTTATTGGGTATGGAAAGACAGTGGTCTACTGGTATCGGGTACGGAAAGACAGTGGTCGACTGATATCGGGTATGGAAAGACAGTGGTCGACTGATATCGGGCATGGAAAGACAGTCGTCTACTGATGTCGGGTATGGAAAGACAGTGGTGGACTGTTATTGGGTATGGAAAGACAGTGGTCTACTGGTATCGGGTACGGAAAGACAGTGGTCGACTGATATCGGGTATGGAAAGACAGTGGTCGACTGATATCGGGCATGGAAGGACAGTGGTCGACGGATTTTGGGTATGAAAAGACAGTGGTTGACTGATATCGGGTATGGATAGACAGTGGTTGACTGATATCGAGTATGGGAAAACATTGGTGGACTGATATTGGGTGTGGAAAGACTGTTGTCGACAAATTTCGGGTATGGAAAGACAGTGGTTGACTGAAATCGGGTATGGAAAGACAGTGGTCGGCCGATATTGGTCATGGAAGGACAGTGGTCGACTGATATCGGGTATGGATAGACAGTGGTTGACTGATATCGGGTACGGAAAGACAGTGGTCGACTGATATCGGGTATGGAAAGGCTGTTGTCGACTGATATCGTGTATGGAAGTACAGTGGTCGACGGATATCGGGTATGGAAAGACATTGTCGACTGATATCGGGTATAGAATGACAGTTTAGGACTGATATCGGGTATGGAAAGACAGTCGTCTACTGATATTGGGTATGGAAAGACAGTGGTTGACTGATATCGGGTATGGAAAGACAGCGGTGGACTGATAACGGGTATAGAAAGACAGTGGTCGACTGATATCGGGTATGCAAAGACAGTGAGCTACAGATATCGGGTATGGAAAGACAGTGGTGGACTGATATCGGGTATGGAAAGACATTGGTCCACTGATATCGGGTATGGAAAGAGAGTGGTGGACTGATATCGGGTATGGAAAGACATTGGTCCACTGATATCGGGTACGGAAAGACAGTGGTCGACTGATATCGGGTTTGGAAAGACAGTGGTGGACTAATATCGGTTTTGGAAAGACAGTGGTGGACTGATATTGGATATGGAAAGACAATGGTGGACTGACTGATATCGGTTATAGAAAGACAGTGGTCGACTGATATCGGGTATGGAAAGACAGTGTTTGTCTGATATCGGGTATGGGAAAACCGTGGTCGACTGATTTTGGGTATGGATAGACAGTATTTGACTGATATCGGGTATGGAAAAACAGTGGTTGACTGATATCGGGTATGGAAAGACAGTGGTGGACTGATATCGGGTATGGAAAGACAACGGTCGATTGATATCGGGTATGGAAAGACAGTCGTCTACTGATATCGGGTATGGAAAGACAGTGTTGGACTGATATTGGGTATGGAAAGACAGTGGTCTACTGATATCGGATACGGAAAGACAGTGGTCGACTGATATCGGGTATGGAAGGACAGTGGTCGACTGATATCGGGTATGGAAGGACAGTGGTCAAAGGATTTCGGGTATGGAAAGACAGTGGTGTAGTGATATCGGGTGTGGAAAAACAGTGGTTGACTGATATCGGGTATGGAAAGACAGTGGTTGACTGATATCGGGTATGGAAAGACAGTGTTGGACTGATATCGGGTATGGAAAGACAGTGGTGGACTGATATCAGTTATGGAAAGACAATGGTGGACTGATATCGGACATGGAAAGACAGTGGTGGAATGATATCGGGTATGGAAAGACCATGGTCGACTGATATCGGGTATGGAATGGCAGTGGTCGACGGATTTCGGGTATGGAAAGACAGTGGTCGACTGATATCGGGTATGTAAGGACAGTGGTCGACGGATTTCGGGTATGGAAAGACAGTGGTGGAGTGATATCGGGTATGGAAAGACAATGGTGGACTGATATCGGGTATGGAAAAACAGTGCTTGACTGATATTGGGTATGGAAAGACAATGGTCGACTGATATCGGGTATGGAAAGACAGTGGTCTACTGATGTCGGGTATGGAAAGACAGTGGTGGACTGTTATTGGGTATGGAAAGACAGTGGTCTACTGGTATCGGGTACGGAAAGACAGTGGTCGACTGATATCGGGTATGGAAAGACAGTGGTCGACTGATATCGGGCATGGAAAGACAGTCGTCTACTGATGTCGGGTATGGAAAGACAGTGGTGGACTGTTATTGGGTATGGAAAGACAGTGGTCTACTGGTATCGGGTACGGAAAGACAGTGGTCGACTGATATCGGGTATGGAAAGACAGTGGTCGACTGATATCGGGCATGGAAGGACAGTGGTCGACGGATTTTGGGTATGAAAAGACAGTGGTTGACTGATATCGGGTATGGATAGACAGTGGTTGACTGATATCGAGTATGGGAAAACATTGGTGGACTGATATTGGGTGTGGAAAGACTGTTGTCGACAAATTTCGGGTATGGAAAGACAGTGGTTGACTGAAATCGGGTATGGAAAGACAGTGGTCGGCCGATATTGGTCATGGAAAGACAGTGGTCGACTGATATCGGGTATGGATAGACAGTGGTTGACTGATATCGGGTATGGAAAGACAATGGTTGACTGACATCGGGTATGGAAAGACTGCGGTCGACAGATTTCGGGTATGAAAAGAGAGTGGTTGACTGATATCGGGTATGGAAAGACAGTGGTCTACTGATATCGGATACGGAAAGACAGTGGTCAACTGATATCGAGTATGGAGAGACAGTGGTCGACTGATATTGGGTATGGGAGGACGGTGGTCGAATGATATAGGGTATGGAAAGACAGTGAATGACTGATATCGGGTCTGGATAGACAGTGGTTGACTGATATCGGGTATGGAAAGACATTGGTTGACTGATATCGGGTATGGAAAGACAGTGGTCTCTGATATCGGGTACGCAAAGACAGTGGTCGACTGATATCGATTATGGAAAGACAGTGGTCGACAGATATCGGGTACGGGAGGACAGTGGTCGAAGGTTATCGAGTATGGAAAGACATTGGTTGACTGATATCGGGTATGGAAAGACAGTGGTCGACTGATATCGGGAATGGAAAGACAGTGGTCGACTGATATCGGGTATGGAAGAACAGTGGTCGACGAATATCGGGTATGGAAAGACATTGGTTGACTGATATCGGGTATGGATAGACAGTGGTTGACTGATATCGGGTTTGGAAAGACAGTGGTCGACTGTTATCGGGTATGGAAAGACAGTGGTCGACTGATATTGGGTATGGAAGGACAGTGGTCTACAGATATCGGGTATGGAAAGACCGTGGTCGACTGATATCGGGTATAGAAAGACAGTGGTGGACTAATATTGGTTATGGAAAGACAGTGGTGGACTTATATTGGGTATGGAAAGACAGTGGTGGACTGACTGATATCGGGTATGGAAAGACAGTGTTCGACTGATATCGGGTATGGAAGGATAGTGGTCGACGGATTTCAGGTATGGAAAGACAGTGGTGGAGCGATATTGGGTGTGGAAAAACAGTGGTTGACTGATATCGGGTATGGAAAGACAGTGGTTGACTGATATCGGGTATGGAAAGACAGTGGTGGACTGATACCGGGTATGGAAAGACAGTGGTGGACTGATATCAGGTATGGAAAGACAAGGGTGGACTGATATCGGGTATGGAAGGACCATGATCGACTGATATCGTGTATGGAAAGACAGTGGTTGACTGATATCGGGTATGGATAGACAGTGGTTGACTGATATCGGTTATGGAAAGACATTGGTGGACTGATATCGAGTATGGAAAGACTTTGGTCGACAGATTTCGGGCATGGAAAGACAGTGGTTGACTGATATCGGGTATGGAAAGACAGTGGTTGACTGATATCTGGTATGAAAAGACAGTGGTGGACTGATATCGGGTATGGAAAGACAGTGGTTGACTGATATTGGGTATGGAAAGACAGAAGTCGACTGATATCGGGTATGGAAGGACAGTGGTTGACTGATATCGGGTATGGAAAGACAGTGATGAACTGATATGGGGCATGGAAAGACAGTGGTGGACTGATATCGGGTACGGAAAGACAGTGGTCGACCGATATTGGTTATGGAAAGACAGTGGTGGACTGCTATCGGGTATGGAAAGACAGTGCTCGACTGAAATCGGGTATGGAGAGACAGTGCTTGACTGATATCGGGTATGGAAATACAGTGGTGAACTGATATCGGGTATGGAAAGACAGTGGTGAACTTATATCGGTTATGGAAGGACAGTGTTGGACTGATAGCGGGTATGGAAAAGAATTCGATGACTGATATCGGGAAGGAAAGACAGTGGTGGACTGATATCGGGTATGGAAAGACAGTGGCGGATTGATATCGGGTATGCAAAGACAGTGGTGGACTGATATCGGGTATGGAAAGACAGTGGTGAACTTATATCGGTTATGGGAGGCCAGTGTTGGACTGATAGCGGGTATGGAAAAAATTTGATGACTGATATCGGGAAGGAAAGACAGTGGTGGACTGATATCGGGTATGGAAAGACAGTGGCGGATTGATATCGGGCATGCAAAGACAGTGGTGGACTGATATCGGGTATGGAAAAACAGTGGTGGACTGATATCGGATATGGAAAGACAGTGGTTGACTGATATCCGGTATGGGGTATGGAAAAACAGTGGTGGACTGATATCGGGTATGGAGAGACATTGGTGGACTGATATCTGGTATGGAAAGACTGTGATCGACAGATTTCGGGTATGGAAAGACAGCGGTTGACTGATATCGGGTATGGAAAGACAGTGGTCGACCAATATTGGGTATGGAAAGACATTGATCAACTGATATCGGGTATGAAAAGACAAGACAGTGGTGGACTAAAATCGGGTATGGAAAAACAGTGCTTGACTGATATCGGGTATGGAGAGACAGTGCTTGACTGATATCGGATATGGAAAGACAGTGGTTGACTGATATCGGGTGTGGAAAGACAGTGGTGGGCTGATATCGGGTATGGAAAGACAGTGGTGGACTGATTTCGGGTATGGAAGGACAGTGTTGGACTGATAGCGGGTATGGAAAGAAATTGGATGACTGATATCGGGAAGGAAGGACAGTGGTGGACTGATATCGGGTATGGAAAGACAGTGGTGGATCGATATCGAGTATGGAAAGACAGTGGTTGACTGATATCGGGTATGGAGAAACAGTGGTGGACTGATATCGTGTATGGAAATGCAGTGGTGGACTGATATCGGGTATGGAATGACAGTTGTGGACTGATATCGGGTATCGAAAGACAGTGGTGGACTGATATCGGGTATGGAAAGACAGTGGTGGACTGTTATCGGATATGGAAAGACAATGGTAGACTGATATCGGGTATGGAAAGGCAGTGAATGACTGATATCGTGTATGGAAAGACAGTGGTTGACTGATATCGTGTATGGAAAGGCAGTGGTGGATTGATATCGAGTATGGAAAGACAGTGGTTGACTGATATTGGGTATGGAAAAACAGTGGTGGACTGATATCGTGTATGGAAATGCAGTGGTGGACTGATATCGGGTATGGAATGACAGTTGTGGACTGATATCGGGTATCGAAAGACAGTGGTGGACTGATATCGGGTATGGAAAGACAGTGGTGGGCTGATATCGGGTATGGAAAGACAGTGGTGGACTGATTTCGGGTATGGAAGGACAGTGTTGGACTGATAGCGGGTATGGAAAGAAATTGGATGACTGATATCGGGAAGGAAGGACAGTGGTGGACTGATATCGGGTATGGAAAGACAGTGGTGGATTGATATCGAGTATGCAAAGACAGTGGTTGACTGATATCGGGTATGGAGAAACAGTGGTGGACTGATATCGTGTATGGAAATGCAGTGGTGGACTGATATCGGGTATGGAATGACAGTTGTGGACTGATATCGGGTATCGAAAGACAGTGGTGGACTGATATCGGGTATGGAAAGACAGTGGTGGACTGTTATCGGATGTGAAAAGACAATGGTAGACTGATATCGGGTATGGAAAGGCACTGAATGACTGATATCGTGTATGGAAAGACAGTGGTTGACTGATATCGTGTATGGAAAGGCAGTGGTGGACTGATATCGGGTATGGAATGACAGTTCTGGACTGATATCGGGATGGAAAAACAGTGATTGACTGATATCGGATGTGGAAAGGTAGTGGTTGACTGATATCGGGTATGGAAAGACAGTGGTGGACTGATATCGGGTATGGAAAAACAAGGGTGGACTGATATCGGGTATGGAAAGACAGTGGTGGACTGATATCGGGTTTAGAATGACAGTGCTTGACTGATATCGGGTATGGGAAGACAGTGTTCGACTGATGTCGGATATGGAATGACAGTTCTGGACTGATATCGGGTGACAGTGGTTGATTGATATCGGGTATGGAAAGACAGTGGTGGACTGATATCGGATATGGAAAGACAGTGGTGGACTGATATCGCATATGGAAGGACAGTGTTGGACTGATAGCGGGTATGGAAAGAAATTGGATGACTGATATCGGGAAGGAAAGACAGTGGTGGACTGATTTCGGGTATGGAAAGACAGTGGTGGATTGATATCGTGCATGGAAAGACAGTGGTTGACTGATATCGGGTATGAAGAAACAGTGGTGGACTGATATCGGATATGGAACGACAGTGGTTGACTGATATCGGGTATGGAAAGACAGTGGTGGACTGATATCGGGTATGGAGAGACAGTGGTATACTGATATCGGGTATGGAAAGGCAGTGAATGACTGATATCGGGTATGGAAAGACAGTGGCTGACTGATATCGTGTATGGAAAGGCAGTGGTGGACTGATATCGGGTATGGAAAGACAGTGGTGGACTGATAACAGGTATGGAAAGACAGTGCTTGACTGATATCGGGTATGGCAAAACAGTGCTCGACTGATGTCAGGTATGGAGAGACAGTGCTTGACTGATATCGGGTATGGAAAGACAGTGGTTGACTGATATCGGGTATGGAAAGACAGTGGTGGACTGATATCGGGTATGGAAAGACAGTGGTGGACTGATGTCGGGTATGGAAGGACAGTGTTGGACTGATAGCGGGTATGGAAAGAAATTGGATGACTGATATCAGAAAGGAAAGACAGTGGTGGACTGATATCGGGTATGGAAAGACAGTGGTGGATTGATATCGGGTATGAAAAGACAGTGAGGGACTGATATCGGGTATGGAAAACATTGTTGGACTGATATCGGATATGGAAAGACAGTGGTTGACTGATATCGTGTATGGAAAGACAGTGGTGGACTGATATCGGGTATGGAAAGACAGTGGTGGACTGATATCGGGGATGGAAAGACAATGCTTGACTGATATCGGGTATGGGAAGACAGTGTTCGACTGATATCGGATATCGAATGACAGTTGTGGACTGATATCGGGTATGGAAAGACAGTGGTGGACTGATCTCGGGGATGGAAAGACAATGCTTGACTGATATCGGGTATGGGAAGACAGTGTTCGACTGATATCGGATATGGAATGACAGTGTTGGACTGATAGCGGGTATGGAAAGAAATTGGATGACTGATATCAGAAAGGAAAGACAGTGGTGGACTGATATCGGGTATGGAAAGCCAGTGGTTGACTGATATCGGGAATGAAAAGACAGTGGTGGACTGATATCGGGTATGGAAAGACAGTGGTTGACTGATATCGGGTATGGAAGGACAGTGGCTGACAGATATCGGGAATGGAAAGACAGTGGTGGACTGATATCAGGTATGGAAAGACAGTGCTTGACTGATATCGGGTATGGCAAAACAGTGCTCGACTGATGTCGGGTATGGAGAGACAGTGCTTGACTGATATCGGGTATGGAAAGACAGTGGTTGACTGATATCGGGTATGGAAAGACAGTGGTGGACTGATATCGGGTATGGAAAGACAGTGGTGGACTGATGTCGGGTATGGAAGGACAGTGTTGGACTGATAGCGGGTATGGAAAGAAATTGGATGAGTGATATCAGAAAGGAAAGACAGTGGTGGACTGATATCGGGTATGGAAAGACAGTGGTGGATTGATATCGGGTATGAAAAGACAGTGAGGGACTGATATCGGGTATGGAAAACAGTGTTGGACTGATATCGGATATGGAAAGACAGTGGTTGACTGATATCGTGTATGGAAAGACAGTGGTGGACTGATATCGGGTATGGAAAGACAGTGGTGGACTGATATCGGGGATGGAAAGACAATGCTTGACTGATATCGGGTATGGGAAGACAGTGTTCGACTGATATCGGTTATGGAATGACAGTTGTGGACTGATATCGGGTATGGAAAGACAGTGGTGGACTGATATCGGGGATGGAAAGACAATGCTTGACTGATATCGGGTATGGGAAGACAGTGTTCGACTGATATCGGATATGGAATGACAGTGTTGGACTGATAGCGGGTATGGAAAGAAATTGGATGACTGATATCAGAAAGGAAAGACAGTCGTGGACTGATATCGGGTATGGAAAGACAGTGGTGAATTGATATCGGGTATGGAAAGACAGTGAGGGACTGATATCGGGTATGGAAAACAGTGTTGGACTGATATCGGATATGGAAAGACAGTGGTTGACTGATATCGGATATGGAAAGGTAGTGGTTGATTGATATCGGGTATGGAGAGACAGTGGTGGACTGATATCGGGTATGGACAAACAAGGGTGGACTGATTTCGTATATGGAAAGACAGGGGTTGACTGACATCGGATATGGAAAGACAGTGGTGGACTGATATCGGGTATGAAAAGACGGTGGTTGACTGATATCGGATATGGAAAGACAGTGGTGGACTGATATCGGGTAAGGAAAGACAGTGGTCGAATGAAATCGGGTATGAAAAGACAGTGGTCGACTGATATCGGAAATGAAAAGACGGTGGTTGACTGATATCGGATATGGAAAGACAGTGGTGGACTGATATCGGGTATGGAAAGACAGTGGTGGACTGATATCGGGGATGGAAAGACAATGCTTGACTGATATCGGGTATGGGAAGACAGTGTTCGACTGATATCGGATATGGAATGACAGTGTTGGACTGATAGCGGGTATGGAAAGAAATTGGATGACTGATATCAGAAAGGAAAGACAGTCGTGGACTGATATCGGGTATGGAAAGACAGTGGTGGACTGATATCGGGTATGGAAAGACAGTGGTGGACTGATATCGGGTATGGAAAAACAGTGGTGGACTGATATCGGATATGGAAAGACAGTGGTTGACTGATATCGGATATGGAAAGGTAGTGGTTGATTGATATCGGATATGGAAAGACAGTGGTGGACTGATATCGGGTATGGACAAACAAGGGTGGACTGATTTCGTATATGTAAAGACAGGGGTGGACTGACATCGGATATGGAAAGACAGTGGTGGACTGATATCGGGTATGAAAAGACGGTGGTTGACTGATATCGGATATGGAAAGACAGTGGTGGACTGATATCGGGTAAGGAAAGACAGTGGTCGAATGAAATCGGGTATGAAAAGACAGTGGTCGACTGATATCGGAAATGAAAAGACGGTGGTTGACTGATATCGGATATGGAAAGACAGTGGTGGACTGATATCGGGTATGGAAAGACAGTGGTGGACTGATATCGGGGATGGAAAGACAATGCTTGACTGATATCGGGTATGGGAAGACAGTGTTCGACTGATATCGGATATGGAATGACAGTGTTGGACTGATAGCGGATATGGAAAGAAATTGGATGACTGATATCAGAAAGGAAAGACAGTCGTGGACTGATATCGGGTATGGAAAGACAGTGGTGGACTTATATCGGGTATGGAAAGACAGTGAGGGACTGATATCGGGTATGGAAAACAGTGTTGGACTGATATCGGATATGGAAAGACAGTGGTTGACTGTTATCGGATATGGAAAGGTAGTGGTTGATTGATATCGGGTATGGAAAGACAGTGGTGGACTGATATCGGGTATGGACAAACAAGGGTGGACTGATTTCGTATATGGAAAGACAGGGGTTGACTGACATCGGATATGGAAAGACAGTGGTGGACTGATATCGGGTATGAAAAGACGGTGGTTGACTGATATCGGATATGGAAAGACAGTGGTGGACTGATATCGGGTAAGGAAAGACAGTGGTCGAATGAAATCGGGTATGAAAAGACAGTGGTCGACTGATATCGGAAATGAAAAGACGGTGGTTGACTGATATCGGATATGGAAAGACAGTGGTGGACTGATATCGGGTAAGGAAAGACAGTGGTCAACTGATATCGGGTATGGAAAGACAGTGTTCGACTAATATCGGATATGGAATGACAGTTGTGAACTGATATCGGGTATGGAAAAACAGTGGTTGACTGATATCGGATATGGAAAGGTAGTGGTTGACTGATATCGGTTATGGAAAGGTAGTGGTTGATTGATATCGGGTATGGAAAGACAGTGGTGGACTGATATCGGGTATGGAAAAACAAGGGTGGACTGATTTCGTATATGGAAAGACAGGGGTTGACTGACATCGGATATGGAAAGACAGTGGTTGACTGATATCGGATATGGAAAGGTAGTGGTTGATTGATATCGGGTATGGAAAGACAGTGGTGGACTGATATCGGGTATGGAAAAACAAGGGTGGACTGATTTCGTATATGGAAAGACAGGGGTTGACTGACATCGGATATGGAAAGACAGTGGTTGACTGATATCGGATATGGAAAGGTAGTGGTTGATTGATGTCGGGTATGGAAAGACAGTGGTGGACTGATATCGGGGATGGAAAGACAATGCTTGACTGATATCGGGTATGGGAAGACAGTGTTCGACTGATATCGGATATGGAATGACAGTTGTGGACTGATATCGGGTATGGAAAGACAGTGGTGGACTGATATCGGGGACGGAAAGACAATGCTTGACTGATATCGGGTATGGGAAGACAATGTTCGACTGATATCGGATATGGAATGACAGTGTTGGACTGATAGCGGGTATGGAAAGAAACTGGATGACTGATATCAGAAAGGAAAGAAAGTGGTGGACTGATATCGGGTATGGAAAGACAGTGGTGGATTGATATCGGGTATGGAAAGACAGTGAGGGACTGATATCGGGTATGGAAAACAGTGTTGGACTGATATCGGATATGGAAAGACAGTGGTTGACTGATATCGGATATGGAAAGGTAGTGGTTGATTGATATCGGGTATGGAAAGACAGTGGTGGACTGATATCGGGTATGGAAAAGCAAGGGTGGACTGATTTCGTATATGGAAAGACAGGGGTTGACTGACATCGGATATGGAAAGACAGTGGTGGACTGATATCGGGTATGAAAAGACGGTGGTTGACTGATATCGGATATGGAAAGACAGTGGTGGACTGATATCGGGTAAGGAAAGACAGTGGTCGAATGAAATCGGGTATGAAAAGACAGTGGTCGACTGATATCGGAAATGAAAAGACGGTGGTTGACTGATATCGGATATGGAAAGACAGTGGTGGACTGATATCGGGTATGGAAAGACAGTGGTGGACTGATATCGGGGATGGAAAGACAATGCTTGACTGATATCGGGTATGGGAAGACAGTGTTCGACTGATATCGGATATGGAATGACAGTGTTGGACTGATAGCGGGTATGGAAAGAAATTGGATGACTGATATCAGAAAGGAAAGACAGTCGTGGACTGATATCGGGTATGGAAAGACAGTGGTGGACTGATATCGGGTATGGAAAGACAGTGAGGGACTGATATCGGGTATGGAAAACAGTGTTGGACTGATATCGGATATGGAAAGACAGTGGTTGACTGTTATCGGATATGGAAAGGTAGTGGTTGATTGATATCGGGTATGGAAAGACAGTGGTGGACTGATATCGGGTATGGACAAACAAGGGTGGACTGATTTCGTATATGGAAAGACAGGGGTTGACTGACATCGGATATGGAAAGACAGTGGTGGACTGATATCGGGTAAGGAAAGACAGTGGTCGAATGAAATCGGGTATGAAAAGACAGTGGTCGACTGATATCGGAAATGAAAAGACGGTGGTTGACTGATATCGGATATGGAAAGACAGTGGTGGACTGATATCGGGTAAGGAAAGACAGTGGTCAACTGATATCGGGTATGGAAAGACAGTGTTCGACTAATATCGGATATGGAATGACAGTTGTGAACTGATATCGGGTATGGAAAAACAGTGGTTGACTGATATCGGATATGGAAAGGTAGTGGTTGACTGATATCGGTTATGGAAAGGTAGTGGTTGATTGATATCGGGTATGGAAAGACAGTGGTGGACTGATATCGGGTATGGAAAAACAAGGGTGGACTGATTTCGTATATGGAAAGACAGGGGTTGACTGACATCGGATATGGAAAGACAGTGGTTGACTGATATCGGATATGGAAAGGTAGTGGTTGATTGATATCGGGTATGGAAAGACAGTGGTGGACTGATATCGGGTATGGAAAAACAAGGGTGGACTGATTTCGTATATGGAAAGACAGGGGTTGACTGACATCGGATATGGAAAGACAGTGGTTGACTGATATCGGATATGGAAAGGTAGTGGTTGATTGATGTCGGGTATGGAAAGACAGTGGTGGACTGATATCGGGGATGGAAAGACAATGCTTGACTGATATCGGGTATGGGAAGACAGTGTTCGACTGATATCGGATATGGAATGACAGTTGTGGACTGATATCGGGTATGGAAAGACAGTGGTGGACTGATATCGGGGACGGAAAGACAATGCTTGACTGATATCGGGTATGGGAAGACAATGTTCGACTGATATCGGATATGGAATGACAGTGTTGGACTGATAGCGGGTATGGAAAGAAACTGGATGACTGATATCAGAAAGGAAAGAAAGTGGTGGACTGATATCGGGTATGGAAAGACAGTGGTGGATTGATATCGGGTATGGAAAGACAGTGAGGGACTGATATCGGGTATGGAAAACAGTGTTGGACTGATATCGGATATGGAAAGACAGTGGTTGACTGATATCGGATATGGAAAGGTAGTGGTTGATTGATATCGGGTATGGAAAGACAGTGGTGGACTGATATCGGGTATGGAAAAACAAGGGTGGACTGATTTCGTATATGGAAAGACAGGGGTTGACTGACATCGGATATGGAAAGACAGTGGTGGACTGATATCGGGTATGAAAAGACGGTGGTTGACTGATATCGGATATGGAAAGACAGTGGTGGACTGATATCGGGTAAGGAAAGACAGTGGTCGACTGAAATCGGGTATGGAAAGACAGTGGTCGACTGATATCGGGTATGAAAAGACGGTGGTTGACTGATATCGGATATGGAAAGACAGTGGTGGACTGATATCGGGTAAGGAAAGACAGTGGTCTTCTAATATCGGGTATGGAAAGACAGTGTTCGACTGATATCGGATATTGAATGACAGTTGTGAACTGATATCGGGTAAGGAAAAACAGTGGTTGACTGATATCGGATATGGAAAGGTAGTGGTTGACTGATATCGGTTATGGAAAGGTAGTGGTTGATTGATATCGGGTATGGAAAGACAGTGGTGGACTGATATCGGGTATGGAAAAACAAGGGTGGACTGATTTCGTATATGGAAAGACAGGGGTTGACTGAAATCGGATATGGAAAGACAGTGGTGGACTGATATCGGGTATGAAAAGACGGTGGTTGACTGATATCGGATATGGAAAGACAGTGGTGGACTGATATCGGGTAAGGAAAGACAGTGGTCGAATGAAATCGGGTATGAAAAGACAGTGGTCGACTGATATCGGAAATGAAAAGACGGTGGTTGACTGATATCGGATATGGAAAGACAGTGGTGGACTGATATCGGGTATGGAAAGACAGTGGTGGACTGATATCGGGGATGGAAAGACAATGCTTGACTGATATCGGGTATGGGAAGACAGTGTTCGACTGATATCGGATATGGAATGACAGTGTTGGACTGATAGCGGGTATGGAAAGAAATTGGATGACTGATATCAGAAAGGAAAGACAGTCGTGGACTGATATCGGGTATGGAAAGACAGTGGTGGACTGATATCGGGTATGGAAAGACAGTGAGGGACTGATATCGGGTATGGAAAACAGTGTTGGACTGATATCGGATATGGAAAGACAGTGGTTGACTGTTATCGGATATGGAAAGGTAGTGGTTGATTGATATCGGGTATGGAAAGACAGTGGTGGACTGATATCGGGTATGGACAAACAAGGGTGGACTGATTTCGTATATGGAAAGACAGGGGTTGACTGACATCGGATATGGAAAGACAGTGGTGGACTGATATCGGGTAAGGAAAGACAGTGGTCGAATGAAATCGGGTATGAAAAGACAGTGGTCGACTGATATCGGAAATGAAAAGACGGTGGTTGACTGATATCGGATATGGAAAGACAGTGGTGGACTGATATCGGGTAAGGAAAGACAGTGGTCAACTGATATCGGGTATGGAAAGACAGTGTTCGACTAATATCGGATATGGAATGACAGTTGTGAACTGATATCGGGTATGGAAAAACAGTGGTTGACTGATATCGGATATGGAAAGGTAGTGGTTGACTGATATCGGTTATGGAAAGGTAGTGGTTGATTGATATCGGGTATGGAAAGACAGTGGTGGACTGATATCGGGTATGGAAAAACAAGGGTGGACTGATTTCGTATATGGAAAGACAGGGGTTGACTGACATCGGATATGGAAAGACAGTGGTTGACTGATATCGGATATGGAAAGGTAGTGGTTGATTGATATCGGGTATGGAAAGACAGTGGTGGACTGATATCGGGTATGGAAAAACAAGGGTGGACTGATTTCGTATATGGAAAGACAGGGGTTGACTGACATCGGATATGGAAAGACAGTGGTTGACTGATATCGGATATGGAAAGGTAGTGGTTGATTGATGTCGGGTATGGAAAGACAGTGGTGGACTGATATCGGGGATGGAAAGACAATGCTTGACTGATATCGGGTATGGGAAGACAGTGTTCGACTGATATCGGATATGGAATGACAGTTGTGGACTGATATCGGGTATGGAAAGACAGTGGTGGACTGATATCGGGGACGGAAAGACAATGCTTGACTGATATCGGGTATGGGAAGACAATGTTCGACTGATATCGGATATGGAATGACAGTGTTGGACTGATAGCGGGTATGGAAAGAAACTGGATGACTGATATCAGAAAGGAAAGAAAGTGGTGGACTGATATCGGGTATGGAAAGACAGTGGTGGATTGATATCGGGTATGGAAAGACAGTGAGGGACTGATATCGGGTATGGAAAACAGTGTTGGACTGATATCGGATATGGAAAGACAGTGGTTGACTGATATCGGATATGGAAAGGTAGTGGTTGATTGATATCGGGTATGGAAAGACAGTGGTGGACTGATATCGGGTATGGAAAAACAAGGGTGGACTGATTTCGTATATGGAAAGACAGGGGTTGACTGACATCGGATATGGAAAGACAGTGGTGGACTGATATCGGGTATGAAAAGACGGTGGTTGACTGATATCGGATATGGAAAGACAGTGGTGGACTGATATCGGGTAAGGAAAGACAGTGGTCGACTGAAATCGGGTATGGAAAGACAGTGGTCGACTGATATCGGGTATGAAAAGACGGTGGTTGACTGATATCGGATATGGAAAGACAGTGGTGGACTGATATCGGGTAAGGAAAGACAGTGGTCTTCTAATATCGGGTATGGAAAGACAGTGTTCGACTGATATCGGATATTGAATGACAGTTGTGAACTGATATCGGGTAAGGAAAAACAGTGGTTGACTGATATCGGATATGGAAAGGTAGTGGTTGACTGATATCGGTTATGGAAAGGTAGTGGTTGATTGATATCGGGTATGGAAAGACAGTGGTGGACTGATATCGGGTATGGAAAAACAAGGGTGGACTGATTTCGTATATGGAAAGACAGGGGTTGACTGAAATCGGATATGGAAAGACAGTGGTGGACTGATATCGGATATGAAAAGACGGTGGTTGACTGATATCGGATATGGAAAGACAGTGGTGGACTGATATCGGGTATGGAAAGACAGTGGTGGACTGATGTCGGGTATGGAAGGACAGTGTTGGACTCATAGCGGGTATGGAAAGAAATTGGATGACTGATATCAGAAAAGAAAGAGAGTGGTGGACTGATATTGGGTATGGAAAGACAGTGGTGGATTGATATCGGGTATGGAAAGACAGTGAGTGGTTGACTGATATCGGGTATGGAAAGACAGCGGTGGACTGATATCGGGTATGGAAAGACAGTAGTGGATTGATATCGGGTATGGAAAGACAGTGAGGGACTGATATCGGGTATGGAAAACAGTGTTGGACTGATATCGGATATGGAAAGACAGTGGTTGACTGATATCGGATATGGAAAGGTAGTGGTTGATTGATATCAGGTATGGAAAGACAGTGGTGGACTGATATCGGGTATGGAAAAACAAGGGTGGACTGATTTCGTATATGGAAAGACAGGGGTTGACTGACATCGGATATGGAAAGACAGTGGTGGACTGATATCGGTTATGAAAAGACGGTGGTTGACTGATATCGGATATGGAAAGACAGTGGTGGACTGATATCGGGTAAGGAAAGACAGTGGTTGACTGAAATCGGGTATGGAAAGACAGTGGTCGACTGATATCGGGTATGAAAAGACGGTGGTTGACTGATATCGGATATGGAAAGACAGTGGTGGACTGATATCGGGTAAGGAAAGACAGTGGTCGACTGATATCGGGTATGGAAAGACAGTATTCGACTGATATCGGATATGGAAAGACAGTTGTGAACTGATATCGGGTATGGAAAAACAGTGGTTGACTGATATCGGATATGGAAAGGTAGTGGTTGACTGATATCGGTTATGGAAAGACAGTGGCGGACTGATATCGGGTATGGAAAAACAAGGGTGGACTGATATCGTATATGGAAAGACAGTGGTTGACTGATGTGGGATATGGAAAGACAGTGGTGGACTGATATCGGGTATGAAAAGACGTTGATTGACTGATATCGGATTTGGAAAGACAGTGGTGGACTGATATCGGGTATGGAAATACAGTGTTCGACTGATATCGGGTATGGAAAGACAGTGGTTGACTGATAACGGATATGGAAAGGTATTGGTTGACTGATATCGGGTATGGAAAGAGAGTGGTGGACTGATATCGGGTATGGAAAACAGTGTTGGACTGATATCGGATATGGAAAGACAGTGGTTGACTGAAAACGGATATGGAAAGGTAGTGGTTGATTGATATCGGGTATGGAAAGACAGTGGTGGACTGATATCGGGTATGGAAAAACAAGGGTGGTCTGATTTCTTATATGGAAAGACAGCGGTTGACTGACATCGGATATGGAAAGACAGTGGTGGACTGATATCGGGTATGAAAAGACGGTGGTTGACTGATATCGGATATGGAAAGACAGTGGTGGACTGATATCGGGTAAGGAAAGACAGTGGTTGACTGAAATCGGGTATGGAAAGACAGTGGTGGACTGATATCGGTTATGAAAAGACGGTGGTTGACTGATATCGGATATGGAAAGACAGTGGTGGACTGATATCGGGTAAGGAAAGACAGTGGTTGACTGAAATCGGGTATGGAAAGACAGTGGTCGACTGATATCGGGTATGAAAAGACAGTGGTGGACTGATATTGGGTATGAAAAGACGGTGGTTGACTGATATCGGATATGGAAAGACAGTGGTGGACTGATATCGGGTAAGGAAAGACAGTGGTTGACTGAAATCGGGTATGGAAAGACAGTGGTGGACTGATATCGGTTATGAAAAGACGGTGGTTGACTGATATCGGATATGGAAAGACAGTGGTGGACTGATATCGGGTAAGGAAAGACAGTGGTTGACTGAAATCGGGTATGGAAAGACAGTGGTCGACTGATATCGGGTATGAAAAGACGGTGGTTGACTGATATCGGATATGGAAAGACAGTGGTGGACTGATATCGGGTAAGGAAAGACAGTGGTCGACTGATATCGGGTATGGAAAGACAGTGTTCGACTGATATCGGATATGGAAAGACAGTTGTGAACTGATATCGGGTATGGAAAAACAGTGGTTGACTGATATCGGATATGGAAAGGTAGTGGTTGACTGATATCGGTTATGGAAAGACAGTGGCGGACTGATATCGGGTATGGAAAAACAAGGGTGGACTGATATCGTATATGGAAAGACAGTGGTTGACTGATGTGGGATATGGAAAGACAGTGGTGGACTGATATCGGGTATGAAAAGACGTTGATTGACTGATATCGGATTTGGAAAGACAGTGGTGGACTGATATCGGGTATGGAAATACAGTGTTCGACTGATATCGGGTATGGAAAGACAGTGGTTGACTGATAACGGATATGGAAAGGTATTGGTTGACTGATATCGGGTATGGAAAGAGAGTGGTGGACTGATATCGGGTATGGAAAACAGTGTTGGACTGATATCGGATATGGAAAGACAGTGGTTGACTGAAAACGGATATGGAAAGGTAGTGGTTGATTGATATCGGGTATGGAAAGACAGTGGTGGACTGATATCGGGTATGGAAAAACAAGGGTGGACTGATTTCTTATATGGAAAGACAGCGGTTGACTGACATCGGATATGGAAAGACAGTGGTGGACTGATATCGGGTATGAAAAGACGGTGGTTGACTGATATCGGATATGGAAAGACAGTGGTGGACTGATATCGGGTAAGGAAAGACAGTGGTTGACTGAAATCGGGTATGGAAAGACAGTGGTCGACTGACATCGGGTATGAAAAGACGGTGGTTGACTGATATCGGATATGGAAAGACAGTGGTGGACTGATATCGGGTAAGGAAAGACAGTGATGGACTGATATCGGGTATGGAAAGACAGTGTTCGACTGATATCGGATATGGAATGACAGTTGTGAACTGATATCGGGTATGGAAAAACAGTGGTTGACTGATATCGGATATGGAAAGGTAGTGGTTGACTGATATCGGTTATGGAAAGACAGTGGCGGACTGATATCGGGTATGGAAAAACAATGGTGGACTGATATCGTATATGGAAGGACAGTGGTTGACTGATGTGGGATATGGAAAGACAGTGGTGGACTGATATCGGGTATGAAAAGACGTTGATTGACTGATATCGGATTTGGAAAGACAGTGGTGGACTGATATCGGGTATGGAAATACAGTGTTCGACTGATATCGGGTATGGAAAGACAGTGGTTGATTGATAACGGATATGGAAAGGTATTGGTTGACTGATATCGGGTATGGAAAGAGAGTGGTGGACTGATATTGGGTATGGAAAAACAGTGGTGGGCTGATATTGTATATGAAAAGACAGTGGTTGACTGATATCGGATATGGAAAAACAGTGGTCGACTGATATCGGGTATGGAAAGACAGTGGTGGCCTGATATCGGGTATGGAAAGACAGTTGTTGACTGATATCGGTTATGGAAAGACAGTGGTTGACTGATATCGGGTATGGAAAGACAGTGGTTGACTGATATCGGGTATGGAAAGACAGTGGTTGACTGATATCGGGTATGGAAAGACAGTGGTCGACTGATATCGGGTATGGAAAGACAGTGGTGGCCTGATATCGGGTATGGAAAGACAGTTGTTGACTGATATCGGGTATGGAAAGATAGTGGTTGACTGATATCGGGTAAAGAAAGACAGTGGTGGCCTGATATCGGGTATGGAAAGACAGTTGTTGACTGATATCGGGTATGGAAAGACAGCGGTTGACTGATATCGGCTATGGAAAGACAGTGGTTGACTGATATCGGGTATGGAAAGACAGTGGTTGACTGATATCGGGTATGGATAGACAGTGTTGGACAGATATCCTGTAGGGAAATACAGTGGTTGACTGATGTGGGATATGGAAAGACAGTGGTGGACTGATATCGGGTATGAAAAGACGTTGATTGACTGATATCGGATTTGGAAAGACAGTGGTGGACTGATATCGGGTATGGAAATACAGTGTTCGACTGATATCGGTTATGGAAAGACAGTGGTTGACTGATAACGGATATGGAAAGGTACTGGTTGACTGATATCGGGTATGGAAAGAGAGTGGTGGACTGATATCGGGTATGGAAAAACGGTGGTGGGCTGATATTGTATATGAAAAGACAGTGGTTGACTGATATCGGATATGGAAAAGCAGTTGTAGACTGATATCGCGTACGAAAATACAGTGGTTGACTGATATCGGGTATGGAAAGACATTGGTGGACTGATATTGTGTATGGAAAGACAGTGGTGGCCTGATATCGGGTATGGAAAGACAGTTGTTGACTGATATCGGTTATGGAAAGACAGTGGTTGACTGATATCGGGTATGGAAAGACAGTGGTTGACTGATATCGGGTATGGAAAGACAGTGGTTGACTGATATCGGGTATGGAAAGACAGTGGTCGACTGATATCGGGTATGGAAAGACAGTGGTGGCCTGATATCGGGTATGGAAAGACAGTTGTTGACTGATATCGGGTATGGAAAGATAGTGGTTGACTGATATCGGGTAAAGAAAGACAGTGGTGGCCTGATATTGGGTATGGAAAGACAGTTGTTGACTGATATCGGGTATGGAAAGACAGCGGATGACTGATATCGGGTATGGAAAGACAGTGGTTGACTGATATCGGGTATGGAAAGACAGTGGTTGACTGATATCGGGTATGGATAGACAGTGTTGGACAGACATCCTGTAGGGAAAGACAGTGGCTGACTGATATCGGGTTTGTAAAGAAAAAAAGGTGACTGATATCGTGTATGGAAAGACAGGGGTTGACTGATATCGGATATGGAAAGACAGTGGTGTACTGATATCGGGTATGAAAAGACGGTGGTTGACTGATATCGGATATGGAAAGACAGTGGTGGACTGATATCGGGTAAGGAAAGAGAGTGGTTGACTGATATCGGGTATGAAAAGACAGTGGTCGCCTGATATCGGGTATGAAAAGACAGTGGTTGACTGATATCGGGTATGGAAAGACAGTGGTTGACTGATATCGGGTATGGAAAGACAGTGGTTGACTGATATCGGGTAAGGAAAGACAGTGGTCGACTGATAAAGGGTATGGAAAGACAGTGGTGGCATGATATCGGGTATGAAAAGACAGTTGTTGACTGATATCGGGTATGGAAAGACAGTGGTTGACTGATATTGGGTAAAGAAAGACAGTGGTGGCCTGATATCGGGTATGGAAAGACAGTTGTTGACTGATATCGGGTATGGAAAGACAGTGGTTGACTGATATCGGGTATGGAAAGACAGCGGTTGACTGATATCGGGTATGGAAAGACAGTGGTTGACTGATATCGGGTATGGAAAGACAGTGGTTGACTGATATCGGAAATGGATAGACAGTGTTGAACTGACATCCTGCAGGGAAAGACAGTGGCTGACTGATATCGGGTTTGTAAAGAAAGTAGTTGACTGATATCGTGTATGGAAAGACAGGTGTTGACTGATATCGGATATGGAAAGACAGTGGTGCACTGATATCGGGTATGAAAAGACGGTGGTTGACTGATATCGGATATGGAAAGACAGTGGTGGACTGATATCGGGTAAGGAAAGACATTGGTCGACTGATATCGGGTATGGAAAGACAGTGGTGGACTGATATCGGGTATGAAAAGACAGTGGTTTACTGATATCAGGTGTGGAAAGACAGTGGTTGACTGATATCGGATATGGAAAGGTAGTGGTTGACTGATATCGGGTATGGAAAGACAGTGGTGGACTGATGTCGGGTATGGAAAGACAGTGTTCGACTGATATCGGATATGGAATGACGGTTCTGGACTGATATCGGTTATGGAAAAACAGTGGTTGACTGATATCGGATATGGAAAGGTAGTGGATGACTGATATCGGGTATGGAAAGACAGTGGTGGACTGATATCGGGTATGAAAAAACAAGGGTGGACTGATATCGTATATGGAAAAACAGTGGTTGACTGACATCGGATATGGATGGACAGTGGTGGACTGATATCGGGTATGAAAAGACAGTGGTTGACTGATATCAGGTGTGGAAAGACAGTGGTTGACTGATATAAGATATGGAATGACAGTTCTGGACTGATATCGGGTATGGAAAAACAGTGGTTGACCGATATCGGATATGGAAAGGTAGTGGTTGACTGATATCGGGTATGGAAAGACAGTGGTGGACTGATATCGGGTATGGAAAAACAAGGGTGGACTGATATCGTATATGGAAAGACAGTGGTTGACTGATATCGGATATGGAAAGACAGTTGTAGACTGATATCGGGTACGAAAAGACAGTGGTTGACTGATATCGGGTATGGAACGACATTGGTGGACTGATATTGTGTATGGAAAGACAGTGGTGGCCTGATATCGGGTATGGAAAGACAGTTGTTGACTGATATCGGTTATGGAAAGACAGTGGTTGACTGATATCGGGTATGGAAAGACAGTGGTTGACTGATATCGGGTATGGAAAGACAGTGGTTGACTGATATCGGGTATGGAAAGACAATGGTCGACTGATATCGGGTATGGAAAGACAGTGGTGGCCTGATATCGGGTATGGAAAGACAGTTGTTGACTGATATCGGGTATGGAAAGACAATGGTTGACTGATATCGGGTATGGAAAGACAGCTGTGGACTGATATCGGGTATGGAAAAACAAGGGTGGACTGATATCGTATATGGAAAGACAGTGGTTGACTGATATCGGATATGGAAAGACAGTTGTAGACTGATATCGGGTACGAAAAGACAGTGGTTGACTGATTTCGGGTATGGAACGACATTGGTGGACTGATATTGTGTATGGAAAGACAGTGGTGGCCTGATATCGGGTATGGAAAGACAGTTGTTGACTGATATCGGTTATGGAAAGACAGTGGTTGACTGATATCGGGTATGGAAAGACAGTGGTTGACTGATATCGGGTATGGAAAGACAGTGGTTGACTGATATCGGGTATGGAAAGACAATGGTCGACTGGTATCGGGTATGGAAAGACAGTGGTGGCCTGATATCGGGTATGGAAAGACAGTTGTTGACTGATGTCGGGTATGGAAAGACAATGGTTGACTGATATCGGGTAAAGAAAGACAGTGGTTGACAGATATCGGGTATGGAAAGACAGTGGTTGACTGATAACGGGTATGGATAGACAGTGGTAGACTGACATTCTGTAGGGAAAGACAGTGGCTGAATGATATCGGGTTTGTAAAGAAAATAGTTGACTGATATCGTGTATGGAAAGACAGGGGTTGACTGATATCGGATATGGAAAGACAGTGGTGGTCTGATATCGGGTATGAAAAGACGGTGGTTGACTGATATCGGATATGGAAAGACAGTGGTTGACTGATATCGGATATGGAAAGGTAGTGGTTGACTGATATCGGGTATGGAAAGACAGTGGTGGACTGATATTGGGTATGGAAAGACAGTGTTCGACTGATATCGGATATGGAAAGACAGTGGTTGACTGATATCAGTTGTGGAAAGACAGTGGTGGACTGGTATCGGGTAAGGAAAGACAGTGGTCGACTGATATCGGGCATGGAAAGACAGTGGTTGACTGATATCAGTTGTGGAAAGACAGTGGTTGACTGATATCGGATATGGAAAGGTAGTGGTTGACTGATATCGGGTATGGAAAGACAGTGGTGGACTGATATCGGGTATGGAAAAACAAGGGTGGACTGATATCGTATATGGAAAGACAGTGTTTGACTGATATTGGATATGCAAATACAGTGGTGGACTGATATCGGGTATGGAAAGACAGTGGTTGACTGATATCGGATTTGGAAAGACAGTGGTGGGCTGATATCGGGTATGGAAATAAAGTGTTGGACTGATATCGGATGTGGAATGACAGTTGTGGACTGATATCGGGTATGGAAAGACAGTGGTTGACTGATATCGGATTTGGAAAGACAGTGGTGGACTGATATCGGATATGGAAAGGTAGTGGTTGACTGATATCAGGTATGGAAAGACAGTGGTGGACTGATATCGGGTATGGAAAAACAAGGGTGGACTGATATTGTATATGGAAAGACAGTGTTTGACTGATATTGGATATGCAAATACAGTGGTGGACTGATATCGGGTATGGAAAGACAGTGGTTGACTGATATCGGATTTGGAAAGACAGTGGTGGGCTGATATCGGGTATGGAAATAAAGTGTTCGACTGATATCGGATGTGGAATGACAGTTGTGGACTGATATCGGGTATGGAAAGACAGTGGTTGACTGATATCGGATTTGGAAAGACAGTGGTGGACTGATATCGGGTATGGAAAAACAAGGGTGGACTGATATCGTATATGGAAAGACAGTGGTTGACTGATATCGGATATGGAAAGGTAGTGGTTGACTGATATCGGGTATGGAAAGACAGTGGTGGACTGATATCGGGTATGGAAAAACAAGGGTGGACTGATATCGTATATGGAAAGACAGTGGTTGACTGATATCGGATATGGAAAGACAGTTGTAGACTGATATCGTATATGGAAAGACAGTGGTTGACTGATATTGGATATGCAAAGATGGTGGTGGACTGATATCGGGTATGGAAAGACAGTGGTTGACTGATATCGGGCATGGAAAGACAGTGGTTGACTGATATCAGTTGTGGAAAGACAGTGGTTGACTGATATCGGATATGGAAAGGTAGTGGTTGACTGATATCGGGTATGGAAAGACAGTGGTGGACTGATATCGGGTAGTGAAAGACAGTGTTCGACTGATATCGGATATGGAATGACAGTTCTGGACTGATATCGGTTATGGAAAGACAGTGGTTGACTGATATCGGATATGGAAAGACAGTGGTGGACTGGTATCGGGTATGGAAAAACGAGGGTGGACTGATATCGTATATGGAAAGACAGTGGTTGACTGATATCGGATATGGAAAGGTAGTGGTTGACTGATATCGGGTATGGAAAGACAGTGGTGGACTGATATCGGGTATGGAAAAACAAGTGTGGACTGATATCGTATATGGAAAGACAGTGGTTGACAGATATTGGATATGCAAAGACGGTGGTGGACTGATATCGGGTATGGAAAGACAGTGGTTGACTGATATCGGGCATGGAAAGACAGTGGTTGACTGATATCAGTTGTGGAAAGACAGTGGTTGACTGATATCGGATATGGAAAGGTAGTGGTTGACTGATATCGGGTATGGAAAGACAGTCGTGGACTGATATCGGGTATGGAAAGACAGTGTTCGACTGATATCGGATATGGAATGACAGTTCTGGACTGATATCGGGTATGGAAAAACAGTGGTTGGCTGATATCGGATATGGAAAGGTAGTGGTTGACTGATATCAGGTATGGAAAGACAGTGGTGGACTGATATCGGTTATGGAAAAACAAGGGTGGACTGATATCGTATATGGAAAGACAGTGTTTGACTGATAATGGATATGCAAAGACAGTGGTGGATTGATATCGGGTATGGAAAGACAGTGGTTGACTGATATCGGATTTGGAAAGACAGTGGTGGGCTGATATCGGGTATGGAAATAAAGTGTTCGACTGATATCGGATGTGGAATGACAGTTGTGGACTGATATCGGGTATGGAAAGACAGTGGTTGACTGATATCGGATTTGAAAAGACAGTGGTGGACTGATATCGGGTATGGAAATAAAGTGTTCGACTGATATCGGATATGGAATGACAGTTGTGGACTGATATCGGGTATGGAAAGGCAGTGGTTGACTGATATCGGATATGGAAAGACAGTGGTGGACTGATATCGGGTACGGAAAAACAAGGGTGGACTGATATCGTATATGGAAAGACAGTGGTTGACTGCTATCGGATATGGAAAGGTAGTGGTTGACTGATATCGGGTATGGAAAGACAGTGGTGGACTGATATCGGGTATGGAAAAACAAGGGTGGACTGATATCGTATATGCAAAGACAGTGGTTGACTGATATTGGATATGCAAAGACAGTGGTGGACTGATATCGGGTATGGAAAGACAGTGGTTGACTGATATCGGATTTGGAAAGACAGTGGTTGACTGATATCGTGTATGGAAAGACAGTGGTGGACTGATATCGGATATGGAATGACAGTTCTGGACTGATATCGGGTATGGAAAAACAGTGGTTGGCTGATATCGGATATGGAAAGGTAGTGGTTGACTGATATCAGGTATGGAAAGACAGTGGTGGACTGATATCGGGTATGGAAAAACAAGGGTGGACTGATATCGTATATGGAAAGACAGTGTTTAACTGATAATGGATATGCAAAGACAGTGGTGGACTGATATCGGGTATGAAAAGACAGTGGCTGACTGCTATCGGATTTGGAAAGACAGTGGTGGGCTGATATCGGGTATGGAAATAAAGTGTTCGACTGATATCGGATATGGAATGACAGTTGTGGACTTATATCGGGTATGGAAAGACAGTGGTTGACTGATATCGGATTTGAAAAGACAGTGGTGGACTGATATCGGGTATGGAAATAAAGTGTTCGACTGATATCGGATATGAAATGACAGTTGTGGACTGATATCGGGTATGGAAAGGCAGTGGTTAACTGATATCGGATATGGAAAGACAGTGGTGGACTGATATCGGGTACGGAAAAACAAGGGTGGACTGATATCGTATATGGAAAGACAGTGGTTGACTGCTATCGGATATGGAAAGGTAGTGGTTGACTGATATCGGGTATGGAAAGACAGTGGTGGACTGATATCGGGTATGGAAAAACAAGGGTGGACTGATATCGTATATGGAAAGACAGTGGTTGACTGATATTGGATATGCAAAGACAGTGGTGGACTGATATCGGGTATGGAAAGACAGTGGTTGACTGATATCGGATTTGGAAAGACAGTGGTGGACTGATATCGGGTATGGAAAGAAAGTGTTCGACTGATATCGGATATGGAACGACAGTTGTGGACTGATATCGGGTATGGAAAGACAGCGGTTGACTGATATCGGGTATGGAAAGACAGTGTTCGACTGATATCGGATATGGAATGACAGTTCTGGACTGATATCGGGTATGGAAAAACAGTGGTTGGCTGATATCGGATATGGAAAGGTAGTGGTTGACTGATATCAGGTATGGAAAGACAGTGGTGGACTGATATCGGGTATGGAAAAACAAGGGTGGACTGATATCGTATATGGAAAGACAGTGTTTAACTGATAATGGATATGCAAAGACAGTGGTGGACTGATATCGGGTATGAAAAGACAGTGGTTGACTGATATCGGATTTGGAAAGACAGTGGTGGGCTGATATCTGGTATGGAAATAAAGTGTTCGACTGATATCGGATGTGGAATGACAGTTGTGGACTGATATCGGGTATGGAAAGGCAGTGGTTGACTGATATCGGATATGGAAAGACAGTGGTGGACTGATATCGGGTACGGAAAAACAAAGTTGGACTGATATCGTATATGGAAAGACAGTGGTTGACTGCTATCGGATATGGAAAGGTAGTGGATGACTGATATCGGGTATGGAAAGACAGTGGTGGACTGATATCAGGTATGGAAAAACAAGGGTGGACTGATATCGTATATGGAAAGACAGTGGTTGACTGATATTGGATATGCAAAAACAGTGGTGGACTGATATCGGGTATGGAAAGACAGTGGTTGACTGATATCGGATTTGGAAAGACAGTGGTGGACTGATATCGGGTATGGAAAGAAAGTGTTCGACTGATATCGGATATGGAACGACAGTTGTGGACTGATATCGGGTATGGAAAGACAGCGGTTGACTGATATCGGATTTGGAAAGACAGTGGTGGACTGATATCGGGTATGGAAAAACAAGGGTGGACTGATATCGTATGTGGAAAGACAGTGGTTGACTGATATCGGATATGGAAAGGTAGTGGTTGACTGATATCGGGTATGGAAAGACAGTGGTGGACTGATATCGGGTATGGAAAGACAGTGTTCGACTGATATCGGATATGGAATGACAGTTCTGGACTGATATCGGGTATGGAAAAACAGTGGTTGACTGATATCGGATATGGAAAGGTAGTGGTTGACTGATATCGGGTATTGAAAGACAGTGGTGGACTGGTATCGGGCATGGAAAGACAGTGGTTGACTGATATCAGGTGTGGAAAGACAGTGGTTGACTGATATTGGATATGCAAAGACAGTGGTGGACTGATATCGGGTATGGAAAGACAGTGGTTGACTGATATCGGATTTGGAAAGACAGTGGTGGACTGATATCGGGTATGGAAATAAAGTGTTCGACTGATATCGGATATGGAATGACAGTTGTGGACTGATATCGGGTATGGAAAGACAGTGGTTGACTGATATCGGATTTGAAAAGACAGTGGTGGACTGATATCGGGTATGGAAATAAAGTGTTCGACTGATATCGGATATGGAAAGGTAGTGGTTGACTGATATCGGGTATGGAAAGACAGTGGTGGACTGATATCGGGTATGGAAAGACAGTGTTCGACTGATATCGGATATGGAATGACAGTTCTGGACTGATATCGGGTATGGAAAAACAGTGGTTGACTGATATCGGATATGGAAAGGTAGTGGTTGACTGATATCAGGTATGGAAAGACAGTGGTGGACTGATATCGGGTATGGAAAAACAAGGGTGGACTGATATCGTATTTGGAAAGACAGTGGTTGACTGATATTGGATATGCAAAGACAGTGGTGGACTGATATCGGGTATGGAAAGACAGTGGTTGACTGATATCGGATTTGGAAAGACAGTGGTGGACTGATATCGGGTATGGAAATAAAGTGTTCGACTGATATCGGATATGGAATGACAGTTGTGGACTGATATCGGGTATGGAAAGACAGTGGTTGACTGATATCGGATTTGAAAAGACAGTGGTGGACTGATATCGGGTATGGAAATAAAGTGTTCGACTGATATCGGATATGGAATGACAGTTGTGGACTGATATCGGGTATGGAAAGACAGTGGTTGACTGATATCGGATATGGAAAGACAGTGGTGGACTGATATCGGGTATGGAAAAACAAGGGTGGACTGATATCGTATATGGAAAGACAGTGGTTGACTGATATCGGATATGGAAAGGTAGTGGTTGACTGACATCGGGTATGGAAAGACAGTGGTGGACTGATATCGGGTATGGAAAGACAGTGTTCGACTGATATCGGATATGGAATGACAGTTCTGGACTGATATCGGGTATGGAAAAACAGTGGTTGACTGATATCGGATATGGAAAGGTAGTGGTTGACTGATATCGGGTATGGAAAGACAGTGGTGGACTGATATCGGGTATGGAAAGACAGTGGTGGACTGGTATCGGGTAAGGAAAGACAGTGGTTGACTGATATCGGGTATGGAAAGACAGTGGTGGACTGATATCGGTTATGGAAAGACAGTGTTCGACTGATATCGGATATGGAATGACAGTTCTGGACTGATATCGGGTATGGAAAAACAGTGGCTGACTGATATCGGATATGGAAAGGTAGTGGTTGACTGATATCGGGTATGGAAAGACAGTGGTGGACTTATATCGGGTATGGAAAGACAGTGGTGGACTGGTATCGGATATGGAATGACAGTTCTGGACTGATATCGGGTATGGAAAAACAGTGGTTGACTGATATAGGATATGGAAAGGTAGTGGTTGACTGATATCGGGTATGGAAAGGTAGTGGTTGACTGATATCGGGTATGGAAAGACAGTGGTGGACTGATATCGGGTATGGAAAGACAGTGGTGGACTGGTATCGGGTAAGGAAAGACAGTGGTTGACTGATATCAGGTGTGGAAAGACAGTGGTTGACTGATATCGGATATGGAAAGGTAGTGGTTGACTGATATCGGGTATGGCAAGACAGTGGTGGACTGATATCGGGTATGGAAAGACAGTGTTCGACTGATATCGGATATGGAATGACAGTTCTGGACTGATATCAGGTGTGGAAAGACAGTGGTTGACTGATATCGGATATGGAAAGGTAGTGGTTGACTGATATCGGGTATGGAAAGACAGTGGTGGACTGATATCGGGTATGGAAAGACAGTGTTCGACTGATATCGGATATGGAATGACAGTTCTGGACTGATATCGGGTATGGAAAAACAGTGGTTGACTGATATCGGACATGGAAAGGTAGTGGTTGACTGATATCGGGTATGGAAAGACAGTGGTGGGCTGATATCGGGTATGAAAAGACAGTGGGGGGCTGGTATCGGGTATGGAAAGACAGTGGTTGACTGATATCGGATTTGAAAAGACAGGGGTGGACTGATATCGGGTATGGAAAGACAGTGGTTGACTGATATCGGGTATGGAAAAACAGTGGTTGACTGATATCGGATATGGAAAGGTAGTGGTTGACTGATATCAGGTATGGAATGACAGTGGTGGACTGATATCGGGTATGGAAAAACAAGGGTGGACTGATATCGTATATGGAAAGACAGTGGTTGACTGATATTGGATATGCAAAGACAGTGGTGGACTGATATCGGGTATGGAAAGACAGTGGTTGACTGATATCGGATTTGGAAAGACAGTGGTGGACTGATATCGGGTATGGAAATAAAGTGTTCGACTGATATCGGATATAGAATGACAGTTGTGGACTGATATCGGGTATCGAAAGACAGTGGTTGACTGATATCGGATTTGGAAAGACAGTGGTGGACTGATATCGGGTATGGAAATAAAGTGTTCGACTGATATCGGATATGGAATGACAGTTGTGGACTGATATCGGGTATGGAAAGACAGTGGTTGACTGATATCGGATATGGAAAGACAGTGGTGGACTGATATCGGGTATGGAAAAACAAGGGTGGACTGATATCGTATATGGAAAGACAGTGGTTGACTGATATCGGATATGGAAAGGTAGTGGTGGACTGATATCGGGTATGGAAAGACAGTGTTCGACTGATATCGGATATGGAATGACACTTCTGGACTGATATCGGGTATGGAAAAACAGTGGTTGACTGATATCGGATATGGAAAGTTAGTGGTTGACTGATATCGGGTATGGAAAGACAGTGGTGGACTGTTATCGGGTAAGGAAAGACAGTGGTCGACTGATATCGGGCATGGAAAGACAGTGGTTGACTGATATCAGGTGTGGAAAGAGAGTGATTGACTGATATCGGATATGGAAAGGTAGTGGTTGACTGATATCGGGTATGGAAAGACAGTGGTGGACTGATATCGGGTATGGAAAGACAGTGATCGACTGATATCGGATATGGAATGACAGTTCTGGACTGATATCGGGTATGGAAAAACAGTGGTTGACTGATATCGGATATGGAAAGGTAGTGGTTGACTGATATCAGGTATGGAAAGACAGTGGTGGGTTGATATCGGGTATGGAAAAACAAGGGTGGACTGATATCGTATATGGAAAGACAGTGGTTGACTGATATTGGATATGCAAAGACAGTGGTGGACTGATATCGGGTATGGAAAGACAGTTGTGGACTGATATCGGGTATGGAAAGACAGTGGTTGACTGATATCGGATATGGAAAGACAGTGGTGGACTGATATCGGGTATGGAAAAACAAGGGTGGAATGATATCGAATATGGAAAGACAGTGGTTGACTGATATCGGATATGGAAAGGTAGTGGTTGACTGATATCGGGTATGGAAAGACAGTGGTGGACTGATATCGGGTATGGAAAGACAGTGTTCGACTGATATCGGATATGGAATGACAGTTCCGGACTGATATCGGGTATGGAAAAACAGTGGTTGACTGATATAGGATATGGAAAGGTAGTGGTTGACTGATATCGGGTATGGAAAGACAGTGGTGGACTGGTATCGGGTAAGGAAAGACAGTGGTCGACTGATATCGGGCATGGAAAGACAGTGGTTGACTGATATCAGGTGTGGAAAGACAGTGATTGACTGATATCGGATATGGAAAGGTAGTGGTTGACTGATATCGGATATGGAAAGGTAGTGGTTGACTGATATCGGGTATGGAAAGACAGTGGTGGACTGATATCGGGTATGGAAAGACAGTGTTCGACTGATATCGGATATGGAATGACAGTTCTGGACTGATATCGGGTATGGAAAAACAGTGGTTGACTGATATCGGATATGGAAAGGTAGTGGTTGACTGATATCGGGTATGGAAAGACAGTGGTGGACTGGTATCGGGTAAGGAAAGACAGTGGTCGACTGATATCGGGCATGGAAAGACAGTGGTTGACTGATATCAGGTGTGGAAAGACAGTGATTGACTGATATCGGATATGGAAAGGTAGTGGTTGACTGATATCGGGTATAGAAAGACAGTGGTGGACTGATATCGGGTATGGAAAGACAGTGTTCGACTGATATCGGATATGGAATGACAGTTTTGGACTGACATCGGGTATGGAAAAACAGTGGTTGACTGATATCGGATATGGAAAGGTAGTGGTTGACTGATATCAGGTATGGAAAGACAGTGGTGGACTGATATCGGGTATGGAAAAACAAGGGTGGACTGATATCGTTTATGGAAAGACAGTGGTTGACTGATATTGGATATGCAAAGACAGTGGTGGACTGATATCGGGTATGGAAAGACAGTGGTTGACTGATATCGGATATGGAATGACAGTTGTGTACTGATATCGGGTATGGAAAGACAGTGTTCGACTGATATCGGATATGGAATGACAGTTCTGGACTGATATCGGGTATGGAAAAACAGTGGTTGACTGATATCGGATATGGAAAGGTAGTGGTTGACTGATATCGGGTATGGAAAGACAGTGGTGGACTGGTATCGGGTAAGGAAAGACAGTGGTCGACTGATATCGGGCATGGAAAGACAGTGGTTGACTGATATCAGGTGTGGAAAGACAGTGATTGACTGATATCGGATATGGAAAGGTTGTGGTTGACTGATATCGGATATGGAAAGGTAGTGGTTGACTGATATCGGGTATGGAAAGACAGTGGTGGACTGATATCGGGTATGGAAAGACAGTGTTCGACTGATATCGGATATGGAATGACAGTTCTGGACTGATATCGGGTGTGGAAAAACAGTGGTTGACTGATATCGGATATGGAAAGGTAGTGGTTGACTGATATCAGGTATGGAAAGACAGTGGTGGACTGATATCGGGTATGGAAAAACAAGTGTGGACTGATATCGTTTATGGAAAGACAGTGGTTGACTGATATTGGATATGCAAAGACAGTGGTGGACTGATATCGGGTATGGAAAGACAGTGGTTGACTGATATCGGATTTGGAAAGACAGTGGTGTACTGATATCGGGTATGGAAATAAAGTGTTCGACTGATATCGGGTATGGAAAGACAGTGGTGGACTGGTATCGGGTAAGGAAAGACAGTGGTCGACTGATATCGGGCATGGAAAGACAGTGGTTGACTGATATCAGGTGTGGAAAGACAGTGATTGACTGATATCGGATATGGAAAGGTTGTGGTTGACTGATATCGGATATGGAAAGGTAGTGGTTGACTGATATCGGGTATGGAAAGACAGTGGTGTACTGATATCGGGTATGGAAAGACAGTGTTCGACTGATATCGGATATGGAATGACAGTTCTGGACTGATATCGGGTATGGAAAAACAGTGGTTGACTGATATCGGATATGGAAAGGTAGTGGTTGACTGATATCAGGTATGGAAAGACAGTGGTGGACTGATATCGGGTATGGAAAAACAAGTGTGGACTGATATCGTTTATGGAAAGACAGTGGTTGACTGATATTGGATATGCAAAGACAGTGGTGGACTGATATCGGGTATGGAAAGACAGTGGTTGACTGATATCGGATTTGGAAAGACAGTGGTGTACTGATATCGGGTATGGAAATAAAGTGTTCGACTGATATCGGGTATGGAAAGACAGTGGTGGACTGGTATCGGGTAAGGAAAGACAGTGGTCGACTGATATCGGGCATGGAAAGACAGTGGTTGACTGATATCAGGTGTGGAAAGACAGTGATTGACTGATATCGGATATGGAAAGGTTGTGGTTGACTGATATCGGATATGGAAAGGTAGTGGTTGACTGATATCGGGTATGGAAAGACAGTGGTGTACTGATATCGGGTATGGAAAGACAGTGTTCGACTGATATCCGATATGGAATGACAGTTCTGGACTGATATCGGGTATGGAAAAACAGTGGTTGACTGATATCGGATATGGAAAGGTAGTGGTTGACTGATATCGGGTATGGAAAGACAGTGGTGGACTGGTATCGGGTAAGGAAAGACAGTGGTCGACTGATATCGGGCATGGAAAGACAGTGGTTGACTGATATCAGGTGTGGAAAGACAGTGATTGACTGATATCGGATATGGAAAGGTAGTGTTTGACTGATATCGGATATGGAAAGGTAGTGGTTGACTGATATCGGGTATGGAAAGACAGTGGTGGACTGATATCGGGTATGGAAAGACAGTGTTCGACTGATATCGGATATGGAATGACAGTTCTGGACTGATATCGGGTATGGAAAAACAGTGGTTGACTGATATCGGATATGGAAAGGTAGTGGTTGACTGATATCGGGTATGGAAAGACAGTGGTGGACTGGTATCGGGTAAGGAAAGACAGTGGTCGACTGATATCGGGCATGGAAAGACAGTGGTTGACTGATATCAGGTGTGGAAAGACAGTGATTGACTGATATCGGATAGGGAAAGGTAGTGGTTGACTGATATCGGGTATAGAAAGACAGTGGTGGAATGATATCGGGTATGGAAAGACAGTGTTCGACTGATATCGGATATGGAATGACAGTTCTGGACTGATATCGGGTATGGAAAAACAGTGGTTGACTGATATCGGATATGGAAAGGTAGTGGTTGACTGATATCAGGTACGGAAAGACAGTGGTGGACTGATATCGGGTATGGAAAAACAAGGTTGGACTGATATCGTTTATGGAAAGACAGTGGTTGACTGATATTGGATATGCAAAGACAGTGGTGGACTGATATCGGGTATGGAAAGACAGTGGTTGACTGATATCGGATTTGGAAAGACAGTGGTGTACTGATATCGGGTATGGAAGTAAAGTGTTCGACTGATATCGGATATGGAATGACAGTTGTGGACCGATATCGGGTATAGAAAGACAGTGGTTGACTGATATCGGATTTGGAAAGACAGTGGTTGACTGATATCGGGTATGGAAATAAAGTGTTCGACTGATATCGGATATGGAATGACAGTTGTGGACTGATATCGGGTATGGAAAGACAGTGGTTGACTGATATCGGATATGGAAAAACAAGGATGGACTGATATCGTATATGGAAAGACAGGGGTTGACTGATATCGGATATGGAAAGACAGTGGTGGACTGATATCGGGTATGAAAAGACTGTGGTTGACTGATATCGGATATGGAAAGACAGTGGTGGACTGATATCGGGTAAGGAAAGACAGTGGTCGACTGATATCGGGTATGGAAAGACATTGGTCGACTGATATCGGGTATGAAAAGACAGAGGTTGACTGATATCGGGTATGGAAAAACAGTGTTCGACTGATATCGGATATTGAATGACAGTCCTGGACTGATATCGGGTATGGAAAAACAGTGGTTGACTGATATCGGATATGGAAAGGTAGTGGTTGACTGATATCGGGTATGGAAAAAAATTGGTTGACTGATATCGGATATGGAAAGGTATTGGTTGACTGATATCGGGTATGGAAAGAGAGTTTTGGACTGATATCGGGTATGGAAAAAGTGGTGGGCTGGGCTGATATTGTATATGGAAAGACAGTGGTTGACTGATATCGGATATGGAAAGACAGTTGTAGACTGATATCGGGTACGAAAAGTCAGTGGTGGCCTGCTTTGGGTATGGAAAGACAGTTGTTGACTGATATCGGTTCTGGAAAGACAGTGGTTGACTGATATCGGGTATGGAAAGACAGTGGTTGACTGATATCGGGTATGGAAAGACAGTGGTTGGTTGATATCGGGTATGGAAAGACAGTGGTCGACTGATATCGCGTATGGAAAGACTGTGGTCGACTGATATCGGGTATGAAAAGACAGTGGTGGCCTGATATCGGGTATGGAAAGACAGTTGTTGACCGATATCGGGTATGGAAAGACAGTGGTTGTCTGATATCGGGTAAGGAAAGACAGTGGTGGCCTGATATCGGGTATGGAAAGACAGTTGTTGACCGATATCGGGTATGGAAAGACAGTGGTTGACTGATATCGGGTATGGAAAGACAGCGGTTGACTGATATCGGGTATGGAAAGACAGTTGTTGACTGATATCGGGTATGGAAAGACAGTGGTTGACGATAACGGGTATGGAAAGACAGTGGTGGACTGACATCCTGTAGGGAAAGACAGTGGCTGACTGATATCGGGTTTGTAAAGAAAGTAGTTGACTGATATCGGGTATGGAAAGACAGTGGTTGACTGATATCGGGTATGGAAAGCCAGTGGTTGACTGATATCGGGAATGAAAAGACAGTGGTGGACTGATATCCGGTATGGAAAGACAGTGGTTGACTGATATCGGGTATGGAAGGACAGTGGCTGACTGATATCGGGAATGGAAAGACAGTGGTTGACTGATATCGGGTATGGAAAGACAGTAGTTGACTGATATCGGGTATGGAAAGACAGTGGTTGACTGATATCGGGTATGGAAAGCCAGTGGTTGACTGATATCGGGAATGAAAAGACAGTGGTGGACTGATATCCGGTATGGAAAGACAGTTGTTGACCGATATCGGGTATGGAAAGACAGTGGTTGACTGATATCGGGTAAGGAAAGACAGTGGTGGCCTGATATCGGGTATGGAAAGACAGTTGTTGACCGATATCGGGTATGGAAAGACAGTGGTTGACTGATATCGGGTATGGAAAGACAGCGGTTGACTGATATCGGGTATGGAAAGACAGTTGTTGACTGATATCGGGTATGGAAAGACAGTGGTTGACGATAACGGGTATGGAAAGACAGTGGTGGACTGACATCCTGTAGGGAAAGACAGTGGCTGACTGATATCGGGTTTGTAAAGAAAGTAGTTGACTGATATCGGGTATGGAAAGACAGTGGTTGACTGATATAGGGTATGGAAAGCCAGTGGTTGACTGATATCGGGAATGAAAAGACAGTGGTGGACTGATATCCGGTATGGAAAGACAGTGGTTGACTGATATCGGGTATGGAAGGACAGTGGCTGACTGATATCGGGAATGGAAAGACAGTGGTTGACTGATATCGGGTATGGAAGGACAGTGGTTGACTGATATCGGGTATGGAAAGACAGTAGTTGACTGATATCGGGTATGGAAAGACAGTGGTTGACTGATATCGGGTAGGGAAAGACAGTGGTGGACTGATATTGGGTATGGCAAGACAGTTGTGGACTGATATTGGTAAAGGAAAGACAATGGTTGACTGATTTCGGCAATGGAAAGACAGTGGTTGACTGTTATTGGTTATGGAAAGACAGTTGTGAACTGATATCGGGTATGGAAAGACAGTGTTGGACTGATACCGGGTATGCAAAGACAGTGATGGACTGATATCGGGTATGGAAAGACAGTGGTGGACTGATATCGGGTATGGAAAGACAGTGGTTGACTAATATCAGGTATGGCAAGACCGTGGTGGACTGATATCGGGTGTGGAAAGACAGTGGTGGCCTGATATCGGGTATGGAAAGACAGTGGTGGACTGATATTGGGTATGGAAAGACAGTGGTGGACTGATATCGGGTACGGAAGGACAGTGGTGGACTGATATCGGGTATGGAGAGACAGTGCTTGACTGATATCAGGTATTGAAAGACAGTGGTTGACTGATATCGGATATGGAAAGACGGTGGTCGACGGATATCGGGTATGGAAAGACAGTGGTGGACTGATATCGGGTATGGAAAGACAGTGATGGACTGATATCGGGTATGGAAAGACAATGGTGGACTGATATTGGACATGTAAAGACAGTGGTGGACTGATATCGGGTATGGAGAGACAGTGCTTGACTGATATCAGGTATGGAAAGACAGTGGTTGACTGATATCGGATATGGAAAGACGGTGGTCGACGGATATCGGGTGTGGAAAGACAGTGGTGGACTGATATCGGGTATGGAAAGACAGTGGTGGACTGATATCGGGTATGGAAAGACAGTGGTGGACTGATATCGGGTATGGAAAGACCATGGTCGACTGATATCGGGTATTGAAAGACCGTGGTTGACTGATATCGTGTATGAAAAGGCAATGGTTGACTGATATCGGGTATGGACAGACCGTGGCGGACTGATATTGGGTATCGAAAGACAATGGTTGACTGATATCGGGTATGGAAAGACAGTGGTCGATTGATATCGGGCATGGAAAGACAGTGGTTGACTGATATCGGGTATTGAAAGACAGTGGTTGACTGACATAAGGTATGGCAAGACCGTGCTGGACTTATATCGGGTATGGAAAGACAATGGTGGACTGACATCGGGTATGGAAAGACAGTGGTGGATGATATCGGGTATGGAAAGACAGTGGTGGACTGATATCGGGTATGGAGAGACAGTGGTTGACTGACATCAGGTATGGCAAGACCGTGGTGGACTGATATCGGGTATGGAAAGACAATGGTGGATGATATCGGGTATGGAAAGACAGTGGTGGACTGATATCGGGTATGGAAAGACAGTGGTGGACTGATATGGGGTATGGAAAGACCGTGGCGGTCTGATATCGGGTATGGAAAGACAGTGGTTGACTGATATCAGGTATGGAAAGACAGTGGTCGATTGATATTGGGTATGGAATGACAGCGGTTGACTGATATCGGGTATGGAAAGACGGTGGTCGACTGATATCGGGTATAGAAAGACAGTGGTGGACTGATATCGGGTATGGAAAGAGAGTGGTTGACTGATATTGGGTATGGAAGGACAGTGGTTGACTGATATCGGGTATGGAAAGACAGTGGTTGGTTGATATCGGGTATGGAAAGACAGTGGTCGACTGATATCGGGTATGGAAAGACTGTGGTCGACTGATATCGGGTATGGAAAGACAGTTGTTGACCGATATCGGGTATGGAAAGACAGTGGTTGACTGATATCGGGTAAGGAAATACAGTGGTGGCCTGATATGGGGTATGGAAAGACAGTTGTTGACTGATATCGGGTATGGAAAGACAGTGGTTGACTGATATCGGGTATGGAAAGACAGCGGTTGACTGATATCGGGTATGGAAAGACAGTTGTTGACTGATATCGGGTATGGAAAGACAGTGGTTGACTGATAACGGGTATGGAAAGACAGTGGTGGACTGACATCCTGTAGGGAAAGACAGTGGATGACTGATATCGGGTTTGTAAAGAAAGTAGTTGACTTATATCGGGTATGGAAAGACAGTGGTTGACTGATATCGGGTATGGAAAGCCAGTGCTTGGCTGATATCGGGAATGAAAAGACAGTTGTTGACCGATATCGGGTATGGAAAGACAGTGGTTGACTGATATCGGGTAAGGAAATACAGTGGTGGCCTGATATGGGGTATGGAAAGACAGTTGTTGACTGATATCGGGTATGGAAAGATAGTGGTTGACTGATATCGGGTATGGAAAGACAGCGGTTGACTGATATCGGGTATGGAAAGACAGTTGTTGACTGATATCGGGTATGGAAAGACAGTGGTTGACTGATAACGGGTATGGAAAGACAGTGGTGGACTGACATCCTGTAGGGAAAGACAGTGGATGACTGATATCGGGTTTGTAAAGAAAGTAGTTGACTGATATCGGGTATGGAAAGACAGTGGTTGACTGATATCGGGTATGGAAAGCCAGTGCTTGGCTGATATCGGGAATGAAAAGACAGTGGTGGACTGATATCGGGTATGGAAAGACAGTGGTTGACTGATATCGGGTATGGAAGGACAGTGGCTGACAGATATCGGGAATGGAAAGACAGTGGTTGACTGATATCGGGTATGGAAGGACAGTGGTTGACTGATATCGGGTATGGAAAGACAGTAGTTGACTGATATCGGGTATGGAAAGACAGTGGTTGACTGATATCGGGTAGGGAAAGACAGTGGTGGACTGATATCGGGTATGGAAAGACAGTTGTGGACTGATATCGGTAAAGGAAAGACAGTGATTGACTGATTTCGGCTATGGAAAGACAGTGGTTGACTGTTATTGGGTATGGAAAGACAGTTGTGAACTGATATCGGGTATGGAAAGACAGTGGTGGACTGATATCGGGTATGCAAAGACAGTGATGGACTGATATCGGGTATGGAAAGACAGTGGTGGACTGATATCGGGTTTGGAAAGACAGTGGTTGACTGATATCAGGTATGACAAGACCGTGGTGGACTGATATCGGGTGTGGAAAGACAGTGGTGGCCTGATATCGGGTATAGAAAGACAGTGGTGGACTGATATCGGGTATGGAAAGACAGTGGTGGACTGATATCGGGTATGGAAAGACAGTGGTGGACTGATATCGGGTATGGAAGGACAGTGGCTGACTGATATCGGGAATGGAAAGACAGTGGTTGACTGATATCGGGTATGGAAGGACAGTGGTTGACTGATATCGGGTATGGAAAGACAGTGGTTGACTGATATCGGGTATGGAAAGACAGTTGTGGACTGATATCGGTAAAGGAAAGACAGTGATTGACTGATTTCGGCTACGGAAAGACAGTGGTTGACTGTTATTGGGTATGGAAAGACAGTTGTGAACTGATATCGGGTATGGAAAGACAGTGGTGGACTGATATCGGGTATGCAAAGACAGTGATGGACTGATATCGGGTATGGAAAGACAGTGGTGGACTGATATCGGGTTTGGAAAGACAGTGGTTGACTGATATCAGGTATGACAAGACCGTGGTGGACTGATATCGGGTGTGGAAAGACAGTGGCGGCCTGATATCGGGTGTAGAAAGACAGTGGTGGACTGATATCGGGTATGGAAAGACAGTGGTGGACTGATATCGGGTACGGAAAGACAGTGGTGGACTGATATCGGGTATGGAAGGACAGTGGCTGACTGATATCGGGAATGGAAAGACAGTGGTTGACTGATATCGGGTATCGAAGGACAGTGGTTGACTGATATCGGGTATGGAAAGACAGTAGTTGACTGATATCGGGTATGGAAAGACAGTGGTTGACTGATATCGGGTAGGCAAAGACAGTGGTGGACTGATATCGTGTATGGAAAGACAGTTGTGGACTGATACCGGTAAAGGAAAGACAGTGATTGACTGATTTCGGCTATGGAAAGACAGTGGTTGACTGTTATTGGGTATGGAAAGACAGTTGTGAACTGATATCGGGTATGGAAATACAGTGGTGGACTGATATCGGGTATGCAAAGACAGTGATGGACTGATATCGGGTATGGAAAGACAGTGTTGGACTGAGATCGGGTTTGGAAAGACAGTGGTTGACTGATATCAGGTATGACAAGACCGTGGTGGACTGATATCGGGTGTGGAAAGACAGTGGTGGCCTGATATCGGGTGTAGAAAGACAGTGGTGGACTGATATCGGGTATGGAAAGACAGTGGTGGACTGATATCGGGTACGGAAAGACAGTGGTGGACTGATATCGGGTATGGAAGGACAGTGGCTGACTGATATCGGGAATGGAAAGACAGTGGTTGACTGATATCGGGTATGGAAGGACAGTGGTTGACTGATATCGGGTATGGAAAGACAGTAGTTGACTGATATCGGGTATGGAAAGACAGTGGTTGACTGATATCGGGTAGGCAAAGACAGTGGTGGACTGATATCGTGTATGGAAAGACAGTTGTGGACTGATACCGGTAAAGGAAAGACAGTGATTGACTGATTTCGGCTATGGAAAGACAGTGGTTGACTGTTATTGGGTATGGAAAGACAGTTGTGAACTGATATCGGGTATGGAAATACAGTGGTGGACTGATATCGGGTATGCAAAGACAGTGATGGACTGATATCGGGTATGGAAAGACAGTGTTGGACTGAGATCGGGTTTGGAAAGACAGTGGTTGACTGATATCAGGTATGGCAAGACCGTGGTGGACTGATACCGGATGTGGAAAGACGGTGGTGACCTGATATCGGGTATGGAAAGACAGAGGTGGACTGATATCGGGTATGGAAGACAGTGGTGGACTGATATCGGGTACGGAAAGACAGTGGTGGACCAATATCGGGTATGGAAAGGCAGTGGTTGACTGATATCGGGTATGGACAGACCGTGGCGGACTGATATCGGGTATGGAAAGACAATGGTTGACTGATATCGTGTATGGAAAGACAGTGGTTGACTGATATCGGGTATGGAAAGACAGTGGTCGATTGATATCGGGTATGGAAAGACAGTGGTTAACTGATATCGGGTATGGAAAGACAGTGGTTGACTGACATCAGGTATGACAAGACCGTGGTGGACTGATATCTGGTATGGAAAGATAGTGGTGGACTGACATCGGGTATGGAAAGACAGTGGTGGATGATATCGGGTATGGAAAGACAGTGGTGGACTGATATCGGGTATGGAAAGACAGTGGTTGACTGACATCAGGTATGGCAAGACCGTGGTGGACTGATATCGGGTATGGAAAGACAGTGGTGGACTGACATCGGGTATGGAAAGACAGTGTTGGATGATATCGGGAATGGAAAGACAGTGGTTGACTGATATCGGGTATGAAAGGACAGTGGTTGACTGATATCGGGTATGGAAAGACAGTAGTTGACTGATATCGGGTATGGAAAGACAGTGGTTGACTGACATCGGGTAGGAAAAGACAGTGGTGGACTGATATCGGGTGTGGAAAGACAGTTGTGGACTGATATCGGTAAAGGAAAGACAGTGGTTGACTGATTTTGGCTATGGAAAGACAGTGGTTGACTGTTATTGGGTATGCAAAGACAGTTGTGAACTGATATCGGGTATGGAAAGACAGTGGTGGACTGATATCGGGTATGCAAAGACAGTGATGGACTGATATCGGGTATGGAAGACAGTGGTGGACTGATATCGGGTACGGAAAGACAGTGGTGGACCGATATCGGGTATGGAAAGGCAGTGGTTGACTGATATCGGGTATGGACAGACCGTGGCGGACTGATATCGGGTATGGAAAGACAATGGTTGACTGATATCGTGTATGGAAAGACAGTGGTTGACTGATATCGGGTATGGAAAGACAGTGGTCGATTGATATCGGGTATGGAAAGACAGTGGTTAACTGATATCGGGTATGGAAAGACAGTGGTTGACTGACATCAGGTATGACAAGACCGTGGTGGACTGATATCGGGTATGGAAAGATAGTGGTGGACTGACATCGGGTATGGAAAGACAGTGGTGGATGATATCGGGTATGGAAAGAAGACAGTGGTGGACTGATATCGGGTATGGAAAGACAGTGGTTGACTGACATCAGGTATGGCAAGACCGTGGTGGACTGATATCGGGTATGGAAAGACAGTGGTGGACTGACATCGGGTATGGAAAGACAGTGGTGGATGATATCGGGAATGGAAAGACAGTGGTTGACTGATATCGGGTATGGAAGGACAGTGGTTGACTGATATCGGGTATGGAAAGACAGTAGTTGACTGATATCGGGTATGGAAAGACAGTGGTTGACTGACATCGGGTAGGAAAAGACAGTGGTGGACTGATATCGGGTGTGGAAAGACAGTTGTGGACTGATATCGGTAAAGGAAAGACAGTGGTTGACTGATTTTGGCTATGGAAAGACAGTGGTTGACTGTTATTGGGTATGCAAAGACAGTTGTGAATTGATATCGGGTATGGAAAGACAGTGGTGGACTGATATCGGGTATGCAAAGACAGTGATGGACTGATATCGGGTATGGTAAGACAGTGGTGGACCGATATCGGGTATGGAAATACAGTGGTTGACTGATATCAGGTATGGCAAGACCGTGGTGGACTGATATATGTTGTGGAAAGACAATGGTGGACTGATATCGGGTACGGAAAGACCGTGGTGGACTGATATCGGGTATGGAAGGAGAGTGGCTGACTGATATCGGGAATGGAAAGACAGTGGTTGACTGATATCGGGTATGGAAGGACAGTGGTTGACTGATTGCGGCTATGGAAAGACAGTGGTTGACTGTTATTGGGTATGGAAAGACAGTTGTGAACTGCTATCGGGTATGGAAAGACAGTGGTGGACTGACATCGGGTATGGAAAGACAGTGGTGGATGATATCGGGAATGGAAAGACAGTGGTTGACTGATATCGGGTATGGAAGGACTGTGGTTGACTGATATCGGGTATGGAAAGACAGTAGTTGACTGATATCGGGTATGGAAAGACAGTGGTTGACTGACATCGGGTAGGAAAAGACAGTGGTGGACTGATATCGGGTGTGGGAAGACAGTTGTGGACTGATATAGGTAAAGGAAAGACAGTGGTTGACTGATTTCGGCTATGGAAAGACATTGGTTGACTGTTATTGGGTATGGAAAGACAGTTGTGAACTGATATCGGGTATGGAAAGACAGTGGTGGACTGATATCGGGTATGCAAAGACAGTGATGGATTGATATCGGGTATGGAAAGACAGTGGTGGACCGATATCGGGTATGGAAAGACAGTGGTTGACTGATATCAGGTATGGCAAGACCGTGGTGGACTGATATATGTTGTGGAAAGACAGTGGTGGACTGATATCGGGTACGGAAAGACCGTGGTGGACTGATATCGGGTATGGAAGGACAGTGACTGACTGAAATCGGGAATGGAAAGACAGTGGTTGACTGATATCGGGTATGGAAGGACAGTGGTTGACTGATTTCGGCTATGGAAAGACAGTGGTTGACTGTTATTGGGTATGGAAAGACAGTTGTGAACTGATATCGGGTATGGAAAGACAGTATTGGACTGATATCGGGTATGCAAAGACAGTGATGGACTGATATCGGGTATGGAAAAACAGTGGGGGACCGATATCGGGTATGGAAAGACAGTGGTTGACTGATATCAGGTATGGCAAGACCGTGGTGGACTGATATATGTTGTGGAAAGACAGTGGTGGACTGATATCGGGTACGGAAAGACCGTGGTGGACTGATATCGGCTATGGAAAGACAGTGGTTGACTGTTATTGGGTATGGAAAGACAGTTGTGAACTGATATCGGGTATGGAAAGACAGTGGTGGACTGACATCGGGTATGGAAAGACAGTGGTGGATGATATCGGGAATGGAAAGACAGTGGTTGACTGATATCGGGTATGGAAGGACAGTGGTTGACTGATATCGGGTATGGAAAGACAGTAGTTGACTGATATCTGGTATGGAAAGACAGTGGCTGACTGATATCGGGAATGGAAAGACAGTGGTTGACTGATATCGGCTATAGAAGGACAGTGGTTGAGTGATTTCGGCTATGAAAAGACAGTGGTTGACAGTTATTGGGTATGGAAAGACAGTTGTGAACTGATATCGGGCATGGAAAGACAGTGGTGGACTGACATTGGGTATGGAAAGACAGTGGTGGATGATATCGGGAATGGAAAGACAGTGGTTGACTGATATCGGGTATGGAAGGACAGTGGTTGACTGATATCGGGTATGGAAAGACAGTAGTTGACTGATATCGGGTATGGAAAGACAGTGGTTGACTGACATCGGGTAGGAAAAGACAGTGGTGGACTGATATCGGGTGTGGAAAGACAGTTGTGGACTGATATCGGTAAAGGAAAGACAGTGGTTCACTGATTTCGGCTATGGAAAGACAGTGGTTGACTGTTATTGGGTATGGAAAGACAGTTGTGAACTGATATCGGGTATGGAAAGACAGTGGTGAACTGATATCGGGTATGCAAAGACAGTGATGGACTGATATCGGGTATGGAAAGACAGTGGTGGACCGATATAGGGTATGGAAAGATAGTGGTTGACTGATATCAGGTATGGCAAGACCGTGGTGGACTGATATATGTTGTGGAAAGACAGTGGTGGACTGATATCGGGTACGGAAAGACCGTGGTGGACTGATATCGGGTATGGAAGGACAGTGGCTGACTGAAATCGGGAATGGAAAGACAGTGGTTGACTGATATCGGGTATGGAAGGACAGTGGTTGACTGATTTCGGCTATGGAAAGACAGTGGTTGACTGTTATTGGGTATGGAAAGACAGTTGTGAACTGATATCGGGTATGGAAAGACAGTGATGGGCTGATATCGGGTATGGAAAGACAGTGGTTGTCTGATATCAGGTATGGAAAGACAGTGGTTGTCTGATATCAGGTATGGCAAGACCGTGGGGGACTGATATATGTTGTGGAAAGACAGTGGTGGACTGATATCGGGTACGGAAAGACCGTGGTGGACTGATATCGGGTATGGAAGGACAGTGGCTGACTGAAATCGGGAATGGAAAGACAGTGGTTGACTGATATCGGGTATGGAAGGACAGTGGTTGACTGATTTCGGCTATGGAAAGACAGTGGTTGACTGTTATTGGGTATGGAAAGACAGTTGTGAACTGATATCGGGTATGGAAAGACAGTGGTGGACTGATATCGGGTATGCAAAGACAGTGATGGACTGATATCGGGTATGGAAAGACAGTGGTGGACCGATATCGGGTATGGAAAGACAGTGGTTGACTGATATCAGGTATGGCAAGACCGTGGTGGACTGATATATGTTGTGGAAAGACAGTGGTGGACTGATATCGGGTACGGAAAGACCGTGGTGGACTGATATCGGGTATGGAAGGACAGTGGCTGACTGATATCCGGAATGGAAAGACAGTGGTTGACTGATATCGGGTATGGAAGGACAGTGGTTGACTGATATCGGGTATGGAAAGACAGTAGTTGACTGTTATCGGGTATGGAAAGACAGTGGTTGCCTGATATCGGGCAGGGAAAGACAGTGGTGGACTGATATCGGGTATGGAAAGACAGTTGTGGACTGATATCGGTAAAGGAAAGACAGTGGTTGACTGATTTCGGCTATGGAAAGCCAGTGGTTGACTGTTATTGGGTATGGAAAGACAGTTGTGAACTGATATCGGGTATGGAAAGACAGTGGTGGACTGATATCGGGTATGCAAAGACAGTGATGGACTGATATCGGGTATGGAAAGACAGTGGTCGACTGATATCGGGTACGGAAAGACAGTGGTGGACTGATATCGAGTACGGAAAGACAGTGGTGGACTGATATCGGGTATGAAAAGGCAGTGGTTGACTGATATCGGGTATGGACAGACCGTGGCTGACTGATATCGGGTATGGAAAGACAATGGTTGACTGATGTCGTGTATGGAAAGACAGTGGTTGACTGATATTGGGTATGGAAAGACAGTGGTCGATTGATATCGGGTATGGAAAGACAGTGGTTGACTGATATCGGGTATGGAAAGACAGTGGTTGACTGACATCAGGTATGGCAAGACCGTGGTGGACTGATATCGGGTATGGAAAGACAGTGGTGGACTGACATCGGGTATGGAAAGACAGCGGTGGATGATTTCGGGTATGGAAAGACAGTGGTGGACTGATATCGGGTATGGAAAGACAGTGGTTGAATGACATCAGGTATGGCAAGACCGTGGTGGACTGATATCGGGTATGGAAAGACAGTGGTGGACTGACATCGGGTATGGAAAGACAGTGGTGGATGATATCGGGTATGGAAAGACAGTGGTGGACTGATATCGGGTATGGAAAGACAGTGGTGGACTGATATGGGGTATGGAAAGACCGTGGCGGACTGATATCCGGTATGGAAAGACAGTGGTTGACTGATATCGGTCATAAAAGACATTTGTTGACTGATATCGGGTATGGAAAGACAGTGGTCGATTGATATTGGGTATGGAATGACAGCGGTTGACTGATATCGGGTATGGAAAGACGGTGGTTGATTGATATCGGGTATAGAAAGACAGTGGTGGACTGATATCGGGTATGGAAAGAGAGTGGTTGACTGATATCGGGTATGGGAGGACAGTGGTGGACTGATATCGGTTATGGAAAGACAGTGCTGGACTGATATCGGGTATGGAAAGACAGTGCTGGACTGATATCAGGTATGGAAAGTCAGTGATTGACTGATATCGAGCAGGGAAAGACAGTGGTTGACTGATATCGGTTATGGAAAGACAGTGGTGGACAGATATCGGGTATTGAAAGACAGTGGTGGACTGATATCGGGTATGGAAAGACAGTGGTAGACTGATATCGGGTGTGGAAAGACAGTGGTGGACTGATATTGGGTATGGAAAAACAGTTGTGGACTGATATCAGTAGTATATAGATGAGCGGAGCTGCCCGGGGGGGTGGTGACCCACATGTTTTAAGATAGGCTATAGCGATTTCAAATCATTTTGGTCACCGTTCAATTGTCACAGTAATGTATAAAGATAGGTAATAGATTTTACATGTATTAAGATTTGATTTTTGACAGTATTGTATAAAAATGGGTAATAGATTTTACATGTATTAACATTAGAGTTATGGGAACAACGTATAAAGATAGGTAATAGATTTTACATGAATTAAGATCTGATTTTTGACAGTAATTTATAACGATAGGTTTTAGATTTTACACGCATTAAGATTGGAAATAAGACAACATCGCATTAAGATTGGTAATAGGTCTTATGTATAAGATTTCTCATTAAATTTTTCATCACAAAATAACAAAAAAAAGGTTAACAGATAGCAAATTCGAAAATGAAGCTGTGTTATATTTTTAATTGCTCTTGAACGCAGTTCATAGCAATTATTGTAAACTTGTGTGTCTTTTTTATGCAAGTTTTTCACTTGACATTTTTGCGCTTTTCTTCTAGAACTTTCTTTGACTGCTAAAGTGAATTTTTCACGCTTTCGCTCTTCATTTTTGAGTGATCGCTAGTGCTCCAAAGTTGCTAATATAAAAGCGGTTGGAGCATGGCAAAATTAAGTGACTTTAGCCAAGTTGGTAGTGAGTTTGGCCATGGGGCGAGAAGTCAGTGGTTCGAGTCTCGGTGGGGTCAAAGTTTTTTGCACCCATAAAGAAAAAATTGGTCTAGACTGAAGAACATCAATTAAAGTGCCTCGCATGTCGTTCATGAGCTATTATTCCGACATTTGTCGGTTTATGTTTTTCTTTCAAGATGAGTCATCTTTTTATGCTAATGTTTTAAGATACTTGGTAGCAAACAGTGGTCAATAAGACTAAGTGTAAGGCAGAAAATTCTACAGTGCTAATACACTTTCAAATATTCTGATTAGCACCTGTGTTGAGAATAAGCTTATTCTAAATGAAGAGTTTTCTATAAAATGTCTATCGATCAAACTCATGATTGTTGTAATTAATAGTTCCTAAATCACATTTATTATGAATGATGTCACAGCAAACTATAGCTAATTTCAGAGACTATTCAGGTAAAAAGGATTATCTCAAACAACTGATAAAAACGAAACAAAACAATCAACTCAACTCTGGGTTAACTGGAAGAAAAATGGATCAAAATAGACCTCTGCTGAACTAATAACATTTTATTGGTCTCCTTATATGGATGTCTACATTGATACACACAAAAAAATTCTTATTGATAGCTACGATGAAAGTTATTCAGTCAGAAGTGCTAGAACAAAAGGGACTTTAAGAATTTCCAGGTGTTTCTTTGTTTCAGAAGAGTAAGTCTTGCTTGATTTTTTCATCCAGGGTTGTCTCAGATCTGGTCAACACCTTGCGAAATGAGTCAGAAAACTTTACATGCTCAGCTTGAACTTTAAAAACCCGGTTCGGGTTTCCCATCAAGAATGATTACTTTAAACAGTGGACTCATCAATTTGAAAAAAACTTTATTACGATCACATCACATGTTCACAAGCGGACAATTGATTTAAATGTATAAAATGAATGAAAAAGAATCAGAAAATTTAGATTATCAAAGGTGTCGTATGATTTCCATCTGCATCCACAATTCGTTTTGGATAGAAAAACGAGAGTCCTTTTTTTATTTGTTCATAGGTTAGAATTTGGTGATTTATAGTTCTGAATCCTCTGTTAGTTGAGGCTATATTCACTGCATCGTCCAGGACTCGTCTGTATTTCTGTAAAGGTCCATCACTGTTTTCTTCCAGAACACTCTTGTTGAGTCCTTTGCTGCTGAACTTAGTTTTGTTCGTTACTGAATTATAGCAACAGTAAGTTTTGCTACATAAACATAGCATTTCAGTACATCGGAATTCCTCTTTGAATAATCCAGGCTCACGCTTGTCATGTTTTATATGTTTATCGCAACAAGTTCTTGGGAAAAATTACTTGTACTATTAGCATGAAAAAAAAATCTGTGCAGTCATTACTTCTCATCTCATTCCAAATACTCCTCATTTCTGGTTTAATGCATTCATAGAGATTTTCATGAGCCAGTGCCAGATACCGAGAATCAGTGTCCATTTCAAGCTCCTCAAATTTCTGAACATCACAGAACTTTTCAAAGAAATTGTAGTAGAGCTCCAGCATTCTCAGTTTTGCATACTGTAAGATGAAGAATCCAACAATTATTGGTTCACGATGCTCAACAGTGCTTTTTGCAAGCTCAACCTCATATATATCTGTCGAAACGTTGTTCAAACTTCTAAAAAGACGATTATTAATAGCTTTATGCGTCTTTCCATCGTTAAGATAAAGAGTTTCTGTGTGTCGACTTCGATCCATAATCTGATAACCATACGAGCTGTTCCCAAGTAATTTCATAGTTTCAGCAACAACGCTAGAGTCTGAATTTTCATCACCTTCTCGTCTTGCATCAACAACAGATTGTACAAAACCGTTGAAACATTTTTGCGGGATATACTCAAGGAATCTGTGGATTTTGGTACAGCGGAGACCCAGCTTCAAATAGAACTTTAATAATGGTGTTATGACTATTCCATTGTTTAATTTGTAACTCGAAATCAACATTCGTTGTGGCTTTAACAGTTACGAGTTTCTTTCAGCATAATCCAGCATGAATTTACCTATATTCTCTCTTCCAACATCACAGTTTTTGAAAATTGGAGGAAAGTTTGCAAATCGTTCACGAACCTCTTCAGGAACTTCTAACTCACACTGTACATATCCGAATAATTTATCTTCCTGTATCCGCATCAACAGCGTCTCACTGCTCAAAGGTAATTTGTAGGGGAAATTTTTTCTAACGTGGTTCTTCAACATGGAGTGCTTCTGAACATGATCCCACCATTCACATTCTCTAATCTCTATAACTTTGTATCCTTTCTTTTCTAGGTAAAGCTTTCGTAACTTATCAGACTCACGCTTCCGGATACCATTCTCATATTCGGTCTTATCAAGACTTGGTTGAGTTTCTCTACAGGGACAGAAATGGTAGTAGCATCCAAGGGCTTCAAAAATTGTTTGGCAGTGACCACAAAAGCCATCCACAGTAAAAGAATCAATTTTTTTCTGTTTTCCAGTCGTATAGAAGCTCTCAATAGTACATTCGGGTCTGTTTGCTTGATAGAAAGACAGTACCATGTTCTCAAACTTCCTGATTTTGTTTTGACGAGCTTTGAACTTTTGAGGATCGCTATCAAACTCCCATCTAGTGTAGAGTCCAGTTGGCATCGCTTGGCACATGGAGAAGGGGTACAATTGGCTAGCATCTATTCCAAGTATTGCTTTACAGACATTATTTGACCTCCGGATGAATGTTTTGTCTACAACAGCTTTCCTCGTAAACACTATTGATGGACCACCAGTCATTTCACTTCTTATTTTCTCATGCAAGTCTTTGTCAGCTTCGATGAAAGGGTAAAACTTTCTATCCATCGATTTATGAAGACAGATATTTGCTAAAGACAGATATTTGCAAAATTTAACATATCAATTTTCTGATCGTGATAAAATTTCATCATTTTCTTCATTGCTTGTAAAGTTGGTACAACATCATTGTTATTATACCAACGAAGGAAATCTCGAAAAGTTTTCATTTTCTCCACCTTCCACAACTCTTCTAGGAGAGCATAGTTTTCTATTCCAGTTCTAGGCTTTTCTTTCAGTCCCATTTCCTGGAGAACTACCGACTCCTCTTTTCCAGATTTAATCAACTTTTCGAACTGAGCAAAATCTTTTTCCAGTGGGTTTAGGTTTTCCAGTTTGCTGAAGAAGGAATCGTAATGTGGAAGATGGCTACAGTCAAGTTTCGATGGCGAATCAAACCATTCATATGGGAAATATCCTTTTGTCTCTTCGGATTGATATGCTTTCAGAAAGGAGTCCAGAGTTGTTGCTCCACCGAGAAAATTAACTATATCGAGAAATTGAACATCCCCAAAATTGAAAGAAATAAATTGATTTGCCTTCTTGATTACCGTAGGTGTAACAGCTTTGTCGTTGAGGAGATAAGGAATGAGATAGCCTTTGATTAAATTCAGATCATACTTTCCACTGTTGAATCCAAAAACTGGTAGAGTGTCAACATAATTATTGAAATGACACTGGAGATCAAGGAGCTGCTTTTGTTGGTATCGTAAGAAATTTTTAGAAGCATTTCTATCTTCTGTTTCACTACTGATAATTGATTGAGTTTTGGAAACAATTTGCAGTCTGGAGGAAACATCATTCAACCTGGTTTTGATCTCTGATTCCACCTCCAAGAACTTGGATCTCACATCCACCTTGTTTTTTGCTGCTAGTATTTCCAGTTGAGCTACAAAGGATATGATGAGACGATTAGGATCATTTTCGCATATGAAAACTGGTTGGTCCAACAAATTTGAAGAGATTGATACCGATACAGGTACATGAGTACCAATCCATGATGTTGTCGCTGTGTTATTGATATCCACTGAATGAACACATATTGCTTCGAAGTCGAAGACGGCTAAATTTTTGAAGAGAGTATCATCTTCTGGATAAGCTATTGAGAAGTTGTCCAGCTTCTCAAATAATGTTTCTCGCAAAGAATAAACACCTCGCGGATAGACATTTTTCACTCGTTCTTTACAAGTTTTCAAGTGACGATTGAAGTTTCCGGAATGGTTGAAAAAGACATCACAGCTGGGACAACGAAACTTCTTGAAGAATTTGTTGATATCATTAACATAACAAATATGGTTGTTATACCGAAGCAATTTGATGTTTTTATCATATCTTTCAACGCTTCGTCGAACAAGTTCACCAATAATTTTGCCATCTTCAATGTCAAAATCATAGACGAAAATATTTTGTTTTATCAGTTCTTCAATTATAGGAATTTGATCAAAGGAAACACCTGCAAAATGTTCGGGGTCGCAACCACTTGCAGTAACAAAATTGTGAAATATTTTAGTTGCATTTGGTTCAACATTTATTGATCCGAATAAATGAATTGCAATTGCACGGAATAAACACAAATTATCGTTATACGGTTCATCGTGTCCGTTTGAAACGAGACAATTAACCTCAGGGTTCCTTAACAATGGTTCTGGAAGGGGAGTATCAGTGCAACCCATAGGTATATTTGTAAGAAGCGCTGCAAAAACGGTAACATTTGTGATTACTGTGAATCGCCATTTTGAGTTTTGACGTTCTTTTGTACATGTTTCAATCAAGTCAAGTTTCTCAATTTTGTTTTGAAGGTTTAATAAGTCGTTTCTATTGCTTAGAAGAAAAGCTTGATCCAGGAGTAAGTTATTTTCATGCGGAGAATAATATCCGTAATCGTTTGTCTCTAAATTTTGCAATATAAACCCCAATGCTAGGTTAACTTTTGCAGCACATTTCAATTTTGCGAAAACTTCACCGATTTTTTCATTGATCTTTTTGTTGTCCAAATCTGATAAACTGAAGTTGAAAACTTCTTGTCTACCATGCTCAGCATGCATATCGTCAAGTAAATGTTGACAGGCTGCCAGTTCTTCGTTCAATGACTCGCTATCGTTATCAACTTTCTCCAAAATCGGACGAACACGGTTTGTGCTTGAGGACCCAATTTTTGTGCTGGCTGGATGTGCCTTTTTGCGATGCAGTTGAAGTGAGTAGAAACTTGGGAACTGTTTCTGACAGACAACACACTTGTTCAGTGTATTACGAACTTTTGCTCCGTGAGCCTTCGCAATATGGTATGACAATTCTGCAGCATTTTTTGTCGCAAAATTACAATTCCTTTTCTTACAGTAAAGCGTCCCCATCATACATGTCTTCCTGTGGCGAGCAATATGAGCCTTTACAACAGATTTTTCACAATTTTCACAGTTGACGGGTAGGTTTCGATCTTTTGCAGGCATTTTGTAATAATTGGGTACGTTTAACTATGGAATGAACAAATAGATGTTTTATTTTTATCGAAAAGTATTGACAACTGAGTCTTAGAATATGAATAAACAAATGTCTCTCAATTTCTGCAGAAAATCAAAGTGTATTCATGAATACATGCGAGCAATAAAGTTGAAATATTTATTTATGTTACTAAAAATAGATTTTAATTCGAGTCGTCAACCAATCACAGCAAAGTTTGCAGATTTTCGGGAAATTGCGACAGCCTTTATTCATGTACAGAACTTCAACAACCCTGATTTGTTTTCTTAAAGTCTAGACAAAATTTATTCGGTTTGATTACTCAATGTCTCGGTTTGTTTACTTAATGTCTAGACAGAATTTGTTTACAAGCAATAAAAATAACAATGTAAAGAATTTTTGTCTTCGAACGACCTTGATTTTTTGTTTACACCATGTTATCAACTCAAAACCAATAAGTCATAGAGGTATATCACTATTTACTCACTTAGTTTAGTCTCTTACTATGGTTGAAGCTATGTACGAAAACAGTCCTGAATACTTCAAAAAATTTCAAAAACGATTCAAATACACTATTTGCGACACAGAACCAAAACCTCAAGATTCTGGAATAGAAAATTATGCATACGGTTATCATTCGTCTTCGACTGTTATCGATGGTTGTTCTTTTGGTTCCAATCATTGGCATCTCATTTTTGAAGATATAGGTCCCGAAGATAAAATTGTTTTTTCTTCGTATGCTCCTGCGACGATACCTTGCCTTGTGACTTGTTTTAAGATCCTTATTTTGCCTACGGAGAAAAATTTTGTTACTCATGGTGCTATTATCTCTCGCTTACATGTTGCTGTGGAGTATTTGTCAAAATTTAATCATGTTTCAACCAACAAAACTAAAAAACAACTTCCTCTGCCTAACCCTGTGAAAAGACTCTCAACCATTACTACTACCATACGTGCTTCTACTATCCCTGATGTGACTGTAAAACGTTTTTGTCAACTAATGCTTGGTGAAGATTCTTCTTCTTTCTACCAGATTATGGATATAGTTTTAAGTGGGCAGGGAAGTTTTGTACGTGAGACTTCAGACTATTTAATAAACTTTCAGTTCTGTAAAAATTCTACTGTCTAAAATAGTGCGGTGATAGAACAATTAAATCAATTTCACTCCATATGTTTTAAAAATGCCAACAATTGCAATTCATTTACATCAGGTACAAATGGAAGTTTACTGCTATAGAAATAATGAGCAATATAGATGCAAAATAAACCACACAGTTGCGAGTCTGCTGATTGCAGGGGAGACTGAATATCTCTTCTGTGCTCAATAATATCCATCGTCATATGTAAATCAGTACATTGCTGTAAGCGGGAGAAAATGTCTTTATAGGCAGTCAGAGGAAGTGCTGACGGATCTGCAAAGTATAGTACGGGGTGTGCGTAGCGTTTCGCAAGCATCACCCAATGTGAACCAATAGAATCAGCTCGCGATGCATTCACAATTATAAAACTGTTAACTGGTAAATTTAAGGGATAATTGTCAGCCGCATAAACACCTCGAAATTTAAATTTGAGATGTTTGCACTTTTGAACATGAATATAACTTTGGTCTTCATCCATTAGTAAGCATTCATAGGTAGAACATTTTTAGATACGTTTCTTGCAGAGTCAATGTACACAGTAGACGATTTTTCTCCCAGGAAAAAAATTTCAATGTTGTTTGGCAAACCAGTATCAAATTTCAGTTCAACCGATAATGATGAGTTTGTTAGTTCGGGATGAATAAAATCGCGCGTCGCCTCTTGCGTGCTAGTTAAGTCAAAGACCATTATAAAGTGATGCGCAAAATCACTTAGGGGTATTCCATGACCGTTTTCAACATAAGCTAGGGCACTCATTGAACTGTAATAGAGGCGCTTGTTATCATTTGTTAACATTGGAGTGCCAGCTGCTTCGAACCCGTTTCGATAGACCGTAATTTCACTCAAATCAAACTTTTGATAGTGGTAGGGATTGATATTGTTAGTTCCAATGATTGCATTGCTCCTGCACAATGCAACAATCAGCCGCCTTATTGGTTCTTTTGTGAAAATATCTTTATGTTTCCAACTGCGTTGACCTGCTGTTGCGAGGAATGTTTTTGTTATTACTTCATTGTAGCGATACATTGCCGGAGTTTTTAGGAGTGTTTTTTCAATGGCTCCAACAACGTTGTCTGACACTGTCATGTTTCTAACAATGAAGTTTGCTTCATCGATTTTAACTTTGTAATTTTTGCCGCTGTCTCACTAATTGTAACAAAATCATCTTGCGATCTTCGGAAAGAAAGTCTTAAGTTAACACCACTTACTAAATGTTTTTCACAGGAAAAGAAATCAACAGCGAGCTTTCCATATAAAGTAATTTGTTCCGATTCTCTCACAGCTACTTGCCTTGCATCCCTTGATGCTGCAGCTATACCAGCGGGGTTCGGCTCATACTCGTAACCTTGACACTTTAACCAAGTTTCCTTTGCATCGGCTCCATGTGAAAATTCTGTTTCAATAAAACTTTTATGAGCATAGTGTCCATTAGCTGAGGAAATTTTTATTCCATTTGCAGAAACAGTACAGTCGGCGAACAGTGAATGAAGAACATTGTTGACAAAATATGCAGCATCGGTTGCGGTTGCATCGCCGGCGGTATATCGCAAATCAGTTCCATCAGCATTTTGTATTCGACATTTTACTTCCAAATAAATTTTCTGCAAATCTATGAAATTGTTGCGATCGCCTACAACTTCGAATTCGAGCGATGATCCAGAGGGAGAATAAAGTGGTCCAGTTTTTCGCTCAAATGATTGATCAAAGGTGACTAGCAAAGGTGGTTTTTCAAATAAATCCAAGGAACTGTGAGTGGCTTCGGAAGGTATTACAATATTAGTTCGCATTTTTGACTCGAGAGAAAAAATCCAGTCGACTTCTTCTTGGCTGTGGTTTTCGAGAAATGATTTTTTTAGTGGAACGTTTTTTGTATGTTCGAGGTTTAGCATATTGTTGTCTTCGACGTTTAATAACTTGCCGGCCTCGTGTTATGCGTGAATGGAGAGAACCACCAAATTGTTTTCGGGCTGTTTTTGCAACCGTGCTTTTCAACGCCTGCTTTGCCGACTTTCGTTTCGTTGCTAATTCAACCAACTCAGGTGGACCCTGCACTAAAAACTCTCGGCCAATTCTTTTGGCAGCGGGCCACATAATTCTTCTTGCCAATGGTAAAGCAACTCTTCCAATACCTGCTGCGAGGGCTCCAAAGCCACTTCCTCTTTGACGATAATGACCGGAGAAATGTGGCATTGACTGTGATGCTTGGTTGCTGTAGTAAGCTTCCATTTCACTTGATTTTTTGAAACTTTAAGCCTACTATCACTTTTCCTGTACCATTAAAGGGAATAAGTTTTCCGGCTTCGTTCCTCAACTCCACTTTAATGTTCTGAATATTGTTAGAAAGTATGGGCTTGTAATCCCGAATTGTAAATGTCTTGTGATGAATGGGTGTAACAGTGTTTATGCTGCCGTTTCTTAAACGCCTTTCGGTCTCAATGATTTTAATTACAGGAGCTCTCACGTCTCCAATAATTTGTTATTCTATAACGTCTATGTAGACAAATATTAATTGTGAGCCACAGGTTATATCAACTGGAAAACCACTTTGGTGTCTATTGAGAGTTTTGTGTGATTTGTATCCAATATGAATGTATCCATCATGCGAGTTGTCTTTTATACCCTTGAAGCCGAGAATACTTGGAACTTCTTCGTTTTCAAATGAAAAACCCTCATTCGCTCCGAATTGTAAAACCAGTTTATGAGTATTTTTGTCAAAAGTAAAATCAAATTGTTTAAACTGAGCAATTCGCCTGAGTTCATCCATTAGTTGATCCAAGCTACTGTAAATGCCTTTGCGAATTTTTCTGAGGTGTCCACTGCGATTATTTGAGGCGTCGAGTTCCACTCCCGAGTTTTTATAAACGACTAACCCGTTTAGATTGACGTTGTTGATGTTTGATGGGAAGGATATTGAAGATAAAGCCACTTGCCATTCTCCATCCAAAATAAGTGGTTGAGATAACTGGTTACGGAATTTTGCCATTGTGTTTTCACCAAAAACTTCCATTGATGCGTTGGATATTAGGTCGATTGTGAATTCTTTGGCGGGATTCATTTTATTCGTCTGCAGTAACTAACACGTTTACTTGGACTAATTCCGGTTCCTAAAATTTACCTTCAATTATAACGTTATTTGCATCTATAAGATTGTACGTTGGTGGACACACGGTAGCAATTTTGAATATCGTAAAAACTTCGTCTGTATAATTTTGTTTATAACCTTTTCTGAAGTTTTCGTCGTGCTTTGCAATCCTAACAAGGTCTCTTTTTTCGTATTTTGGTTTGTACTTTGTTGTGTTGATTGCTAATGATATTAATATTGGTTCATGTTTTTTGAAAACTTTATTAGGTGCTAAATGGTTTACCCGGTTAACACGACTGTTTATAGTATTTACAAACTGGGGTAAATCTTCAATATATGTCCAAGTCCACTTTTATTCCAAATATTTGTAAATGATGTTTTTAAGCGATCGAATGTTCCTCTCTGCAAATGCCGACTTGGTTTCGCTTTCTGTTGTATATAAATGAGTTCCTTTCTTTTCACAAAATTTTTTGAAATCTCCTTTGAACTCTGATCCCTTGTCTGTCCATACTTTTTCTGGTTGTCTCTTCTTGATCATTTTTTTGAACGCTTCAACAGCATCTTTTGCATATAAAGCTTTCATTGGTTGAACTCGTAAGTAACGTGATAAAACATCCACAGCCACTAACAAATATTTTACACCGTTGTTGTGTTGGGCAACTTTGTCCATATACGCAACATCGACAGACCAGATTTCATTTATTCTATATGCAACAGCTTTCAGTCGGGAAAAACTTTTCCTGAATTGTCTGTATTTTGTGTACGGGGCTTTCTACTGAAGATAGCGAACAATTTTGCCTCTGGTGAAACCGCTGGCCTCCTTCAAGTTAGCAATGCTACCAAATGCAGCACTGCCTTTAGTGTACAATTTGTCTAACTGTTTAACTTGATAGGAAGTAATTCTCCCAGGGGCTGGTTGGTTTGATTTCCTTTTCTGCCTCTTCAAAGTTTCTCTGGTCCCTGTCAGAAGCTTTTGTTTTCTTTCGCTGGGATTTTGAAGCAACATCTTTGTCCGACTCATATTCCAAAAATTGCAGTCTCTCTTCAGATGATAAATTTAGAAACTTTTTGGCGTATGTGTTACAAGTCAAATGCGACCCAATATCGAGATGCGTTAATACACTGAATTGTTCGAAAGATAGTTTGCAAGTGGTTTGCTGTAAATTGTAAAGAAATGTAGCAGTAAGAACTTCTGTATTTGTACCATTAATAAGCAATCTCTTTGATGAGACCAAGGACACAGAATCTGATTCCTCTATTATGTCCAGTATTGTATCCGCTCTTTCAAACTTTATCCCCTTCAAGATTCTAATATCATTCAGCACTCCTTTTTTGATAGTCGATGTGTTGTCTGTCGTAAATGATTTCGCCATAGACTCGTTTATTGTACTTCTATCATTCACTGAAGCGTCAGTTTGTTGTTCTGTATCCTGTTGCGAGGCAGAAGGAGCTGATGATGACTTGTTTCTCTGGAGAAGCGATATCTGCTTGGCTGGATTGTGAATCTTTTTGTTGCTGAGTAATTGAGAGACATGAGGTTGTTCTCTAGTATACATCTGTTTATGTATTAACACAAACTCTTCAGTATGCATTTTGTTCTATATATTCAATGCAGGGTTATGCTATGAGTTGAATGAGATTATTGCCCGAGGGAGATTGAATTATTTTTAACCGTTCAGTTTTCCCTACTTTCCTGTTTGAAAGTTGACGCAGAGTTTTTTTAAATTTTTCTAGTTCTTTTTTATTGACTGGAACAACTCCAGAGAGTACGTTCATCACACAGTCACTCAGAAACCAAATGAAGTCGCCGTCTTTAAGTGTCTCGAATTCATTGTTGGATTTCTAGTTTGTGCTATTTGCCCATTGCTTGAGCATAAGCAAATGTTTCTTTTTCATTCGTAATTGGTGTAACAACGGCTTCCTCCGAAGGAATGTAAAAAATTGAAGGATTAGGTCCAATAATATGTGACGCAAATCGTAAACCCTGACTGGTTTTGGGATCGAGATCAATAATAAAATGTCCAAAGGGCTGCGCAGTTGCTAGTTTGTATGCTTCTTTTATCAGTTGGAGACAATTCAACTGTTTTCCAAGATATTCAATTTGTTGAATGTCACGAAGCGACTTGAATAATATTATGTGTGTTGTATTCAGATCAATGGTTCTGGACCATTTGCTTTGATGGAACAAATTATGCTTGACGTATATAACATGTAACTTGCGATGACAACCTGAGGTAGCTATTTTTACAAATTCTTTATCGTTGAAGAATTCTTCACATGAATCATCATAGATAAGCAGACAATGTGATAGATTTTTTGTTATATCAAAGCCTGAGTATTTTAGAAACTCAATCCCTGGTATAACTTGTTGCATATCTTTGAAAAGTGGTTGGAACTCTTTGTAAAAATAATAAATTTTCTCAAAACGTGGATAAAAGTTCGAACCTTTTAGCATTCGAAACAAGAGTTCTGTTTTACCACAACCACTTGGTCCTACAATTGACATGAATACCCTGTCATGTGTAAGAATAATTTTGTTCATAGTTTGGGATTAGGTAAAAGGTAACCAGCTAAACTCGATAAGAGAGCAATCCAGATTTATTTCTCTTCACAGCTTTCTGATAATAGAAAGAGCATAGAAAAGCAAAGAATGATCATTAACACAATGATACTAACTTGAACAAAAAATATATATTCGGACCTTGGCACTGTTGAATTTGAACAACAACGCCATGGGGGCCTCTCCTTGTTGTTTACATCAAAGACTAAACAAAGACTAAATTACTGATACCGGCGTCAGCCTCGTCTCTTTGATTCATTGGAAAAAAATAATTAATTGAAAAGTGAATTGAAACAAGAATGATACAAAATGTTAAATTTTTGAATTATTCTCTGGGCAACTTTTTCATGTACCAGAACTCAAACAAATTGAAACCTCTAATATGACTTTTTATCTCTAGTTTATAACAAACGGTTGATGAGTCATTTTCCTCGAACGATGGTTGACTGAAGACTTTTTCAACTTCGGGGTGCTCCAAGACATATAATCGCAACTCATTCGGCATCTCATTAAGTGATAGCTCACGTTCTGGTGGTGTTTTTTTCAATCTAAAATGAGGAACTTTTTTGTCCGCCCATTGCTTCCAACGTGGGATTCGCTGCTCTTTGGGGAACTGCAAAGGCTTCTGGTTTGTTTTGTTCATAGCCATAATTGAACTGATTCCGATGTTCTCGAGCTCTCTGTTTATTTTTTACGTACAGTTGGAAGTGATAGAAATTATCTATCACGGGCAGGAAAGCTCTAAAGCTGTCTAGCTCGTCGGGAGAAAGAGTAATGGTTGCAAAATAACGTTTTGCTGCTGTGCTATAAAGCGAATTGTAACGAGGTTGTTGTGCTGTGTTTGGTTTATTGTTGAGATAGTTCGCTCGGTTCTGTTGATCACTTGAAAAATTATTCTGTATTGGTGGAGAGGGATCCTGAACTCTGTTGAAAATTACAATCGGCTGATCGTCAAGTGGAGTCAAGCAAGTGAATATCTTCAAGTTGTCTGACAGATAAGTTGTTAAAGTTGCCGTGTCTTCTCTGTACATCACTTTGTGTCCACTGTGAGAATTTTCTTGCTTTACGTTCCGCGCAGTGATTTGGTAATTGATCGTTTGTTGAACGAAAGTTTGAATGAAGATAACAGGAGGGAACTTGTTCTTCTGATATTATCTCTGAGATTCGGGGACAATTTAGATCCTCCAGATTATATACAGTTTTTTGTAAAAGCTTACTGAAGAGCTCACACTTTTCAATGCCTTTGGCAAAAAAGTTTTTCCGTGTGAATCGGAAACTGGAACTCAGACATATTGTTTTCAAATCACAGTAAAGTATATCACCTTGGTTCCAATCAAGACCGTGTAGGTTGTTGGTCAGCCAAATAACAGTTTGTCTATCGTTTGCGGGTAAATCAGCGAATTTAAGTGGGGGGTTGAAAAATACTGTATCGTTGTAACTGGAACACAAACTGAGTTCTTTTATAATGAATCCAAGTGATTTGAGTTTGGAACCTTCGAGATCGAGGACTATTATATTTGTGATTTTGCTGCCAAAATTTTCTAGCATTCCAATTTACGAAACAAATGTGAATGAAAAATTTTCACTGATAGAATGAATAATATTCCTGTCAAGTGTCCAAAAAGACAATTGTTTACTGGTGAGTAACGGAAAGCGTAAACATATCCTGGACCTTTGTTTCTGCAATCTTTTATAAATCCAGCGGCGTCATGCAATGCAGCATGAAGTCGTAGCACTTTGCTGCGTCTCAATAAAGGATCTAGTCTTGAATTATCATTTCCAATGAAACCACCATAGGGTCTAAATTTAAGTGCTATTTCTCCGTCAACTTCTGGATCTAATAAAGAACAAGCCGCTACGAAATATACCTGTCGATAAGATATGTGTGTATAATTTATGTTACCTCTCAGTGATAAAACTTTCTCATGTTTGAGCTTGATGTCTTTTGTTCCTATTGTATTCATTATTCACTGTTTACTGAACGTGTGCGGTTAGAGTTTTTGTTTATAAATCCTTCAATTTTGATTGGTTGTCAACTTGAATAATAAATCAAGCACTGTGATTGGTCAGTTTATTTTGGAAAATGTTGTGACCCTGAACGTGTTTGGGCATGATCCGATGACTCTCCAATTAATATATCAGTATTGATTTCATACATCTACTAACAGGTTAGTTGTTTTACTGTTGTTTTCACCAATTTGTATGCATTTACGGACATAAGTGATTATGACCATAATTGTGTACATACTTAGGTGAAAACTTGTTTATCTTGTACAACTGGGTTTTTTATCATTGAGTATGTAATGTATGTATGTGTGTATGTATGTATGTATGTATGTATGTACGTATGTATGTGTATGTATGTATGTATGATTTTATTTATGTAAGTATGTATGAATGTTTGTTTGAAATTATGTAAGTTTGTATATATGTATTTATATATGTACATACGAATGAATGACTGAATTAATGAAAGTTTATGTTACATATGTACCTATGCTTGTATAGATGTTTTGTGAGTGTGTGTAGGTGTGTGAGTATGTATGTATGCAAAGCAACATAGCGCAGTGGCAGCGCGCTGGGTCCATAACCAGAGGTTGGTAGATCGAAACTATCTCTTGCTAAAAAGACAATATTATGATGTGGATATGTATTGGAGAGAAAACAATTGAGAAAAAAATTTTGGACCCAAGTTTTACAAGTGTCCACACCCCTTAGGGGAAAAATTTAAAACTGAAAAAAAAATCGACTTTGAACACTTTTTATCATTCACAAAACATGTTTCACAACATTTGACGTCTATTAGAGACAAAAAATCGAGAAAAAATTTTTGGACCCCATTTTTCAAAAAATTTTACAAGTGTCGACTTCCCTTAGGGCAAAAATTTCAAAATTGAAAAAAATCGACTTTGAACACTTTTTATCATTCACAAAACATGTTTCATAATATTTGACGTCTATTAGAGACAAAAAATCGAGAAAAAATTTTTGGACCCCATTTTTCAAAGAATTTTACAAGTGTCGACACCCCTCAGGGGAAAAATTTCAAAATTGAAAAAAATCGACTTTGAACACTTTTTATCATTCACAAAACATGTTTCACAACATTTAACGTCTATTAGAGACAAAAAAACGCAAAAAAATTTTTGGACATCATTTTTCAAAAAATTTTACAAGTGTCGACACCCCTTAGGGCGAAATTTTAAAATTGAAAAAATCGACTTTGAACACTTTTTATCATTCACAAAACATGTTTCACAATATTTGACGTCTATTAGAGACAAAAAATCGAGAAAAAATTTATGGACCCCATTTTTCAAACAATTTTACAAGTGTCAACACCCCTTAGGGGAAAAATTTCAAAATTGAAAAAATCGACTTTGAACACTTTTTATCATTCACAAAACATGTTTCACAACATTTAACTTCTATTAGAGACAAAAAAACGCAAAAAAATTTTCGGGCCCCATTTTTCAAAAAATTTTACAAGTGTCGACACCCCTTAGTAGGAAATTTAAAAATTGAAAAATTCGACTCTGAACACTTTTTATTGTTCACAAAACATTTAACGATAATGCTGGCAAAAACAGTGCAAAGTTTATATCACTGTTCTAATCAAACAAACACACACCGCAGCAAACAATCAGTCGTAACAAAAACTGGGTCAAGCTTGTAAACAAATTGAACAATGTCGCAATCAACCGAAAGATGAATTAGCAGATTTTTTTTTGAAACAAAAATTGAAGCTGGCCAGAGGTACAGCGGGGGGGGGGAAGTGACTAGAACCTCAACGCGGGGGGACGGACACTTTTGGAAGCCTGATTTTCTCGGCCCAACAACACCGGGGTGGGACAATTTGAAATTTCTGCGGGGTGGCCATCTACAACGGGGTGGGACAATTTGAAATTTCAAATTTTCCCACCCCGTTGTAGATGGCCACTCCGCAGAAATTTCAAATTGTCCCACCCCGGTGTTGTTGAGCCGAGAAAATCAGGCTTCCAAAAGTGTCCGTCCCCCCGCATTGAGGTTCTAGTCACTCCCCCCCCCCCCCCGTTGTACCTCTGGCCAGCTTCAATTTTTGTTTCAAAAAAAAAAAATCTGCTAATTCATCTTTCGGTTGAGGTTCTAGTCACTTTTTATACTACTGATATCGGGTATGGAAAGACAGCGGTGGACTGATATCGGGTATGGAAAGACAGTGGTTGAGTGATATCGGGTATGGAAAGACAGTGGTTGACTGATATCGGGTATGGAAAGACAGTGGTCGATTGATATCGGGTATGGAAAGACAGTGGTTGACTGATATCGGGTATGGAAAGACAGTGGTTGACTGATATCAGGTATGGCAAGACCGTGGTGGACTGATATCGGGTATGGAAAGACAGTGGTGGACTGACATCGGGTATGGAAAGACAGTGGTGGATGATATCGGGTATGGAAAGACAGTGATGGACTGATATTGGGTATGGAAAGACAGTGGTGGACTGATATCGGGTATGGAAAGACAGTGGTTGACTGATATTAGGTATGGCAAGACCGTGGTGGACTGATATCAGGTATGGAAAGACAGTGGTGGACTGACATCGGGTATGGAAAGACAGTGGTGCCTGATATAGGGTATGGAAAGACAGTGGTGGACTGATAACAGGTATGGAAAGACAGTGGTGGACGATATGGGGTATGGAAAGACAGTGGTCGATTGATATTGGGCATGGAATGACAGCGGTTGACTGATATCGGGTATGGAAAGACGGTGGTTGACTGATATCGGGTATGGAAAGACAGTGGTGGACTGATATCGGGTATGGAATGAGAGTGGTTGACTGATATCGGGTATGGAAGGACAGTGGTGGACTGATATCGGTCAAGGAAAGACAGTGCTGGACTGATATCGGGTATGGAAAGACAGTGGTTGACTGATATCGGTCATAAAAGACAGTGGTTGACTGATATCGGGTATGGAAAGACAGTGGTCGATTGAGATTGGGCATGGAATGACAGCGGTTGACTGATATCGGGTATGGAAAGACGGTGGTTGACTGATATCGGGTATGGAAAGACAGTGGTGGACTGATATCGGGTATGGAAAGAGAGTGGTTGACTGATATCGGGTATGGAAGGACAGTGGTGGACTGATATCGGTCAAGGGAAGACAGTGCTGGACTGATATCGGGTATGGAAAGACAGTGGTGGACTGATATCGGGTATGGAAAGTCAGAGGTTGACTGATATCGAGCAGGGAAAGACAGTGGTTGACTGATATCGGTTATGGAAAGACGGTGGTCGACTGATATCGGTTATGGAAAGACAGTGGTGGACTGATATCGGGTATGGAAAGAGAGTGGTTGACTGATATCGGGTATGGAAGGACATTGGTGGACTGATATCGGGTATTGAAAGACAGTGGTGGACTGATATCGGGTATGGAAAGACAGTGGTGGACTGATATCGGGTATGGAAAGACAGCGGTGGACTGATATCGGGTATGGAAAGAAAGTGGTGGACTGATATCGAGTACGGAAAGACAGCGGTGGACTGATATCCGGTATGAAATGACAGTGATGGACTAATATCGGGTATGGAAAGTCAGTGGTTGACTGATATCGAGCAGGGAAAGACAGTGGTGGACTGATATTGGGTATTGAAAGACAGTGGTGGACTGATATCGGGTGTGGAAAGACAGTGGTGGACTGATATCGGGTATGGAAAGACAGCGGTGCACTGATATCGGGTATGGAAAGACAGTGGTTGACTGATATCGAGTACGGAAAGACAGCGGTTGACTGATATCCGGTATGAAATGACAGTGATGGACTGATATCAGGTATGGAAAGACAGTGGTGGACTGATATCGGGAATGGAAAGACAGTGGTCGACTGATAGCGGCTATGGAAAGACAGTGGTCGACTGATATCGGGTACGGAAACACAGTGGTCGACTGATGTCGGATATGGAAAGACACTGGTGGACTGAGATCGGGTATGGAAAGACAGCGTTGGACTGATATCGGGTATGGAAAGACAGTGGTTGACTGATATCGAGTACGGAAAGACAGCGGTTGACTGATATCCCGTATGAAATGACAGTGATGGACTGATATCAGGTATGGAAAGACAGTGGTGGACTGATATCGGGAATGGAAAGACAGTGGTCGACTGATAGCGGCTATGGAAAGACAGTGGTCGACTGATATCGGGTACGGAAAGACAGTGGTCGACTGATGTCGGATATGGAAAGACACTGGTGGACTGATATCGGGTATGGAAAGACAGTGGTTGACTGATATAGGGTATGGAAAGACAGTGGTTGACTGATAAGGGTATGGAAAGACAGCGAGGGACTGATATCGAGCATGGAAAGACAGTGGTGGACTGATATCGGGTACGGAAAAACAGAGGTTGACTGATATCGGGTATGGAAAGACAGTGGTGTTTTGATATCGGGTATGGAAAGAGAGTGGTTGACTGATATCTGGTATGTATGGAAAGACAGTGATGGACTGATATCGGGTATGGAAAGACAGATTTGGACTGATATCGGGTATGGAAAGACAGTGGTGGACTGATATCGGGTATGGAAAGACTGTGGTTGACTGATATCTGGTATGGAAAGACAGTCGTTGACTGATATCGGGTATGAAAAGACAGTGTTGGACTGATATCGGGTATGGAAAGACAGTGATTGATTGATATCGGGTATGGAAAGACAGAGGTCGACTGATATTGGGTATGGAAAGGCAGTGGTGGACTGATATCGGGTATGGAATGACAGTGGTTGAATGATATCGGGTATGGAAAGACAGTGGTTGACTGATATCGGGTATGGAAAGACAGTGGTTGACTGATATCGGGTATTGAAGGACAGTGGTGAACTGATATCGGATAGGGAAAGACAGTGGTTGACTGACATCGGGTTTGGAAAGACAGTGTTGGACTGATATCGGGTATGGAAAGACAGTGGTGGACTGATATCTGGTATAGAAAGCCAGTGGTTGACTTATATCGGGTATGGATAGACAGTGGTTGACTGATATCGGGTATGAAAAGACAGTGGTGGACTGATATCGGGTATGGAAAAACAGTGGTTGACTGATATTGGCTATGGAAAGACAGAGGTCGACGGATATTGGGTATGGAAAGACAGTGGTCGACTGATATCGGGTATGGAAAGACAGTGGTTGGCTGATATCGGGTATCGAAAGACAGTGGTTGACTGATATCGGGTATGGAAAGAATGAGGTCGACTGATATTGGGTATGGAAAGACAAGGGTCGACTGATATCGGGTATGGAAAGACAGTGGTTGACTGATATCGGGCATGGAAAGACATTGGTTGACTGATATCGTTTATGGAAAGACAGTGGTGGACAGATTTTGGTAGGGAAAAATGGTGGTTGACTGATATCGGGTATGGAAAGACAGTAATGGACTGATATCGTGTATGGAAAGACAGTGGTGAACTGATTTTGGGTATGGAAAGACAGTGGTTGACTGATATTGGGTATGGAAAGAAAGTGGTTGACTGATATCTGGTATGGAAAGACAGTGGTCGACTGATATCGGGTATGGAAAGACAGTGATCGACTGATATCGGGTACGGAAAGACAGTGTTCGACTGATGTAGGATATGGAAAGACAGTGGTGGACTGATATCGGGTATGGAAAGACAGTGGTGGACTGATATCGGGTATGGAAAGACAGCGGTGGACTGATATCGGGTATGGAAAGAAAGTGGTGGACTGATATCGAGTACGGAAAGACAGCGGTGGACTGATATCCGGTATGAAATGACAGTGATGGACTAATATCGGGTATGGAAAGTCAGTGGTTGACTGATATCGAGCAGGGAAAGACAGTGGTGGACTGATATTGGGTATTGAAACACAGTGGTGGACTGATATCGGGTGTGGAAAGACAGTGGTGGACTGATATCGGGTATGGAAAGACAGCGGTGCACTGATATCGGGTATGGAAAGACACTGGTTGACTGATATCGAGTACGGAAAGACAGCGGTTGACTGATATCCGGTATGAAATGACAGTGATGGACTGATATCAGGTATGGAAAGACAGTGGTGGACTGATATCGGGAATGGAAAGACAGTGGTCGACTGATAGCGGCTATGGAAAGACAGTGGTCGACTGATATCGGGTACGGAAACACAGTGGTCGACTGATGTCGGATATGGAAAGACACTGGTGGACTGAGATCGGGTATGGAAAGACAGTGGTGGACTGATATCGGGTATGGAAAGACAGCGGTGGGCTGATATCGGGTATGGAAAGACAGTGGTTGACTGATATCGAGTACGGAAAGACAGCGGTTGACTGATATCCCGTATGAAATGACAGTGATGGACTGATATCAGGTATGGAAAGACAGTGGTGGACTGATATCGGGAATGGAAAGACAGTGGTCGACTGATAGCGGCTATGGAAAGACAGTGGTCGACTGATATCGGGTACGGAAAGACAGTGGTCGACTGATGTCGGATATGGAAAGACACTGGTGGACTGATATCGGGTATGGAAAGACAGTGGTTGACTGATATAGGGTATGGAAAGACAGTGGTTGACTGATAAGGGTATGGAAAGACAGCGAGGGACTGATATCGAGCATGGAAAGACAGTGGTGGACTGATATCGGGTACGGAAAAACAGAGGTTGACTGATATCGGGTATGGAAAGACAGTGGTGGTTTGATATCGGGTATGGAAAGAGAGTGGTTGACTGATATCTGGTATGTATGGAAAGACAGTGATGGACTGATATCGGGTATGGAAAGACAGATTTGGACTGATATCGGGTATGGAAAGAGAGTGGTGGACTGATATCGGGAATGGAAAGACTGTGGTTGACTGATATCTGGTATGGAAAGACAGTCGTTGACTGATATCGGGTATGAAAAGACAGTGTTGGACTGATATCGGGTATGGAAAGACAGTGATTGATTGATATCGCGTATGGAAAGACAGAGGTCGACTGATATTGGGTATGGAAAGACAGTGGTTGAATGATATCGGGTATGGAAAGACAGTGGTTGACTGATATCGGGTATGGAAAGACAGTGGTTGACTGATATCGGGTATTGAAGGACAGTGGTGAACTGATATCGGATAGGGAAAGACAGTGGTTGACTGACATCGGGTTTGGAAAGACAGTGTTGGACTGATATCGGGTATGGAAAGACAGTGGTGGACTGATATCTGGTATGGAAAGCCAGTGGTTGACTTATATCGGGTATGGATAGACAGTGGTTGACTGATATCGGGTATGAAAAGACAGTGGTGGACTGATATCGGGTATGGAAAAACAGTGGTTGACTGATATTGGCTATGGAAAGACAGAGGTCGACGGATATTGGGTATGGAAAGAGAGTGGTCGACTGATATCGGGTATGGAAAGACAGTGGTTGGCTGATATCGGGTATCGAAAGACAGTGGTTGACTGATATCGGGTATGGAAAGAATGAGGTCGACTGATATTGGGTATGGAAAGACAAGGGTCGACTGATATCGGGTATGGAAAGACAGTGGTTGACTGATATCGGGCATGGAAAGACATTGGTTGACTGATATCGTTTATGGAAAGATAGTGGTGGACAGATTTTGGTAGGGAAAAATGGTGGTTGACTGATATCGGGTATGGAAAGACAGTAATGGACTGATATCGTGTATGGAAAGACAGTGGTGAACTGATTTTGGGTATGGAAAGACAGTGGTTGACTGATATTGGGTATGGAAAGAAAGTGGTTGACTGATATCTGGTATGGAAAGACAGTGGTCGACTGATATCGGGTATGGAAAGACAGTGATCGACTGATATCGGGTACGGAAAGACAGTGTTCGACTGATGTAGGATATGGAAAGACAGTGGTGGACTGATATCGGGTATGGAAAGACAGTGGTTGACTGATATAGGGTATGGAAAGACAGTGGTTGACTGATAAGGGTATGGAAAGACAGCGAGGGACTGATATCGAGTATGGAAAGACAGTGGTGAACTGATTTTGGGTATGGAAAGACAGTGGTTGACTGATATTGGGTATGGAAAGAAAGTGGTTGACTGATATCTGGTATGGAAAGACAGTGGTCGACTGATATCGGGTATGGAAAGACAGTGATCGACTGATATCGGGTACGGAAAGACAGTGTTCGACTGATATCGGGTATGGAAAGACAGTGGTGGACTGATATCGGGTACGGAAAAACAGTGGTTGACTGATATCGGGTATGAAAAGACAGTGGTTGTTTGATATCGGGTATGGAAAGACAGTGGTTGATTGATATCGGGTATGTATGGAAAGACAGTGGTGGACTGAAATCGGGTATGGAAAGACAGATTTGGACTGATATCGGGTGTGGAAAGACAGTGGTGGACTGATATCGGGTATGGAAAGACAGTGGTTGACTGATTTCAGGTATGGAAAGACAGTGGTTGACTGATATCGGGTATGAAAAGACAGTGGTAGACTGATATCGGGTACGGAAAGACAGTGGTTGACTGACTTCGGGTATGGAAAGACAGCGGTCGACTGATATTGGGTAAGGAAAGACAGTGGTCGACTGATATCGGGTATGGAAAGACAGTGGTTGACTGATATCGGGTATGGAAAGACAGTGGTTGACAGATATGGGGTATGGAAAGACAGTGGTGGACTAATATCGGGGAGGGAAAGGCAGTGTTTGACTGATATCGGGTATGGAAAGACAGTGATGGACTGATATCGGGTATGGAAAGACAGTGGTTGACTGATATCGGGTATGGATCGACAGTGGTTGACTGATATCGGGTATGAAAAGACAGTGGTGGACTGATATCGGGTATGGAAAAACAGTGTTTGACTGATATCGGGTATGGAAAGACAGAAATCGACTGATATTGGGTATGGAAAGACAGTGGTCGACTGATATCGGGTATGGAAAGACAGTGGCTGACTGATATCGGGAATGGAAAGACAATGGTTGGCTGATATCGGGTATGGAAAGACAGAGGTCGACTGATATTGGGTATGGAAATACAAGGGTCGACTGATATCAGGTATGGAAAGACAGCGGCTGACTGATATCGGGTATGGAAAGACAGTGGTTGACTGATATCGGGTATGGAAAGACAGTGATGGACTGATATCGGGTTTGGAAAGACAGTGTTGGACTGATATCGGGTATGGAAAGACAGTGGTTGACTGATATCGGGTATGGAAAGACAGTGGTTGACTGATATCGGGTATGAAAAGTCAGGGGTGGACTGATATCGGGTATGGAAAGACAGTGGTTGACTGATATCGGGTATGGAAAGACAGTGGTCGACTGATATCGGGTATGGAAGGACAGTGGTTGACTGATATCTGGTATGGAAAGACAGTGGTTGACTGATATCGGGTGTGGAAAGACAGTGGTAGACTGATATCGGGTAGGGAAAGACAGTGGTTGACTGATATCGGGTATGGAAAGACAGTGATGGACTGATATCGGGTATGGAAAGACAGTGGTGGACTAATATCGGGTACGGAAAGACAGTGGTTGACTGATATTGGGTATGGAAAGACAGTAGTGGACTGATATCGGGTATGGAAAGACAGTGGTGGACTGATATCGGGTATGGAAAGACAGTGGTCGACTGATATTGGGTATGGAAAGACATTGGTCGACTGACATCGGGTATGGAAAGACAGTGGTTGACTGATTTCGGGTATGGAAAGACAGTGGTTGACTGATATCGGGTATGTGAATACAGTGGTGGACTGAGATCGGGTAGGGAAAGACAGTGGTTGACTGATCTCGAGTAGAGAAAGACAGTGATGGACTGATATCGGGTATGGAAGGACAGTGGTTGACTGATATCTTGTATGGAAAGACAGTGGTTGACTGATATCGGGTGTGGAAAGACAGTGGTGGACTGATATCGGGTATGGAAAGACAGTGGTTGACTGATATCGGGTATGAAAAGACAGTGGTAGACTGATATCGGGTATGGAAAGACAGTGGTTGACTGATATCGGGTATGGAAAGACAGTGGTCGACTGATATCGGGTATGGAAGGACAGTGGTTGACTGATATCTGGTATGGAAAGACAGTGGTTGACTGATATCGGGTGTGGAAAGACAGTGGTAGACTGATATCGGGTAGGGAAAGACAGTGGTTGACTGATATCGGGTATGGAAAGACAGTGATGGACTGATATCGGGTATGGAAAGACAGTGGTGGACTAATATCGGGTACGGAAAGACAGTGGTTGACTGATATTGGGTATGGAAAGACAGTAGTGGACTGATATCGGGTATGGAAAGACAGTGGTGGACTGATATCGGGTATGGAAAGACAGTGGTCGACTGATATTGGGTATGGAAAGACATTGGTCGACTGACATCGGGTATGGAAAGACAGTGGTTGACTGATTTCGGGTATGGAAAGACAGTGGTTGACTGATATCGGGTATGTGAATACAGTGGTGGACTGAGATCGGGTAGGGAAAGACAGTGGTTGACTGATCTCGAGTAGAGAAAGACAGTGATGGACTGATATCGGGTATGGAAGGACAGTGGTTGACTGATATCTTGTATGGAAAGACAGTGGTTGACTGATATCGGGTGTGGAAAGACAGTGGTGGACTGATATCGGGTATGGAAAGACAGTGGTTGACTGATATCGGGTATGAAAAGACAGTGGTAGACTGATATCGGGTATGGAAAGACAGTGGTTGACTGATTTCGGGTATGGAAAGACAGAGGTCGACTGATATTGGGTAAGGAAAGACAGTGGTCGACTGATATCGGGTATGGAAAGACAGTGGTTGACTGATATCGGGTATGGAAAGACAGTGGTTGACAGATATGGGGTATGGAAAGACAGTGGTGGACTAATATCGGGGAGGGAAAGACAATGGTTGACTGATATCGGGTATGGAAAGACAGTGATGGACTGATATCGGGTATGGAAAGACAGTGGTTGACTGATATCGGGTATGGATCGACAGTGGTTGACTGATATCGGGTATGAAAAGACAGTGGTGGACTGATATCGGGTATGGAAAAACAGTGGTTGACTGATATCGGGTATGGAAAGACAGAAATCGACTGATATTGGGTATGGAAAGACAGTGGTCGACTGAGATCGGGTATGGAAAGACAGTGGCTGACTGAAATCAGGTATGGAAAGACAATGGTTGGCTGATATCGGGTATGGAAAGACAGAGGTCGACTGATATTGGGTATGGAAAAACAAGGGTCGACTGATATCGGGTATGGAAAGACAGCGGCTGACTGATATCGGGTATGGAAAGACAGTGGTTGACTGATATCGGGTATGGAAAGACAGTGATGGACTGATATCAGGTATGGAAGGTATGGAAAGACAGTGGTGGACTGATATCGGGTATGGAAAGACAGTGGTTGACTGATATCGGGTATGAAAAGACAGTGGTGGACTGATATCGGGTATGGAAAGACAGTGGTCGACTGATATCGGGTATGGAAGGACAGTGGTTGACTGATATCTGGTATGGAAAGACAGTGGTTGACTGATATCGGGTGTGGAAAGGCAGTGGTAGACTGATATCGGGTAGGGAAAGACAGTGGTTGACTGATATCGGGTATGGAAAGACAGTGATGGACTGATATCGGGTATGAAAAGACAGTGGTGGACTAATACCGGGTACGGAAAGACAGTGGTTGACTGATATTGGGTATGGAAAGACAGTAGTGGACTGATATCGGGTATGGAAAGACAGTGGTAGACTGATATCGGGTATGGAAAGACAGTGGTAGACTGATATTGGGTATGGAAAGACATTGGTCGACTGATATCGGGTATGGAAAGACAGTGGTTGACTGATATCGGGTATGGAAAGACAGTGGTTGACTGATATCGGGAATGTGAATACAGTGGTGGACTGAGATCGGGTAGGGAAAGACAGTGGTTGACTGATCTCGAGTATAGAAAGACAGTGATGGACTGTTATCGGGTATGGAAAGACAGTGGTCGACTGATATCGGGTATGGAAAGACAGTGGTTGACTGATATCGCGGATGGAAAGACAGTGGTTGACTGATATCGGGTATGGAAAGACAGTGGTTGACTGATATCGGGTATGAAAAGACAGTGGTGGACTGATACTGGGTATGGAAAGACAGTGGTTGACTGATATCGGTTATGGATAGACAGTGGTCGACTGATATCGGGTATGGAAGGACAGTGGTTGACTGATATCTGGTATGGAAAGACAGTGGTTGACTGATATCGGCTGAGGAAAGACAGTGGTAGACTGATATCGGGTAGGGAAAGACAGTGGTTGACTGATATCGGGTATGGAAAGACAGTGATGGACTGATATCGGGTATGGAAAGACAGTGGTGGACTAATATCGGGTACGGAAAGATAGTGGTTGACTGATATTGGGTATGGAAAGACAGTAGTGGATTGATATCGGGTATGGAAAGACAGTGGTGGACTGATATCGGGTATGGAAAGACAGTGGTCGACTGATATTGAGTATGGAAAGACATTGGTCGACTGATGTCGGGTATGGAAAGACAGTGGTTGACTGATATCGGGTTTGGAAAGACAGTGGTTGACTGATATCGGGTATGTGAATACAGTGGTGGACTGAGATCGGGTAGGCAAAGACAGTGGTTGACTGATCTCGAGTATAGAAAGACAGTGATGGACTGTTATCGGGTATGGAAACACAGTGGTCGACTGATCTCGGGTATGGAAAGACAGTGGTTGACTGATATCGGGTATGGAAAGACAGTGGTTGACAGATATCGGGTATGGAAAGACAGTGGTGGACTAATATCGGGGAGGGAAAGACAGTGGTTGACTGATATCCGGTATGGAAAGACAGTGATGGACTGATATCGGGTATGGAAAGACAGTCGTTGACTGATATCGGGTATGGATCGACAGTGGTTGACTGATATCGGGTATGAAAAGACAGTGGTGGACTGATATCGGGTATGGAAAAACAGTGGTTGACTGATATTGGGAATGGAAAGACAGAGGTTGACAGATATCGGGTATGGAAAGACAGTGGTGGACTAATTTCGGGGAGCGAAAGACAGTGGTTGACTGATATCGGGTATGGAAAGACAGTGATCGACTGATATCGGGTATGGAAAGACAGTGGTTGGCTGATATCGGGTATGGAAAGACAATGGTTGACTGATATCGGGTATGTGAATACAGTGGTGGACTGAGATCGGGTAGGGAAAGACAGTGGTTGACTGATATCGAGTATAGAAAGACAGTGATGGACTGTTATCGGGTATGGAAAGACAGTGGTCGACTGATATTGGGTATGGAAAGACAGTGGTTGACTGATATCGGGTATGAAAAGACAGTGGTTGACAGATATCGGGTATGGAAAGACAGTGGTGGACTAATATCGGGGAGGGAAATACAGTGGTTGACTGATATTGGGTATGGAAAGACAATGATGGACTGATATCGGGTATGGAAAGACCTTGGTTGTTTGATATCGGGTATGGATCGACAGTGGTTGACTGATATCGGGTATGAAAAGACAGTGGTGGACTAATATCGGGTACGGAAAGATAGTGGTTGACTGATATTGGGTATGGAAAGACAGTAGTGGATTGATATCGGGTATGGAAAGACAGTGGTGGACTGATATCGGGTATGGAAAGACAGTGGTCGACTGATATTGGGTATGGAAAGACATTAGTCGACTGATATCGGGTATGGAAAGACAGTGGTTGACTGATATCGGGTATGGAAAGACAGTGGTTGACTGATATCGGGTTTGTGAATACAGTGGTGGACTGAGATCGGGTAGGCAAAGACAGTGGTTGACTGATCTCGAGTATAGAAAGACAGTGATGGACTGTTATCGGGTATGGAAACACAGTGGTCGACTGATCTCGGGTATGGAAAGACAGTGGTTGACTGATGTCGGGTATGAAAAGACAGTGGTTGACAGATATCGGGTATGGAAAGACAGTGGTGGACTGAGATCGGGTAGGGAAAGACAGTGGTTGACTGATATCGAGTATAGAAAGAGAGTGATGGACTGTTATCGGGTATGGAAAGACAGTGGTCGACTGATATCGGGTATGGAAATACAGTGGTTGACTGATATCGGGTATGAAAAGACAGTGGTTGACAGATATCGGGTATGGAAAGACAGTGGTGGACTAATATCAGGGAGGGAAAGACAGTGGTTGACTGATATCCGGTATGGAAAGACAGTGATGGACTGATATCGGGTATGGAAAGACAGTCGTTGACTGATATCGGGTATGGATCGACAGTGGTTGACTGATATCGGGTATGAAAAGACAGTGGTGGACTGCTATCGGGTATGGAAAAACAGTGGTTGACTGATATTGGGAAAGGAAAGACAGAGGTTGACAGATATCGGGTATGGAAAGACAGTGGTGGACTAATTTCGGGGAGGGAAAGACAGTGGTTGACTGATATCGGGTATGGAAAGACAGTGATCGACTGATATCGGGTATGGAAAGACAGTGGTCGACTGATATCGGGTATGGAAAGACAGTGGTTGGCTGATATCGGGTATGGAAAGACAATGGTTGACTGATATCGGGTATGTGAATACAGTGGTGGTCTGAGATCGGGTAGGGAAAGACAGTGGTTGACTGATATCGAGTATAGAAAGACAGTGATGGACTGTTATCGGCTATGGAAAGACAGTGGTCGACTGATATCGGGTATGGAAAGACAGTGGTTGACTGATATCGGGTATGAAAAGACAGCGGTTGACAGATATCGGGTATGGAAAGACAGTGGTGGACTAATATCGGGGAGGGAAATACAGTGGTTGACTGATATTGGGTATGGAAAGACAATGATGGACTGATATCGGGTATGGAAAGACCTTGGTTGACTGATATCGGGTATGGATCGACAGTGGTTGACTGATATCGGGTATGAAAAGACAGTGGTGGACTGATATCGGGTATGAAAAAACAGTGGTTGACTGATATTGGGTATAAAAAGACAGTGGTTGACTGATATCGGGTATGGAAAGACAGTGGTGGACTAATATCGGGGAGGGAAAGACAGTGGTTGACTGATATCGGGTATGGAAAGACAGTGATGGACTGATATCGGGTATGGAAAGACAGTGGTCGACTGATATCGGGTATGGAAAGATAGTGGCTTACTGATATCGGGTATGGAAAGACAGTGGTTGGCTGATATCGGATATGGAAAGACAGAGGTCGAATGATATTGGGTATGCAAAGACAAGGGTCGACTGATATCGGGTATGGAAAGACAGCGGTGGACTGATATCGGGTATGGAAAGACAGTGGTTGACTGATATCGGGTATGGAAAGACAGTGGTGGACTGATTTCGGGTAGGGAAAGACGGTGGTTGGCTGATATCGGGTATGGAAAGAAAGTGATGGACTGATATCGGGTATGGAAAGACAGTGGTGGATTGATATCGGGTATGGAAAGACAGTGGTTGACTGATATCGGGTATGGAAAGACAGTGGTTGACTGATATCGGGTACGAAAAGACAGTGGTGGACTGATATCGGGTAAGGAAAGACAGTGGTTGACTGATATCGGGCATGGAAAGACAGTGGTCGACTGATATCGGGTATGGAAGGACAGTGGTTGACTGATATCGGGTATGGAAAGACAGTGGTTGACTGATATCGGGTGTGGAAAGACAGTGGTAGACTGATGTCGGGTAGGGAAAGACAGTGGTTGACTGATATCGGGTATGGAAAGACAGTGATGGACTGATATCGGGTATGGAAAGACAGTGGTGGACTAATATCGGGTACGGAAAGACAGTGGTTGACTGATATTGGGTTTGGAAAGACAGTGGTGGACTGATATCGGGTATGGAAAGACAGTGGTGGACTGATATCGGGTATGGAAAGACAGTGGTCGACTGATATTGGGTATGGAAAGACATTGGTCGACTGAAATCGGGTATGGAAAGACAGTGGTTGACTGATATCGGGTATGGAAAAACAGTGGTTGACTGATATCGGGTATGTGAATACAGTGGTGGACTGAGATCGGGTAGGGAAAGACAGTGGTTGACTGATATTGAGTATGGAAAGACAGTGATGGACTGATATTGGGTATGGAAAGACAGTGGGGGACTGATATCGGGTACGGAAAGACAGTGGTTGACTGATATCGGGTATGGAAAGACAGTGGTGGACTGATATCGGGTATGGAAAGACAGTGGCGGACTGATATCGGGTATGGAAAGACAGTGGTCGACTGATATCGGGCATGGAAGGACAGTGGTTGACTGATATCGGGTATGGAAAGACAGTGGTTGACTGATATCGGGTGTGGAAAGACAGTGGTAGACTGATGTCGGGTAGGGAAAGACATTGGTTGACTGATATCGGGTATGGAAAGACAGTGATGGACTGATATCGGGTATGGAAAGACAGTGGTGGACTAATATCGGGTACGGAAAGACAGTGGTTGACTGATATTGGGTATGGAAAGACAGTGGTGGACTGATATCGGGTATGGAAAGACAGTGGTGGACTGATATCGGGTATGGAAAGACAGTGGTCGACTGATATTGGGTATGGAACGACATTGGTCGACTGAAATCGGGTATGGAAAGACAGTGGTTGACTGATATCGTGTATGGAAAAACAGTGGTTGACTGATATCGGGTATGTGAATACAGTGGTGGACTGAGATCGGGTAGGGAAAGACATTGGTTGACTGATATCGAGTATGGAAAGACAGTGATGGATTGATATTGGGTATGGAAAGACAGTGGTGGACTGATATCGGGTACGGAAAGACAGTGGTTGACTGATATCGGGTATGGAAAGACAGTGGTGGACTGATATCGGGTATGGAAAGACAGTGGCGGACTGATATCGGGTATGGAAAGGCAGTGGTTGACAGATATCGGGTATGGAAAGATTGTGGTTGACTGATATCGGGTATGAAAAGACAGTGGTGGACTGATATCGGGTATGGAAAGACAGTGGTTGACTGATATCGGGTATGGAAAGACAGTGGTTGACTGATATTGTGTATGGAAAGGCAGTGGTTGACAGATATCGGGTATGGAAAGATTGTGGTTGACTGATATCGGGTATGAAAAGACAGTGGTGGACTGATATCGGGTATGGAAAGACAGTGGTTGACTGATATCGGGTATGGAAAGACAGAGGTCGACTGATATTGGGTATAGAAAGACAGTGGTCCACTGATATCGGGTATGGAAAGACAGTGGTTGACTGATATCGGGTATGGAAAGACAGTGGTGGACTGATATCGGGTAGGAAAAGACAGTGGTTGACTGATATCGGGTGTGAAATGACAGTGGTGGACTGATATCGGGTATGGAAAGACAGTGGTTGACTGATATGGGGTATGGAAAGACAGAGGTCGACTGATATTGGGTATGGAAAGACAGTGGTCCACTGATATCGGGTATGGAAAGACAGTGGTTGACTGATATCGGGTATGGAAAGACAGTGGTGGACTGATATCGGGTAGGAAAAGACAGTGGTTGACTGATATCGGGTGTTAAATGACAGCGGTGGACTGATATCGGGTAGGGAAAGACAGTGGTTGACTGATATCGGTATGGAAAGACAGTGATGGACCGATATCGGGTATGGAAAGACAGTGGTGGACTGATATCGGGTACGGAAAGACAGTGGTTGACTGATATCGGGTATGGGAAGGCAGTGATTGACCGATATCGGGTATGGAAAGACAGTGGTGGACTGATATCGGGTATGAAAAGACAGTGGTGGACTGATATCGGGTATGGAAAGACAGTGGTTGACTGATATCGGGTATGGAAAGACATAGGTCGACTGATATTGGGTATGGAAAGACAGTGGTGGACTGATATCGGGTATGGAAAGACACTGGTTGACTGATATCGTTCATGGGAAGACAGTGGTTGACAGATATCGGGTATGGAAAGACAGTGGTTGACTGATATCGGGTATGGAAAGACAGTGGTGGACTGATATCGGGTATGGAAAGACATTGGTGGACTGATATCGGGTATGGAAAGACAGTGGTTGACTGATATCGGGTATGGAAAGACAGTGGTTGAATGATATCGGGTATGGAAAAACAGTGGTTGATTGATATCGGGTATAGAAAGACAGTGGTGTACTGATATCGGGTATGGAAAGACAGTGGTGGACTGAGATCGGGTAGGGAAAGACAGTGGTTGACTGATATCGAGTATGTAAAAGACAGTGATGGACTGATATCGGGTATGGAAAGACAGTGGTGGACTGTTATCGGGTACGGAAAGACGGTGGTTGACTGATATCGGGTATGGAAAGACAGAGGTCGACTGATATTGGGTATGGAAAGACAGTGGTCCACTGATATCGGGTATGGAAGGACAGTGGTTGACTGATATCGGGTACGGAAAGACAGTGGTGGACTGATATCGGGTACGGAAAGACAGTGGTTGACTGATATCGGGTATGGAAAGACAGCGGTGGACTAATATCGGGTAGGGAAAGACAGTGGTTGACTGATATCGGTATGGAAAGACAGTGATGGACCGATATCGGGTATGGAAAGATAGTGGTGGACTGATATCGGGTACGGAAAGACAGTGGTTGACTGATATCGGGTATGGAAAGACAGTGGTTGACTGATATCGGGTATGGAAAGACAGAGGTCGACTGATATTGGGTATGGAAAGACAGTGGTGGACTGATATCGGGTATGGAAAGACAGTGGTTGACTGATATCGGGTATGGAAAGACAGTGGTGGTCTGATATCGGGTATGGAAAGACAGTGGTTGACTGATATCGGATATGGAAAGACAGTGGTTGAATGATATCGGGTATGGAAAAACAGTGGTTGAGTGATATCGGGTATGGAAAGACAGTGGTGGACTGATATCGGGTATGGAAAGACAGTGGTGGACTGAGATCGGGTAGGGAAAGACAGTGGTTGACTGACATCGAGTATGTAAAAGACAGTGATGGACTGATATCGGGTATGGAAAGACGGTGGTGGACTGATATCGGGTACGGAAAGACAGTGGTTGACTGATATCGGGTATGGAAAGACAGCGGTGGATTAATATCGGGTAGGGAAAGACAGTGGTTGACTGATATCGGTATGGAAAGACAGTGATGGACCGATATCGGGTATGGAAAGACAGTGGTGGACTGATATCGGGTACGGAAAGACAGTGGTTGACTGATATCGGGTATGGAAAGACAGTGGTTGACTGATATCGGGTATGGAAAGACAGAGGTCGACTGATATTGGGTATGGAAAGACAGTGGTGGACTGATATCGGGTATGGAAAGACACTGGTTGACTGATATCGTTTATGGAAAGACAGTGGTTGACAGATATCGGGTATGGAAAGACAGTGGTTGACTGATATCGGGTATGGAAAGACAGTGGTGGACTGATATCGGGTATGGAAAGACAGTGGTTGACTGATATCGGGTATGGAAAGACAGTGGTTGAATGATATCGGGTATGGAAAAACAGTGGTTGAGTGATATCGGGTATGGAAAGACAGTGGTGGACTGATATCGGGTATGGAAAGACAGTGGTGGACTGAGATCGGGTAGGGAAAGACAGTGGTTGACTGACATCGAGTATGTAAAAGACAGTGATGGACTGATATCGGGTATGGAAAGACGGTGGTGGACTGATATCGGGTACGGAAAGACAGTGGTTGACTGATATCGGGTATGGAAGGACAGAGGTCGACTGATATTGGGTATGGAATGACAGTGGTCCACTGATATCGGGTATGGAAGGACAGTGGTTGACTGATATCGGGTACGGAAAGACAGTGGTGGACTGATATCGGGTACGGAAAGACAGTGGTTGACTGATATCGGGTATGGAAAGACAGCTGTGGACTAATATCGGGTAGGGAAAGACAGTGGTTGACTGATATCGGGTATGGAAAGACAGAGGTCGACTGATATTGGGTATGGAAAGACAGTGGTGGACTGATATCGGGTATGGAAAGACACTGGTTGACTGATATCGTTTATGGAAAGACAGTGGTTGACAGATATCGGGTATGGAAAGACAGTGGTTGACTGATATCGGGTATGGAAAGACAGTGGTGGACTGATAACGGGTATGGAAAGACAGTGGTTGACTGATATCGGGTATGGAAAGACAGTGGTTGAATGATATCGGGTATGGAAAAACAGTTATTGATTGATATCGGGTATGGAAAGACAGTGGTGGACTGATATCGGGTATGGAAAGACAGTGGTGGACTGAGATCGGGTAGGGAAAGACAGTGGTTGACTGACATCGAGTATGTAAAAGACAGTGATGGACTGATATCGGGTATGGAAAGACAGTGGTGAACTGATATCGGGTACGGAAAGACAGTGGTTGACTGATATCGGGTATGGAAAGACAGAGGTCGACTGATATTGGGTATGGAAAGACAGTGGTCCACTGATATCGGGTATGGAAGGACAGTGGTTGACTGATATCGGGTACGGAAAGACAGTGGTGGACTGATATCGGGTACGGAAAGACAGTGGTTGACTGATATCGGGTATGGAAAGACAGCTGTGGACTAATATCGGGTAGGGAAAGACAGTGGTTGACTGATATCGGGTATGGAAAGACAGAGGTCGACTGATATTGGGTATGGAAAGACAGTGGTGGACTGATATCGGGTATGGAAAGACACTGGTTGACTGATATCGTTTATGGAAAGACAGTGGTTGACAGATATCGGGTATGGAAAGACAGTGGTTGACTGATATCGGGTATGGAAAGACAGTGGTGGACTGATATCGGGTATGGAAAGACAGTGGTTGACTGATATCGGGTATGGAAAGACAGTGGTTGAATGATATCGGGTATGGAAAAACAGTGGTTGATTGATATCGGGTATGGAAAGACAGTGGTGGACTGATATCGGGTATGGAAGGACAGTGGTGGACTGAGATCGGGTAGGGAAAGACAGTGGTTGACTGACATCGAGTATGTAAAAGACAGTGATGGACTGATATCGGGTATGGAAAGACAGTGGTGGACTGATATCGGTTACGGAAAGACAGTGGTCGACTGATATTGGGTATGGAAAGACAGTGGTCCACTGATATCGGGTATGGAAGGACAGTGGTTGACTGATATCGGGTACGTAAAGACAGTGGTGGACTGATATCGGGTACGGAAAGACAGTGGTTGACTGATATCGGGTATGGAAAGACAGCTGTGGACTAATATCGGGTAGGGAAAGACAGTGGTTGACTGATATCGGTATGGAAAGACTGTGATGGACCGATATCGGGTATGGAAAGACAGTGGTGGACTGATATCGGGTACGGAAAGACAGTGGTTGACTGATATCGGGTATGGGAAGACAGTGATTGACCGATATCGGGTATGGAAAGACAGTGGTGGACTGGCATCGAGTATGTAAAAGACAGTGATGGACTGATATCGGGTATGGAAAGACAGTGGTTGACTGATATCGGGTACGGAAAGACAGTGGTTGACTAATATCGGGTACGGAAAGACAGTGGTGGACTGATATCGGGTATGGAAAGACAGTGGCGGACTGATATCGGGTGTGGAAAGACACTGGTTGACTGATATTATTTATGGAAAGACAGTGGTTGACAGATATCGGGTATGGAAAGACAGTGGTTGACTGATATCGGGTATGGAAAGACAGTGGTGGACTGATATCGGGTATGGAAAAGCATTGGTGGACTGATATCGGGTATGGAAAGACAGTGGTTGATTGATATCGGGTATGGAAAGACAGTGGTTGAATGATATCGGGTATGGAAAGACAGTGGTTGATTGATATCGGGTATGGAAAGGCAGTGGTGGACTGATATCGGGTATGGAAAGACATTGGTGGACTGATATCGGGCATGGAAAGACAGTGGTTGAATGATATCGGGTATGGAAAGACAGTGGTTGACAGATATCGGGTATGGAAAGACAGTGGTTGACTGATATCGGGTATGAAAAAGACAGTGGTGGACTGATATCGGGTATGGAAAGACATTGGTGGACTGATATCGGGCATGGAAAGATAGTGGTTGACTGATATCGGGTATGGAAAGACAGTGGTTGAATGATATCGGTTATGGAAAGACAGTGGTTGATTGATATCGTGTATGGAAAGACAGTGGTTGACTGATATTGGGTCTCGAAATACAGTAGTCGACTGATATGGGGTATGAAAAGACAGTGGTGGGCTGATATAGCGTATGGAAGGACAGTGGTCGTCTGATATCGGGTATGGAAAGACAGTGGTCGACTGATATAGGGTATCGAAAGACAGTGGTTGACTGATATCAGGTCTGGAAAGACAGTGGTCGACTGAATGGGGTATGAAAAGACAGTGGTGGGCTGATATAGCGTATGGAAGGACAGTGGTCGACTGATATCGGGTATAGAAAGACAGTGGTTGACTGATATCGGGTATGGAAAGACAGTGGCTGACTGATATCGGTATGGAAAGACAGTGGTAGACTGATATGACTGATATCGGGCATGGAAAGACAGTGGTTGACCGATATCATGTATGGAAAGACAGTGGTGGACTGATATCGGCTATGGAAAGACAGTAGATGACTGATATCGGATATGGAAAGACAGTGGTTGACTGATATCGGGTATGGAAAGACAGTGGCGGACTGATATCGCGTATGGAAAGAGAGTGATGGTTTGATATTGGTTATGGAAAGACAGTGGTTGACTGATATCGGGTATGGAAAGACAGTGGTGGACTGATATCGGTTATGGAAAGACAGTGGCGGACTGATATCGGATATGGAAAGACAGTGGTGAACTGATATCGGGTATTGAAAGACAGAGTTCGACTGATATTGGGTATGGAAAGACAGTGGTCGACTGATATCGGGTATCGAAAGACAGTGGTCGACTAATATCGGGTATGGAAAGACAGTGGTTGACTGATATCGGGTTTGGAAAGACAGTGGTTGTCTGATATCGGGTATGGAAAGACAGTGGTGGACTGATATCGGGTTGGGAAAGACAGTGGTTGACTGATATCGAGTATGGAAAGACAGCGATGGAATAATATCGGGTATGGAAAGACAGTGGTGGACTGATATGGAGTATGGAAAGACAGTGGTGGGCTGATATAGCGCATGGAAAGACAGTGGTCGACGGATATCGGGTATGGAAAGACAGTGGTCGACTGATATCGGGTATGGAAAGACAGTGGTGGACTGATATCGGGTATGGAAAGACAGTGGTTGACTGATATCGGGCATGGAAAGACATTGGTTGACTGATATCGGATATGGAAAGACAGAGGTGAACTGATATCGGGTATTCAAAGACAGAGTTCGACTGATATTGGGTACGGAAAGACAATGGTCGACTGATATCTGGTATCGAAAGACAGTGGTCGACTAATATCGGGTATGGAAAGACAGTGGTTGACTGATATCGGGTTTGGAAAGACAGTGGTTGTCTGATATCGGGTATGGAAAGACAGTGGTGGACTGATATCGGGTTGGGAAAGACAGTGGTTGACTGATATTGAGTATGGAAAGACAGCGATGGACTAATATCGGGTATGGAAAGACAGTGGTGGACTGATATGGAGTATGGAAAGACAGTGGTTGGCTGATATAGCGCATGGAAAGACAGTGGTCGACGGATATCGGGTATGGAAAGACAGTGGTCGACAGATATCGGGTATGGAAAGACAATGGTGGACTGATATCGGGTATGGAAAGACAGTGGTCGACTGATATCGGGCATGGAAAGACATTGGTTGACTGATATCGTGTATGGAAAGACAGTGGTGGACTGATATCGGCTATGGAAAGACAGTGGTTGACTGATATCGGGTATGGAAAGACAGTGGTTGACTTATATCGGGTATGGAAAGACAGTGGCGGACTGATATCGGGTATGGAAAGACAGTGATGGTTTGATTTTGGTTATGGAAAGACAGTGGTTGACTGATATCGGGTATGGAAAGACAGTGGTGGACTGATATCGGTTATGGAAAGACAGTGGCGGACTGATATCGGGTATGGAAAGACAGTGGTGAACTGATATCGGGCATTAAAAGACAGAGGTCGACTGATATTGGGTATGGAAAGACAGTGGTCGACTGATATCGGGTATGGAAAGACAGTGGTCGACTAATATCGGGTATGGAAAGTTAGTGGTTGACTGATATCGGGTATGAAATGACAGTGGTTGTCTGATATCGGGTATGAAAAGACAGTGGTGGACTGATATCGTGTTGGGAAAGACAGTGGTTGACTGATATCGAGTATGGAAAGACAGCGATGGACTAATATCGGGTATGGAAAGACAGTGGTGGACTGATATCGGGTACGGAAAGACAGTGGTTGACTGATATCGGGTATGGAAAGACAGTGGTGGACTGATATCGAGTATGGAAAGACAGCGATGGACTAATATCGGGTATGGAAAGACAGTGGTGGACTGATATGGAGTATGGAAAGACAGTGGTTGACTGATATCGGGTATGGAAAGACAGTGGCGGACTGATATCGGGTATGGAAAGACAGTGATGGTTTGATTTTGGTTATGGAAAGACAGTGGTTGACTGATATCGGGTATGGAAAGACAGTGGTGGACTGATATCGGTTATGGAAAGACAGTGGCGGACTGATATCGGGTATGGAAAGACAGTGGTGAACTGATATCGGGCATTAAAAGACAGAGGTCGACTGATATTGGGTATGGAAAGACAGTGGTCGACTGATATCGGGTATGGAAAGACAGTGGTCGACTAATATCGGGTATGGAAAGTTAGTGGTTGACTGATATCGGGTATGAAATGACAGTGGTTGTCTGATATCGGGTATGAAAAGACAGTGGTGGACTGATATCGTGTTGGGAAAGACAGTGGTTGACTGATATCGAGTATGGAAAGACAGCGATTGACTAATATCGGGTATGGAAAGACAGTGGTGGACTGATATCGGGTACGGAAAGACAGTGGTTGACTGATATCGGGTATGGAAAGACAGTGGTGGACTGATATCGAGTATGGAAAGACAGCGATGGACTAATATCGGGTATGGAAAGACAGTGGTGGACTGATATGGAGTATGGAAAGACAGTGGTTGACTGATATCGGGTATGGAAAGACAGTGGCGGACTGATATCGGGTATGGAAAGACAGTGATGGTTTGATTTTGTTTATGGAAAGACAGTGGTTGACTGATATCGGGTATGGAAAGACAGTGGTGGACTGATATCGGGTATGGAAAGACAGTGGTCGACTGATATCGGGCATGGAAAGACAGTGGTTGACTGATATCGTGTATGGAAAGACAGTGGTGGACTGATATCGGCTATGGAAAGACAGTGGTTGACTGATATCGGGTATGGAAAGACAGTGGTTGACTGATATCGGGTATGGAAAGACAGTGGCGGAATGATATCGGGTATGGAAAGACAGTGATGGTTTGATTTTGGTTATGGAAAGACAGTGGTTGACTGATATCGGGTATGGAAAGACAGTGGTGGACTGATATCGGTTATGGAAAGACAGTGGCGGACTGATATCGGGTATGGAAAGACAGTGGTGAACTGATATCGGGCATCAAAAAGACAGAGGTCGACTGATATTGGGTATGGAAAGACAGTGGTCGACTGATATCGGGTATGGAAAGACAGTGGTCGACTAATATCGGGTATGCAAAGTTAGTGGTTGACTGATATCGGGTATGAAAAGACAGTGGTTGTCTGATATCGGGTATGAAAAGACAGTGGTGGACTGATATCGGGTTGGGAAAGACAGTGGTTGACTGATATCGAGTATGGAAAGACAGCGATGGACTAATATCGGGTATGGAAAGACAGTGGTGGACTGATATCGGGTACGGAAGGACAGTGGTTGACTGATATCGGGTATGGAAAGACAGTGGCGGACTGACATCGGGTATGGAAAGACAGTGGCGGACTGATATCGGGTATGGAAAACAGTGGCTGACTGACATCGGGTACGGAAAGACAGTGGTTGACTGATATCGGGTATGGAAAGACAGTGGCGGACTGATATCGGATATGGAAAGACATTGGTGGACTGATATCGGGTATGGAGTGACAGTGGTTGACTGATATCGGGTATGAAAAAACAGTGGCGGACTGATATCGGGTATGGAAAGACATTGGTGGACTGATATCGGGTATGGAAAGACAGTGGTTGACTGATATCGGGTATGGAAAGACAGTGGTCGATTGATATCGGGATGGAAAGACAATGGTTGATTGATATCGGGTATGGAAAGACAGTAGTCGACTGATATGGGGTATGAAAAGACAGTGGCGGGCTGATAAAGCGTATGGAGAGACAGTGGTCGACTGATATCGGGTATCGAAAGACAGTGGTTGACCGATATCGGGTATGGAAAGACAGTGGTTGACTGATATCGGGTATGGAAAGACAGTGGTCGATTGATATCGGGTATGGAATGATAGTGGTTGACTGATATCGGGTATGGAAAGACAGTAGTCGACTGATATAGGGTATGAAGAGACAGTGGTGGGCTGATATAGCGAATGGAAAGATAGTGGTCGACTGATATCGGGTATGGAAAGACATTGGTCGACTAATATCGGGTATGAAAAGACAGTGGTTGACTGATATCGGGTATGGAAAGACAGTGGTTGACTGATATCGGGTATGGAGAGACAGTGGTAGACTGATATGGAGTATGAAGAGACAGTAGTCGAATGATATCGGGTATGGAAAGACAGTGTTCGATTGATATCGGGTTTGGAAAGACAGTGGTTTAACGATGTCGGGTATGGAAAGACAGTGGTCGACTGATATGGGGTATGAAAAGACAGTGGTGGCCTGATAAAGCGTATGGAAAGACAGTGGTCGACTGATATCGGGTATGGAAAGACAGTGGTTGACCGATATCGGGCATGGAAAGACAGTGGTTGACTGATATCGGGTATGGAAAGACAGTGGTCGATTGATATCGGGTATGGAAAGACAGTGGTTGACTGATATCGGGTATGGAAAGACAGTAGTCGACTGATATGGGGTATGAAAAGACAGTGGTGGTCTGGTATATCGTATGGAAAGACAGTGGTCGACTGATATCGGTTATGGAAAGACAGTGGTTGACTGATATCGGGTATGGAGAGACAGTGGTAGACTGATATGGAGTATGAAGAGACAGTAGTCGAATGATATCGGGTATGGAAAGACAGTGTTCGATTGATATCGGGTTTGGAAAGACAGTGGTTTAACGATGTCGGGTATGGAAAGACAGTGGTCGACTGATATGGGGAATGAAAAGACAGTGGTGGCCTGATAAAGCGTATGGAAAGACAGTGGTCGACTGATATCGGGTATGGAAAGACAGTGGTTGACCGATATCGGGCATGGAAAGACAGTGGTTGACTGATATCGGGTATGGAAAGACAGTGGTCGATTGGTATCGGGTATGGAATGACAGTGGTTGACTGATATCGGGTATGGAAAGACAGTAGTCGACTGATATGGGGTATGAAAAGACAGTGGTGGTCTGGTATATCGTATGGAAAGACAGTGGTCGACTGACATCGGTTATGGAAAGACAGTGGTTGACTGATATCGGGTATGGAGAGACAGTGGTAGATTGATATGGGGTATGGAGAGACAGTGGTCGAATGATATCGGGTATGGAAAGACAGTGTTCGATTGATATCGGGTATGGAAAGACAGTGGTTTACCAATGTCGGGTATGGAAAGACAGTGGTCGACTGATATGGGATATGAAAAGGCAGTGGTGGGCTGATAAAGCGTATGGAAAAACAGTGGTCGACTGATATCGGGTATGGAAAGACAGTGGTTGACCGACATCGGGCATGGAAAGACAGTGGTTGACTGATATTGGGTATGGAAAGACAGTGGTCGATTGATATTGGGTATGGAAAGACAGTGGTTGACTGATATCGGGTATGGAAAGACAGTAGTCGACTTATATGGGGTATGAAACGACAGTGGTGGGCTGATATATCGTATGGAAAGACAGTGGTCGACTGATATCGGTTATGGAAAGACAGTGGTCGACTGATATCGGGTATGGAAAGACAGTGGTCGACTGATATGGGGTATGAAAAGACAGTGGTGGCCTGATAAAGCGTATGGAAAGACAGTGGTCGACAGATATCGGGTATGGAAAGACAGTGGTTGACCGATATCGGGCATGGAAAGACAGTGGTTGACTGATATCGGGTATGGAAAGACAGTGGTTGACTGATATCGGGTATGGAAAGACAGTAGTCGACTGATATGTGGTATGAAAAGACAGTGGTGGGCTGATATATCGTATGGAAAGACAGTGGTCGACTGATATCGGTTATGGAAAGACAGTGGATGACTGATATCGGGTATGGAGAGACAGTGGTAGACTGATATGAGGTAAGGAGAGACAGTGGTCGAATGATATCGGGTATGGAAAGACAGTGTTCGATTGATATCGGGTATGGAAAGACAGTGGTTTACCAATGTCGGGTATGGAAAGACAGTGGTCGACTGATATGGGGTATGAAAAGACAGTGGTGGGCTGATAAAGCGTATGGAAAAACAGTGGTCGACTGATATCGGGTATGGAAAGACAGTGGTTGACCGACATCGGGCATGGAAAGACAGTGGTTGACTGATATTGGGTATGGAAAGACAGTGGTCGATTGATATTGGGTATGGAAAGACAGTGGTTGACTGATATCGGGTATGGAAAGACAGTAGTCGACTTATATGGGGTATGAAAAGACAGTGGTGGGCTGATATATCGTATGGAAAGACAGTGGTCGACTGATATCGGGTATGGAAAGACAGTGGTCGACTGATATGGGGTATGAAAAGACAGTGGTGGCCTGATAAAGCGTATGGAAGGACAGTGGTCGACTGATATCGGGTATGGAAAGACAGTGGTTGACCAATATCGGGCATGGAAAGACAGTGGTTGACTGATATCGGGTATGGAAAGACAGTGGTTGACTGATATCGGGTATGGAAAGACAGTAGTCGACTGATATGGGGTATGAAAAGACAGTGGTGGGCTGATATATCGTATGGAAAGACAGTGGTCGACTGATATCGGTTATGGAAAGACAGTGGTTGACTGATATCGGGTATGGAGAGACAGTGGTAGACTGATATGGGGTATGGAGAGACAGTGGTCGAATGATATCGGGTATGGAAAGACAGTGTTCGATTGATATCGGGTATGGAAAGACAGTGGTTTACCAATGTCGGGTATGGAAAGACAGTGGTCGACTGATATGGGGTATGAAAAGACAGTGGTGGGCTGATAAAGCGTATGGAAAAACAGTGGTCGACTGATATCGGGTATGGAAAGACAGTGGTTGACCGACATCGGGCATGGAAAGACAGTGGTTGACTGATATTGGGCATGGAAAGACAGTGGTCGATTGATATTGGGTATGGAAAGACAGTGGTTGACTGATATCGGGTATGGAAAGACAGTAGTCGACTTATATGGGGTATGAAAAGACAGTGGTGGGCTGATATATCGTATGGAAAGACAGTGGTCGACTGATATCGGTTATGGAAAGACAGTGGTCGACTGATATCGGGTATGGAAAGACAGTGGTTGGCTGATATCGGCTATTGAAAGACAGTGGTTGTCTGATATCGGGTATGGAAAGACAGTGGTGGACTGATATCGGGTTGGGAAAGACAGTGGTTGACTGATATCGAGTACGGAAAGACAGTGATGGACTAATATCGGGTATGGAAAGACAGTGGTGGACTGATATTGGGTATGGAAAGACAGTGGTGGACTGATATCGGGTAGGGAAAGACAGTGGCGAACTGACATCGGGTATGAAAAGACAGTGGTGGACTGATATCGGGTATGGAAAACAGTGGTTGACTGATAGGGTGTATAGAAAAACAGTGGCTGACAGATATCGGGTACGGGAAGACAGTGGTTGACTGATGTCGGGAATGGAAAGACATTGGTGGACTGATATCGGGTATGGAAATACAGTGGTTGACTGATATCGGGCATGGAAAGACAGTGGTCGATTGATATCGGGATGGAAAGACAGTGGTTGACTGATATCGGGTATGGAAAAACAGTAGTCGACTGATATGGTGTATGAAAAGACAGTGGTGGGCTGATATAGCGTATGGAAAGACAGTGGTCGGCCGATATCGGGTATGGAAAGACAGTGGTTGACCGGTATCGGGTATGGAAAGACAGTGGTTGACTGATATCGGGTATGGAAAGACAGTGGTCGATTGATATCGGGGATGGAAAGACAGTGGTTGACTGATATCGGGTATGGAAAGACAGTGGTTGACTGATATCGGGTATGGAAAGACAGTGGTTGACTGATATCGGGTATGGAGAGACAGTGGTAGACTGATATGGGGTGTGGAGAGACAGTGGTCGAATGATATCGGGTATGGAAAGACAGTGTTCGATTGATATAGGGTATGAAAAGACAGTGGTGGGCTGATATAGCGAATGGAAAGACAGTGGTCGACTGATATCGGGTATGGAAAGACATTGGTCGACTGATATCGGGTATGGAAAGACAGTGGTTGACTGATATCGGGTATGGAAAGATAGTGGTTGACTGATATCGGGTATGGAGTGACAGTGGTAGACTGATATGGGGTATGGAGAGACAGTGGTCGAATGATATCGAGTATGGAAAGACAGTGTTCGTTTGATATCGGGTATGGAAAGACAGTGGTTTACCGATATCGGGTATGGAAAGTTAGTGGTCGACTGATATGGGGTATGAAAAGACAGTGGTGGGCTGATAAATCGTATGGAAAGACAGTGGCTGACTGATATCGGGTATGGAAAGACAGTAGTCGACTGATATGGGGTATGAAAAGACAGTGGTGGGCTGATATATCGTATGGAAAGACAGTGGCTGACTGATATTGGGTATGGAAAGACAGTAGTCGACTGATATGGGGTATGAAAAGACAGTGGTGGGCTGATATATCGTATGGAAAGACAGTGGTCGACTGATATCGGGTATGGAAAGACAGTGGTTGACTGATATCGGGTATTGAAAGACAGTGGTAGACTGATATGGGGTGTGGGAAGACAGTTGTCGACTGATCTCGGGTATGGAAAGACAGTGGTTGACTGATATCGGGTATGGAAAGACAGTGGTTGACCGATATCGGGTATGGAAAGACAGTGGTCGACTGATATGGGGTATGGAAAGACAGTGGTGGCTGATATAGCGTATGGAAAGATAGTGGTCGAATGATATCAGGTATGGAAAGACAGTGGTCGACTGATATCGGGTATGGAAACACAGTGGTTGACTGATATAGGGTATGGAAACACAGTGGTTTACCGATATCGGGTATAGAAAGACAGTGGTTGACTGATATGGGGTATTGAAAGACAGTGGTGGGCTGATATAGCGTATGGAAGACAGTGGTAGACTGATATAGCGTATGGAAAGACAGTGGTCGACCAATATCTGGCATGGAAAGACAGTGGTCAACTGATATAGGGTATGGAAAGACAGTGGTTGACTGATATCGGGTATGGAAAGGCAGTGGTCGACTGATATGGGGTATGGGAAGACAGTGGTGGGTTGATATAGCGTATGGAAAGACAGTGGTCGACTGACATCGGGTATGGAAAGACAGTGGTCGACTGATATCGGGTATGGAAAGACAGTGGCTGACTGATATTGGGTATGGAAAGACAGTGGTCGTTGGATATCGGGTATGGAATGACAATGGTTGACTGATATAGCAAATGGAAAGTCAGTGGTTCACTGATATCGGGTATGGAAAGACAGTGGTCGACTGATATAGGGTATGGAAAGACAGTGGCGGACTGATATCGGGTATTTAAAGACAGTGGTAGACTGATATGGGGTATGGAAAGACAGTGGTCGACTGATATCGGGTATGGGAAGACAGTGGTTGACTGATATTGGGTATGCAAATACAGTGGTTGACCGATATCGGGTATGGAAAGACAGTGGTCGACTGATATGGGGTATGGAAAGACAGTGGTGGGCTGATATAGCGTATGGAAGACAGTGGTAGACTGATATAGCGTATGGAAAGACAGTGGTCGACCGATATCTGACATGGAAAGAAAGTGGTCAACTGATATAGGGTATGGAAAGACAGTGGTTGACTGATATCGGGTATGGAAAGGCAGTGGTCGACTCCAATGGGGTATGGGGAGACAGTGGTGGGCTGATATAGCGTATGGAAAGACTGTGGTCGACTGACATCGGGTATGGAAAAGACAGTGGTCGACTGATATCGGGTATGGAAAGACAGTGGTTGACTGATATCGGGTATGGAAAGACAGTGGTCGGCGGATATCGGGTATGGAATGACAGTGGTTGACTGATATAGCGTATGGAAAGTCAGTGGTCGACTGATATCGGGTATGGAAAGACAGTGGTCGACTGATATCGGGTATGGAAAGACAGTGGTGGACTGATATCGGGTATTGAAAGACAGTGGTAGACTGATATGGGGTATGGAAAGACAGTGGTCGACTGATATCGGGTATGGAAAGACAGTGGTTGACTGATATTGGGTATGGAAAGACAGTGGTTGACCGATATCGGGTATGGAAAGACAGTGGTCGACTGATATGGGGTATGGAAAGACAGTGGTGGGCTGATATAGCGTATGGAAAGACAGTGGTCGAAAGATATCAGGTATTGAAAGACAGTGGTCGACTGATATCGGGTATGGAAAGACAGTGGTTGACTGATATAGGGTATGGAAAGACAGTGGTTTACCGATATCGGTTATGGAAAGACAGTGGTCGACTGATATGGGATATTGAAAGACAGTGTTGGGCTGATATAGCATATGGAAAGACAGCGGTAGACTGATAGAGCGTATGGAAAGACAGTGGTCGACTGATATCGGGTATGGAAAGACAGTGGTCAACTGATATAGGGTATGGAAAGACAGTGGTTGACTGATATCGGGTATGGAAAGGCAGTGGTGGACTGATATCGGGTATTGAAAGACAGTGGTCAACTGATATAGGGTATGGAAAGACAGTGGTTGACTGATATCGGGTATCGAAAGACAGTGGTGGGCTGATATAGCGTATGGAAGACAGTGGTAGACTGATATAGCGTATGGAAAGACAGTGGTCGACCGATATCTGGCATGGAAAGACAGTGGTCAACTGATATAGGATATGGAAAGACAGTGGCTGACTGATATCGGGTATGGAAAGACAGTGGTCGACTGATATCGGGTATGGAAAGACAGTGGTTGACTGATATCGGGTATGGAAAGACAGTGGTCGACGGATATCGGGTATGGAATGACAGTGGTTGACTGATATAGCGTATGGAAAGTCAGTGGTCGACTGATATCGGGTATGGAAAGACAGTGGTCGACTCATATCGGGTCTGGAAAGACAGTGGTGGACTGATATCGGGTATTGAAAGACAGTGGCAGACTGATATGGGGTATGGAAAGACAGTGATCGACTGATATCGGATATGGAAAGACAGTGGTTGACTGATATCGGGTATTGAAAGACAGTGGTTGACCGATATCGGGTATGGAAAGACAGTGGTCGACTGATATGGAGTATGGAAAGACAGTGGTGGGCTGATATAGCGTATGGAAAGACAGTGGTCGAAAGATATCAGGTATGGAAAGACAGTGGTCGACTGATATCGGGTATGGAAAGACAGTGGTTGACTGATATAGGGTATGGAAAGACAGTGGTTTACCGATATCGGGTATCGAATGACAGTGGTCGACTGATATGGGGTATTGAAAGACAGTGTTGGGCTGATATAGCGTATGGAAAGACAGTGGTAGACTGATATAGCGTATGGAAAGACAGTGGTCGACTGGTATCGGGTATGGAAAGACAGTGGTCAACTGATATAGGGTATGGAAAGACAGTGGTTGACTGATATCGGGTATGGAAAGACAGTGGTCGACTGATATCGGGTATGGGATGACAGTGGTGGGCTGATATAGCGTATGGAAAGACAGTGGTCGACTGATATCGGGTATGGAAAGACAGTGGTCGACTGATATCGGGTATGGAAAGACAGTGGTGGACTGATATCGGGTATTGAAAGACAGTGGTAGACTGATATGGGGTATGGAAAGACAGTGGTCGACTGATATCGGGTATGGAAAGACAGTGGTCGACTGATATCGGGTATGGAAAGACAGTGGTTGACTGATATAGGGTATGGAAAGACAGTGGTTTACCGATATCGGGTATGGAAAGACAGTGGTCGACTGATATGGGGTATTGAAAGACAGTGTTGGCCTGATATAGCGTATGGAAAGACAGTGGTAGACTGCTATAGCGTATGGAAAGACAGTGGTCGACTGATATCGGGTATGGAAAGACAGTGGTCAACTGATATAGGGTATGGAAAGACAGTGGTTGACTGATATCGGGTATGGAAAGTCAGTGGTCGAATGATATGGGGTATGGGAAGACAGTGGTGGGCTGATATAGCCTATATAAAGACAGTGGTCGACTGATATCGGGTATGGAAAGACAGTGGTCGACTGATATCGGGTATGGAAAGACAGTGGTTGACTGATATCAGCTATGGAAAGACAGTGGTCGACGGATATCGGGTATGGAATGACAGTGGTTGACTGATATAGCGTATGGAAAGTCAGTAGTCAACTGATATAGGGTATGGAAAGACAGTGGTTGACTGATATCGGGTATCGAAAGACAGTGGTGGGCTGATATAGCATATGGAAGACAGTGGTAGACTGATGTAGCGTATGGAAAGACAGTGGTCGACTGATATCTGGCATGGAAAGACAGTGGTCAACTGATATAGGGTATGGAAAGACAGTGGCTGACTGATATCGGGTATGGAAAGGCAGTGGTTGACTGATATGGGGTATGGGAAGACAGTGGTGGGCTGATATAGCGTAGGGAAAGACATTGGTCGACTGATATCGGGTATGGAAAGACAGTGGTTGACTGATATCGGGTATGGAAAGACAGTGGTCGACGGATATCGGGTATGGAATGACAGTGGTTGACTGATATAGCGTATGGAAAGTCAGTGGTCGACTGATATCGGGTATGGAAAGACAGTGGTGGACTGATATCGGGTATTGAAAGACAGTGGTAGACTGATATGGGGTATGGAAAGACAGTGGTCGACTGATATCGGGTATGGAAAGACTGTGGTTGACTGATATCGGGTATGGAAAGACAGTGGTTGACCGATATCGGGTATGGAAAGACAGTGGTCGACTGATATGGGGTATGGAAAGACAGTGGTGGGCTGATATAGCGTATGGAAAGACAGTGGTCGAAAGATATCAGGTATGGAAAGACAGTGGTCGACTGATATCGGGTATGGAAAGACAGTGGTTGACTGATATGGGGTATGGGAAGACAGTGGTGGGCTGATATAGCGTATGGAAAGACAGTGGTCGACTGATATCGGGTATGGAAAGACAGTGGTCGACTGATATCGGGTATGGAAAGACAGTGGTGGACTGATATCGGGTATTGAAAGACAGTGGTAGACTGATATGGGGTATGGAAAGACAGTGGTCGACTGATATCGGGTATGGAAAGACAGTGGTCGACTGATATCGGGTATGGAAAGACAGTGGTTGACTGATATAGGGTATGGAAAGACAGTGGTTTACCAATATCGGGTATGGAAAGACAGTGGTCGACTGATATGGGGTATTGAAAGACAGTGTTGGCCTGATATAGCGTATGGAAAGACAGTGGTAGACTGCTATAGCGTATGGAAAGACAGTGGTCGACTGATATCGGGTATGGAAAGACAGTGGTCAACTGATATAGGGTATGGAAAGACAGTGGTTGACTGATATCGGGTATGGAAAGTCAGTGGTCGACTGATATGGGGTATGGGAAGACAGTGGTGGGCTGATATAGCCTATATAAAGACAGTGGTCGACTGATATCGGGTATGGAAAGACAGTGGTCGACTGATATCGGGTATGGAAAGACAGTGGTTGACTGATATCAGGTATGGAAAGACAGTGGTCGACGGATATTTGGTATGGAATGACAGTGGTTGACTGATATAGCGTATGGAAAGTCAGTAGTCAACTGATATAGGGTATGGAAAGACAGTGGTTGACTGATATCGGGTATCGAAAGACAGTGGTGGGCTGATATAGCATATGGAAGACAGTGGTAGACTGATGTAGCGTATGGAAAGACAGTGGTCGACCAATATCTGGCATGGAAAGACAGTGGTCAACTGATATAGGGTATAGAAAGACAGTGGCTGACTGATATCGGGTATGGAAAGGCAGTGGTTGACTGATATGGGGTATGGGAAGACAGTGGTGGGCTGATATAGCGTAGGGAAAGACATTGGTCGACTGATATCGGGTATGGAAAGACAGTGGTTGACTGATATCGGGTATGGAAAGACAGTGGTCGACGGATATCGGGTATGGAATGACAGTGGTTGACTGATATAGCGTATGGAAAGTCAGTGGTCGACTGATATCGGGTATGGAAAGACAGTGGTGGACTGATATCGGGTATTGAAAGACAGTGGTAGACTGATATGGGGTATGGAAAGACAGTGGTCGACTGATATCGGGTATGGAAAGACTGTGGTTGACTGATATCGGGTATGGAAAGACAGTGGTTGACCGATATCGGGTATGGAAAGACAGTGGTCGACTGATATGGGGTATGGAAAGACAGTGGTGGGCTGATATAGCGTATGGAAAGACAGTGGTCGAAAGATATCAGGTATGGAAAGACAGTGGTCGACTGATATCGGGTATGGAAAGTCAGTGGTTGACTGATATGGGGTATGGAAAGACAGTGGTTTACCGATATCGGGTATAGAAAGACAGTGGTCGACTGATATGGGGTATTGAAAGACAGTGTTGGGCTGATATAGCGTATGGAAAGACAGTGGTAGACTGATATAGCGTATGGAAAGACAGTGGTCGACTGATATCGGGTATGGAAAGACAGTGGTCAACTGATGTAGGGTATGGAAAGACAGTGGTTGACTGATATCGGGTATGGAAAGTCAGTGGTCGACTGATATGGGGTATGGGAAGACAGTGGAGGGCTGATATAGCGTATGGAAAGACAGTGGTCGACTGATATCGGGTATGGAAAGACAGTGGTCGACTGATATCGGGTATGGAAAGACTGTGGTTGACTGATATCGGGTATGGAAAGACAGTGGTTGACCGATATCGGGTATGGAAAGACAGTGGTCGACTGATATGGGGTATGGAAAGACAGTGGTGGGCTGATATAGCGTATGGAAAGACAGTGGTCGAAAGATATCAGGTATGGAAAGACAGTGGTCGACTGATATCGGGTATGGAAAGTCAGTGGTTGACTGATATGGGGTATGGAAAGACAGTGGTTTACCGATATCGGGTATAGAAAGACAGTGGTCGACTGATATGGGGTATTGAAAGACAGTGTTGGGCTGATATAGCGTATGGAAAGACAGTGGTAGACTGATATAGCGTATGGAAAGACAGTGGTCGACTGATATCGGGTATGGAAAGACAGTGGTCAACTGATGTAGGGTATGGAAAGACAGTGGTTGACTGATATCGGGTATGGAAAGTCAGTGGTCGACTGATATGGGGTATGGGAAGACAGTGGAGGGCTGATATAGCGCATGGAAAGACAGTGGTCGACTGATATCGGGTATGGAAAGACAGTGGTCGACTGATATCGGGTATGGAAAGACAGTTTTGGACTGATATCGGGTATTGAAAGACAGTGGTAGACTGATATGGGGTATGGAAAGACAGTGGTCGACTGATATCGGGTATGGAAAGACAGTGGTCGACTGATATCGGGTATGGAAAGACAGTGGTCAACTGATATAGGGTATGGAAAGACAGTGGTTGACTGATATCGGGTATGGAAAGTCAGTGGTCGACTGATATGGGGTATGGGAAGACAGTGGTGGGCTGATATAGCGTATAGAAAGACAGTGGTCGACTGATATCGGGTATGGAAAGACAGTGGTCGACTGATATCGGGTATGGAAAGACAGTTGCTGACTGATATCAGGTATGAAAAGACAGTGGTCGACGGATATCGGGTATGGAATGACAGTGGTTGACTGATATAGCGTATGGAAAGTCAGTGGTCGACTGATATCGGGTATGGAAAGACAGTGGTCGACTGATATCGGGTACGGAAAGACAGTGGTGGACTGATATCGGGTATGGAAAAACAGTGGTCGATTGATATCGGGTATGGAATGACAGTGGTTGACTGATATAGCGTATGGAAAGACAGTGGTCGACTGATATCGGGTATGGAAAGACAGTGGTTGACTGATATAGGGTATGGAAAGACAGTGGTTTACCGATATCGGGTATGGAAAGACAGTGGTTGACTGATATGGGTTATTGAAAGACAGTGTTGGGCTGATATAGCGTATGGAAAGACAGTGGTAGACTGCTATAGCGTATGGAAAGACAGTGGTCGACTGATATCGGGTATGGAAAGACAGTGGTCAACTGATATAGGGTATGGAAAGACAGTGGTTGACTGATATCGGGTATGGAAAGTCAGTGGTCGACTGATATGGGGTATGGGAAGACAGTGGTGGGCTGATATAGCGTATAGAAAGACAGTGGTCGACTGATATCGGGTATGGAAAGACAGTGGTCGACTGATATCGGGTATGGAAAGACAGTTGCTGACTGATATCAGGTATGAAAAGACAGTGGTCGACGGATATCGGGTATGGAATGACAGTGGTTGACTGATATAGCGTATGGAAAGTCAGTGGTCGACTGATATCGGGTATGGAAAGACAGTGGTCGACTGATATCGGGTACGGAAAGACAGTGGTGGACTGATATCGGGTATGGAAAAACAGTGGTCGATTCATATCGGCTATGGAATGACAGTGGTTGACTGATATAGCGTATGGAAAGACAGTGGTCGACTGATATAGGGTATGGGAAGACCGTGGTGGGCTGATATAGCGTATGGAAAAACAGTGGTTGACTGATATCGGGTATGGAAAGACAGTGGTCGACTGATATTGGGTATGGAAAGACAGTGGTTGACTGATATCGTGTATGGAAAGTCAGTGGTCGAATCATATGGGGTATGGGAAGACAGTGGTGGGCTGATATAGCGTATGGAAAGACAGTGGTCGACTGATATCGGGTATGGAAAGACAGTGGTCGACTGATATCGGGTATGGAAAGACAGTGGTGGCCTGATATCGGGTATTTAAAGACAGTGGTAGACTGATATGGGGTATGGAAAGACAGTGGTCGACTGATATCGGGTATGGAAAGACAGTGGTCGACTGATATCGGGTATGGAAAGACAGTGGTTGACTGATATAGGGTATGGAAAGACAGTGGTTTACCGATATCGGGTATGGAAAGACAGTGGTCAACAGATATGGGGTATTGAAAGACAGTGTTGGGCTGATATAGCGTATGGAAAGACAGTGGTAGACTGATATAGCGTATGGAAAGACAGTGGTCGACTAATATCGGGTACGGAAAGACAGTGGTCAACTGATATAGGGTATGGAAAGACAGTGGTTGACTGATATCGGGTATGGAAAGTCAGTGGTCGACTGATATGGGGTATGGGAAGACAGTGGTGGGCTGATATAGCGTATGGAAAGACAGTGGTCGACTGATATCGGGTATGGAAAGACAGTGGTCGACTGATATCGGGTATGGAAAGACAATGGTTGACTGATATCAGGTATGGAAAGACAGTGGTGGACGAATATCGGGTATGGAATGACAGTGGTTGACTGATATAGCGTATGGAAAGTCAGTGGTCGACTGATATCGGGTAAGGAAAGACAGTGGTGGACTGATATCGGGTATGGAAAAACAGTGGTCGATTGATATCGGGTATGGAATGACAGTGGTTGACTGATATAGCGTATGGAAAGTCAGTGGTTGACTGATATCGGGTATGGAAAGACAGTGGTCGACTGATATGGGGTATGGGAAGACCGTGGTGGGCTGATATAGCGTATGAAAAAACAGTGGTCGACTGATATCGGGTATGGAAAGACAGTGGTCGACGGATATTGGGTATGGAATGACAGTGGTTGACTGATATAGCGTATGGAAAGTCAGTGGTCGACTGACGTCGGGTATGGAAAGACAGTGGTCGACTGATATGGGGTATGGGAAGACCGTGGTGGGCTGATATAGCGTATGGAAAGACAGTGGTCGACTGATATCGAGTATGGAAAGACAGTGGTCGACTGATATCGGGTATGGAAAGACAGTGGTTGACTGATATCGGGTATGTAAAGACAGTGGTCGACGGATATCGGGTATGGAATGACAGTGGTTGACTGATATAGCGTATAGAAAGTCAGTGGTCGACTGATATCGGGTATGGAAAGACGGTGGTCGACTGATATCGGGTATGGAAAGACAGTGGTCGACTGATATCGGGTATGGAAAGACAGTGGTTGACTGATATCGGGTATGGAAAGACAGTGGTCGACGGATATCGGGTATGGAATGACAGTGGTCGACTGATATCGGGTACGGAAAGACAGTGGTGGACTGATATCGGGTATGGAAAAACAGTGGTCGGTTGATATCGGGTATGGAATGACAGTGGTTGACTGATATAGCGTATGGAAAGTCAGTGATTGACTGATATCGGGTATGGAAAGACAGTGGTCGACTGATGTGGGGTATGGGAAGACCGTGGTGGGCTGATATAGCGTATGGAAAAACAGTGGTCGACTGATATCGGGTATGGAAAGACAGTGGTCGACGGATATTGGGTATGGAATGACAGTGGTTGACTGATATAGCGTATGGAAAGTCAGTGGTCGACTGACGTCGGGTATGGAAAGACAGTGGTCGACTGATATGGGGTATGGGAAGACCGTGGTGGGCTGATATAGCGTATGGAAAGACAGTGGTCGACTGATATCGAGTATGGAAAGACAGTGGTCGACTGATATCGGGTATGGAAAGACAGTGGTTGACTGATATCGGGTATGGAAAGACAGTGGTCGACGGATATCGGGTATGGAAAGACAGTGGTCGACGGAAATCGGGTATGGGAAGACCGTGGTTGACCGATATAGCGTATAGAAAGTCAGTGGTCGACTGATATCGGGTATGGAAAGACGGTGGTCGACTGATATCGGGTATGGAAAGACAGTGGTCGACTGATATCGGGTATGGAAAGACAGTGGTTGACTGATATCGGGTATGGAAAGACAGTGGTCGACGGATATCGGGTATGGAATGACAGTGGTTGACTGATATAGCGTATGGAAAGTCAGTGGTCGACTGATATCGGGTATGGAAAGACAGTGGTGGACTGATATCGGGTATGGAAAAACAGTGGTCGATTGATATCGGGTATGGAAAGACAGTGGTTGACTGATATAGCGTATGGAAAGTCAGTGGCGACTGATATCGGGTATGGAAAGACAGTGGTCGACTGATATAGCGTATGGAAAGTCAGTGGTCGACTGATATCGGGTATGGAAAGACAGTGGTCGACTGATATCGGGTATGGAAAGACAGTGGTGGACTGATATCGGGTATGGAAAAACAGTGGTCGATTGATATCGGGTATGGAAAAACAGTGGTCGATTGATATCGGGTATGGAAAGACAGTGGTCGATTGATATCGGGTATTGAAAGACAGTGGTCGATTGATAATGGATAAGATGAGACTTTAGGTCAACCTTAATCGCCATGGTTGACTTTAGGGCGACCGATATGGTCGTGGTCGACTTTATTTCAAGGATATTTGCCATGCTCGACTTTGGATTGGCTTATAATGGTCAAGTTCAAAAAAAATCAGCGCTATCTATGAAAAGACCGTATTGGACCGTATTGGATATGAAAAGACCGTAGGTCGACCGGTATTGGTATGGAAAGACTGTTGGTCTGCTTATGAAAAGACTTTAGGTCGACCCTTACTAGGAGGTCGACCGTGTATTTAAGGTAAGGAAATACCCCCCAGATCGACTTTATAAGTCTATTCATAAAGCCGAGCTCTCAACTGTGGCCATAGCTCTAGCTTATGTGACCACTAATCTCTAGGGGAGGGGGATGTTGGGGGGCTATAATTGGAAAGACCCAACCAAACTAGGGACAGTTTGGTCAATTTATGACTAATAAATTTCATTGTTATGAATTAGTGGTTGTATTTACCGCGAAGAAATGGCACAGCCTGCAAGACAGCAGCTGATGACGAAACATGGTCCAAGGCCAATAATCATAGCCAGGGCTCTAGTTCTGAAAGACAACCGAAAGATAGGACACTCAACATAAATGGAGATCAAAACAACAAATTTTATTATCTAGAAAACAGGGAACCATTATTTTATTTTTAGTTCTTTCCATCATAGGAATTTTAGGAAAAAACAACATGATATCGAAAAAGCGTGTAATTGTTTTCAGAGCATGACAAAATTTTACAAACTGCTAATCTCGAAAAGCATGAAATTTTTGGGTTGAGACGTAAGAAATCGTGTATGTTTGTGTGTGTGTGTGTGTGTGTGTGTGTGTGTGTGTGTGTGTGTGTGTGTGTGTGTGTGTGTGTGTGTGTGTGTGTGTGTGTGTGTGTGTGTGTGTGTGTGTGTGTTTTATTTGTGTGTATGTGAGTATCTGTTTATGTGCGTGTTTATATGTAAGTATGTGTGTATCTGTTTGTGTGCCTGTGTATGTGTGTATGTGTGTTTGTATGATCGTGTGTATGTGTGTGTACGTGTGTGTGTGTGTGTTTGTGTGTGTATGTATGTGTGTTTGTATGTGTGTGTCTGTGTTTGTGTTTGTTTGTGTGTGCGTTGTTTGCTGTTATGTCTGTGTGTGTATTTTTTGTGAATGTGTGTGTTTTTAATTGTTTGTTCTGGTGCATCTGAGTGTGTTTGTGTGTGTGTGTGTGTGTGTGTGTGTGTGTGTGTGTGTGTGTGTGTGTGTGTTTGAATGTGTGTGTTTTGCTAATCTGTGTTTATTGAGTGCGTGTGTCTTTCTGTATGGGTTTGTCCGTGTGAGTGTGTGTGTTAGTCTTTGTGTGTTTTTTTGGGTGTGTTCGAATGTTTATGTGCGGTTGTGTGTGTTTGAGTGTGCGCGGTTGTTTCTGTGTCTCATTAAACTTGAGACACCATCAGGATTTTATTAGTCGGTGTTGAACTAAGTATGCCAAATTAAAGGAAGATTTCCAACAAGATTTTCCGTTAAGTTTTTTGCATCTGGCAGCCTATGTTGTTCTCTTTATTGCCTCAATGTTATTTCGAGCTGAACAGTTGTGTATTATTCATTTACTTTTTTTAATTTACATTTTGTGCAAATTATTCTATATAGACAGACACTCAGCCTATTTTTTGTCATTAACCCATAAAATAAATTCCCAGGCTGAGGTCTGCGCTTTAAGTTGTCTAGATCAGACCGTGTGAGTGCACACCTGACCATTTTGATGAGCGATTGCGACCGCAGTTGAGCCTGATCCGAGGCATTTTCAAGCGCGCTTGAGTCTGGTTATAAACATCTTTGAGCCCAACTGAGTCTGATATTTAACTGCTTCCTTCGCAACTGTGTCTGATCATAAATGGTTCGAGTGCAACTGGGTCTGATCATAAACAGATCCAGCGTAAATTGCTCTGAACTGAAAAGTTTTCGAACGCCTTGTTTCAACTTTTTACATTCTTTTCACTGAGAGAAGTTAGCTCTGCCAAAAGGCACCAAAAAAGCAGCCTTCTGAACAAAAACTTAATTAAAATTCATTGGCTGTGATCGAAACAAAGGGTACAGCTGAAAAAAATGCCGGTCCCCTTTATAGGACTTTAATCAACAGTAGGTCTAAACATTTCCTATGGGAAAATTGTATCAGTTCATCCATGTGGTCAGAAATTTGCGCTTAGATCATTCAAAAAAATTTTCTAGAGGGCAACAGGGTTTTATTTTTCTCTTTAACACTTTAAGAACTGACGCTTCCATAGTTGAATACAACACTGCAAACATCAGATTTGCTGAAATGAAAATATTATAGCAAAAATAAGAGATTTGTTCAATAAACAAAGTGATTCTGATCATAAACGACTTCAAGCGCAACTGGGTCTAATGATAAACGGCTTCAAGCGCAACCCGGTCTGATCTTCAACGGTTCGACCACAAGTGATCTTAAATGGTTTCAAGTGCGACTGGCTGCGTTCAACAACGGTTCGATTAAAAGATAGTCGATAATCCTGCGCTCGAAGCATTTCGATCAGGGGTTTTCCGACCACAACCGAGTCTGATTAGATGGTTTTCAAACGCAAGTGTGATCAGAAACGCAGCTCTTTTCGAGCGCACAGGAACTATAGAGAGGGCTTCAGTCTAGTCAGAGGCGACTTCGAATGCACTTCAGTGCATATAAATTGTAGAGTGCAGTTGAGTCTGATCAGGGATGGACTCGAGCGCACTTTAAGCGCACAGAAGCTGTTCAGCGCAGTTGAGTCTGATAAGCGGCACTTCTGGTACGGTCTAATCACGACGATTTCGAGTGCTCACCCCAGACAGGGAAATTTTATTTTGGGAAGAAAACAAATAATTTGGGAAGGTGTTTGTTGGTTGCCAGGAATAAAGAATAATCATCCAGATTTCAACAATGAGGTAAACAGTGAAGAAAAGCCAATCAATCAGTAAAAAGTATTGAACGTTTCAAAGTAAAATGGGGTTCAAAATGTAGACTATTTGATAAAAAACTAAGGCACAAGAAGAGTTTTAATTTCACTGAAACTTCAAAAAAAATTATGAATTTGATACAGTAGTTGTTTATTAAGATGAAAATTAGTCACTTGTAGAGAAGAAGAAGCTCAAAGAAATTGATTTCGCTACAGAAGTTGGTTAGCAAACAAACTACTTTACAAAACTTTTGAATTATACAGTGACGATGATTGAATCAATTCGCACACAGAATCCAGAACTGTCATTGCAGAGAACTTCTTGCGTTTTCTGCTGCTTACCAGGTTGAGGCTGCCAGATGAAATCAAAGTTTATCCAGACCATCCCAGACGGAACTTGTCTATGGTCAGACCGTCCCAGATGAAAATTACTTATGTCCTTACTTTTGTGCGTTCACCAGGCTTTCGTGCGTTCATGTTCAGACTTTCGTGCGTTTTCGCTGTTTCCAGACAGTGAGTTTGAACGCACCATGCCCCCCACGTGCGTCCATCTTCGGATGCAAAACATTTCATACATATATTGAGCGCTTTTCTCACAAAAACTCAGCACTTCTTTCACCACATTCCTTATATAAATTCGACACTTCAAAAGTTCAGCACATCTCCTACATAATTTCAGCACTTCGGAAAAAAGGAGACTTTCTGCAAATTCCCTATATAGAATTTAACGTGCTATTTTATTGCTCTCTATTGCCTATAACATAGTCAGTGTGTAAGGTTTTTCATCTTTTGTATTTTTGTAGAGCCATTAACCAATCAAAATTCTTCGCTATTTTTTTTATTGATTATTCATTTTTTTTGAAAAACAGAACAACTGAAAAACGTCACACTTTCATCTTATCTTACGGGAGGAAGACAATTATGCTTAAGCTGCCTAATTTTATTAAATCAGGTTAATTGGCTATATACTCCAGCTTCTATAACTTCCTAATCTGAACACTTGACAAAATTCTTCAGTCTTTGGGCAGAATTCCAAATGTTTTCAAATTGGACTGTTTTAGTGCAATGCTGTTTAGGCTGGCTCTGCTCCTGCTTCTTTATGTAAAGAAGTAGAAAGAAATTGAAACGATTTGCAAATATGTAAGACAAGTGCTGAAAATGCCAAAAGTGTGTACAAAAAGCGTTGAAATTATATAAGATAGGTGGTGAAAAGACTGAAATACATGAAAGAATTGCGCTGACAGGCACTGAAAAATTCAATTTTCACCGGATAAATCTTACATAATTATACGTTTAATGTGTTGACTTTGGCTCAAGTTGTATAAGAAATGTGTTCAAAAATCAGCACATTAGGCGGATAATTATGCAAGATTTATCTGCTGACAATATTTTTTTCAGGCCATTTCAGCGAGTTTTTTAAGTCGTTTTTGTGTAAAAGTTCGAACTGGGAATTTTCATCAGAGACTTAACAAAGTTTGGCAGAAAGGCTGATTGGAAAGGCTGATGGGCTGATCTTTAAGGAAGACATTAAAATTGAAATGGACAATCAGAATGATTGTAAACCAAAAATGAAAAAATGGTACGAATTATTGGGAGGGTAATACACTAAAATGCATCAAAAGGTTATCATCAAATCAATTGACTTGCCCTCAACAAAACAATGAGTTGGATGCAGGATAAAGACGAAACGCAATTCGCTCCCAGTCATTTTTTTTCTGAAAAAATGCAGCCAGAACGAACCGCCTTAACACTAGATATTAGTTTCTGTGAGACAAAAACTGAAAGAGTCGTATATTTGATTGACACCACACAATCACTGATGGCAAATTTGGCATGTATGGTTTTATGAGATAGCACAAGACTTTTTTCTAGTGCTAAATAGAAATATGTTTTACGCACCCAGCTCGGCAAGTTTTGTCAAACTATTCAAATTTCCCATTTAAGTTCAGAATGCCTACTTCACGCGATGTGTAGCTAAAGCCAGTTGAAAAACGAGAGAAAATAAATAGAGACCTGGGGACTTTTTTATCCTGGAAAGGCTATTTTGAACAATCTAATTGTTGTTCATTCATTTGTTCACGTGGTGACAAAGTTTGTGGTTTTGTCTTCATAAATAGACACGTTTTCCTTTATGCGTCTCCCCACACTTCAGGTCGGATTTTTGGACTGTATCACGTCATTCTTGCAGCATTTTATCCAGCGCTTCATACAACATGCAATTTCAATTCGTGAAACATTCCTATAACTTATAAATCATTAGAAAGGTAAAAACTATATTATGTTTTGAAACAAAGCATCTCCAGAATAATTTATGTTTCTTTATGTGTACTTGTTCTTCATTAAGATTGAATTGAGGTCACAGGGGCTAAATTTATCCTGTTTAGTCTAAACTTTTTTGTGCGCGGAAGTTATTCTTTTGGAGGAAAAAAATTAACTTCTTGAAGAGGTGAGATCTTGAACTGAAAATTGTTGATTTTAAACAGTGTAAGTAAACATTTCGCAAAAACAGAATTTAAACTACTTCATCATTTCTTCAGTGAAAATTGTTTTGTTTTTTATTCGGACATTTGAAGAGATCACTTTTTGGTTTGCAAACGGAATAGCGCTCTTTGGCACAAAAAACGATTGCTCACAGTTAATGAAGTTAATTACTGAAAATGGAGTTGACTTGCAAATTTATACAAGTCAAAGGACAGGGCTAAAAAGGACTTGATAATACCCGGGTTGACCACCATAAATGTTTCTTAGAAACCATACGTAAGACATGCATGGTTGTATGGCTTCTTTGATACCATACATAAGACCATACAAAAATTTCAAGGTGATCTCAAATGACGTTTTTTGGACCATGTAGTACAACAAATATATCGTACTTGCCATTGGCCTTCAACAAAAAAAAATTTTTCTATGGTGCCTTGGATACCATATCCAAGACCATAGACTTTTATGGCCCATCCAAGATCATAAAACTTTTTTTGTGCAACATCTTTTTTTTGACACAAAAATGATTTTAACATTGTCTTATGCGGATTTCAGACGATAAAAATGGAGATTTAAAAATTTTCTTGTGAAAAAAATTTTATGGCGTCTTGGATACCATATCCAAGACCATAGACTTTTATGGCCCATCCAAGATCATAAAACTTTTTTTTGTGCAGCATCTTTTTTTGGCAAAAACTGATATTAATAACCTCCTATGCGGGTTACAAACGATTAAAATGGAGATTTGAAAGTTACTTGTGAAAATTTTTATGGTGTTTTCGATACCATATTCAAGACTATAGACTATTATGGCCCATCCAAGATCATTAAACTTATTTTGTACAACCTAAATTTTGTCTCAAAAATGCTTATCACCGCACCCTATGCGGGTTTCAGGCAAACAACTTGAAAGTCCAAGACAAACTCATGAATAATAATTTATGGTTTCTTGGATATCATCTCCAAGACCATATACTTTTACGGCTCATTCAATATCATAAAATTATTTTCCAAAAGCTTTAAATAAAATCGATGCCATTTTTCGGATATTGTGCCATTTTTGCGTCAATTTTGCTTTAATTTCTGTGATCAGCCATGCATTCAGTATTAGCTGAGCTGTTCTTAGACCTTGGTTAACCTTTTCAGCATGTTAATTCGATGAAAGTCAAAACTTTCCGTTTTTTTTGTTTTTGTAGTTGGAGTGTTTAAATTTCAATGATACGTCCTTCTCCCTATTTAATTTGCTTTTTCTACATCTGTTTTTCTCCGTGAAGCCAGTTTTAATGATGGTTATTGTTAATTCAACAATTTTTCATTTCTGACAATTTCAACAAATTTCTGTGTGTGTGTGTTGTTTTTTTTTGTCAAACTAATCAAAATATCATAGCCTCCATGGCGAGGTGGGAATTTGTTCCCGCCTCCCCATGAACACTTGCAGTGACAAAAAATTATTGAGTGGACCTAAGCTACTCCCACAAACACGTTAGCATGGCTGTTCTACTCAGCTATACTTGATTTCTGCAGAACTGGGTCTCTGGTTCTAGCTCAAAAAAAGAGGTACACTTCAGTAATTTGCTGATATCTTCCAAAGTACTCTATAAATTTTTTGGGCGGAGAATCATTTTTCTGATGCTGTAATTATCTTGTTTTTGCTGTTTAGGTGCTGTCCTAAGTCGTCGTGGTGAAAATTATTCACTGTTAAATTTTAAAAAGTCACCAATAATATGATTTTGGTGTTCTCCAAAAACGGGTACCCCAGAAAACCACAACGAACCTACATATTTTGGTTTCTTGGATTCCCCTTTTATTATGGAGGATCCCCATATATATTTTTAGTTTGATTTTGTGGAGTTGAATTGGTCCATTTTTGCTCTGCATGCGCCGAACCTCGATTTTCGGCCATGTTCGGCTAATTCGGCGGTGACATAAAGTTGAATTTTTTTTGTCAAGATTAAACATTTGAGTGTTTTAGACTGCTCAATTAATGGGGAGTATCACTATATACTTAATGTACTATTTTTTCACACGTTTTGATGGTGCATTTTAGCGATACCTGAAACTTGGTAGTCAAAGTAGGTCATTTGACCAATTGAAAGATTTTTTTTTCAATTGAACAAGTTATCGGGCATGCTTTTTGTGTTTTCTGAACAGTATTTAAGTTCTTGAAGCTATTTGTATCAATAATGGGGTTAACTCAACAATTTTTCATTTTTCACGATTTCATCAAGTTTCTGTGGATGTTGTTTTATGTCAAAACACACAAAAAATCATAACCTTCATGGTGAGGTGGGAAATTTTTTCCCATCTCCCCATGAAGGTTTTCGGTGATCCAGAACGTTGAAGTGCACCAAAATCACAACCACAATTACGACGGCAACTCTGTTTCACGTTGTTTTCCGGAGATTTTGGGCTTTGCTTTTAGCCCAAAATATGGAGTACAAAACGGTATTTTGTTATTATCTGCTAAAGTTGTTAATATCAGTCGGACTAAATTAAACGGGAGTAGTCGCGTTTTATTAACACTAAACCCTTCTTGCTTGCAGTCTTTAGTTGGTTTCTCAAATCGTCCTCATCAAAAACTTAATAATGTTTAAATTTGAAAAAAAAGTCGAATTTTCGGGCTTTGTTGAGTGACCCAATTTTCGGTACAACCAAGCACAAGCTTTACTCAACAAATCTTAGTGCTTTACAGTCCTCAGTTAAAGGAGAGTATCCCTATATATATTTTGCATAGTAGTTTTGGGAATTGAGATAGTCAATTTTGGCTCTGAATCTGGTGACCTCGCTTTTTTGGTCAATTACCAATTTTGTTACGAGCTGATTGTTTCAGGATTAATATTTTCTTTCAATTTATTTTGATCTTTTATTTCAATCACAGGCTTCAAGGAAAAGAAAGCCAGGTAAATAAGAATAGTTGCAACAGATATGCAAGCAAAATCTGCTTTTGCGGAGAAAACAACTTGCTTTATCACATTGAGAAAGGAACCTAAGTTTGTACTTTTTCGAATTTCCCATTCAATTTTTGACCAAAACGAGTGATTTTTGGCATAATTTGTTTCTCTTAGGACATTCTTTTCTGGAATGGCTGGGTCACGGTCCTGAAGATAGTCTTCAGAACAGTTATTCAATGTTGAGAGCGGAAAAACAAAATTTTTTCTCAAATTTTATGGCTTAGTGGTGTTTTGGGCAATTGAACAAGTTTTTGGGCGTGCGTTTTGTGTTTTCTAGACACTATTTAAGTTGTTGAAGCTAATTGTATCAAATAATCGGATTAATTCAACAATTTTTCTTTTTTCACGATTTCATCAAATTTCTGTGGATGTTGTTTTATGTAAAAACACACAAAACATCATAACATTCATGGTGAGGTGGGAAATTTTTTCCCACCTCACGATGAAGGTTTGCCGTGACCTAAAACGTGGAAGTGGACCAGAATTACACCCACAAATACGCCGGGAACACTGTTTCACGTTGTTTTACGTCGGTTCCGGAGATCTGGGGCTTCGATTTTAGCCCAAAAAAATGGGGTACAGAACAGTATTTTGTTAATATCTGCTAAAGTACTGGACCAAATTAAACGGGAGTGGTCGCATTTTGTTGGCAATGAACCCGTCTTGCTTGCAGTGTTTGGTTAATTTCTCAAATCGTCCTAATCAAAAAGTAATTAATGTTTAAATTTGAAAAAAGTCGAATTTTCGGGCTATCTTGAGTGACCCAAATTTCAGTACAACAAAGCCCGCGATTTACCCAACAAATGTTAGTGTTTTAGAATCCTCAGTTAGTGGTAAGTATCCCCATATATATTTTCCATAGCGTTTTATGGAATTGTGATCGTCAAATTTGGCTCTGAATTCGGGTCACCTCGCTTTTTGGGTCATTTGGCAGGGTACCTACTTTTTGCTATAACTTCTTCTAGACTGCACCCATTGGGCTGATAATGCGTATATCAAGCAGTGCTACAAACTTGTTTAAGCGGGTTTATTTTTGTTCCGGCGTTTTAGAGAAATTGGCCAGTAAACTTGGCCTTGGTTTTAGCCCCAGAAGCGGTTGACACCCTCCGGTTGACACCATTGACACCTTGAAGCTTTGAACTGAATTATTAGTGTTTTGATCAGTCCGAATTATTAGTGTTTTGAACACTGAATTATTAGTGTTTTGATCACGAAAATTAGTGTTTTGATCAGCCCGTTTAATGTAGGTTCCGAATATGTATTTTTTATATAGCGGTTTCTCAAGTTTAGATCTTCAATTTTGGCTCTGCAGCCGGAGTACTCTGCTTTTTTGGTCATTTGGTACGGTACCTTTACTTTGCAATAACTCGTTGTAGAGTGAACCGATTTTGATGAAAATTTTTTTGTTAAACCCAACTTGAGCTAAGCTTTGTTTTGATATAGGTGTCGTTTCGTTTCGATCAGCCGTTTTCGAGAAATTGGCCAGGACAGGTACCCAATTTTTTACCTGCTGAAGCAGGGTACCGGTACCTACAGAGCTCTGTCACATCACCTATAATGCGATTTAAAGCTTGTTTATTGGCCCGTTAGATTTGCCTGATAATGTGAATTGTTGCCATATATATTTTACATGTCGTTTTATGTAGTTCAGAAGGTCAATTTTAGCTCTGAATGTGGTGTATCATGTCATCTAAGGTCATTTGGTACGGTACCTATTTTTTGCTATAACTCCTCGAAGAGTGCGATTGGGCTCATAATATGATGCGTATCTCAAGCAGTGCTTCAAACTGTACCAAGGGCGTTTTTTTTTGTTCAGCCGTTTCCGAGAAATTGGCCAGGAAAGTTGACCTCAGTTTTGACCTACTGAGGAGAGAAACACTACCATGAATACAACAATATTAAACTTGTAATGTGTTGAATTTAGTGTGTCACATTCCTGTGTTAGTGTGGAGTGTCCCAATATATATTTTGCAGGTGGTTATAATGAGTGGTTATTGTTATAGTACAGACACACCACTACAATACTACAGAAACAGGACCCGAAATGGGTCATTTTGTTCATTTGGTACTGTACCTTAATTTTAAAATATCTCCTCGTAGAGTGAACCAATTTTTGATCTGTTTGTTGATTTGAACTCAGCTTAAGCCGTACTTGAATCCCTGTAAATGGCGTTTTGTTTCTTTCAGTCGTTTTCGAGAAATTGGCCAGGACACAGTCCGCAATTTTGACATTTTGGTGTCCGGTGTGTTTCGCGTTTCGACTTTGTAAAATGTTATAATCATGGAATTTAGTTACAAATATTGCTTACCAGTTACAGAGTAACCATGTTGCAGCACAACATTGTAAATCATTTTGTAAAATTTATTTTATATTTATATACTATTATTCTAAGGTGAGGGCCTCGGGCCCCCATGAGGTGCACACCCCCCCCCCTGCCCCGTTGAGACGCCGGTTAGTCGGTTTCCCCCCCGCTGGGATTTTGTGCACCTCATGTTGGGGACGTATCCCATGTGTATCTAGAGTGTAGGAGAAAAAGAATTTTTGCTATAGCTTGCCTAGAAAAAAGTTAGTTTTTCATTCGGAAATTTGCTATTATTTCAAATAAATAATTTTAAAAATAGGTAATTTTCATCGGGTCAAGGAGTTGTCCAAATTGAACCAAACTCGGTATCGAGTATCCCATGGGTAACTAGATTGTAAAACAAAAAGATTTTTTGGTATAGCTTGCGTAGGAAAAAAGTTAGTTTTTCAATCGGAAATTTTGACTTATTCGCTTATTCTATTTTCAAAAATATAGAAATTTTATCGGGTCAAGGAGTTGTTCAAAGTGAACCAAATTGATATCCCAGACTACCAGTACTATTTAGGTTGTAATGCAAAGAATGGTCCGCCAAACGTTCCTAGAAAAAAAGTTAGTTTTTCAATCGGAAATTTGCGAGTTTCGCGAATAACTAATTTTAAAAATAGGTCTTTTTCACCGGGTCAAGGAGTTGTTCAAAGTGAACCAAATTGATATCCCAGACTACCAGTACTATTTAGGTTGTAATGCAAAAAGAATGGTCCGCCTAACGTTCCTAGAAAAAAAGTTAGTTTTCCAATCAGAAATTTTGACTTATTCGCTTATTCTATTTTCAAAAATATAGAAATTTCATCGGGTCAAGGAGTTGTCCGAATCGAACCAAACTCGGTATCGAGTATCCCATGGGTAATTAGATTGTAAAACAAAAAGAATTATTGGTATAGCTTGCCTAGCAAAAAAGTTAGTTTTTCATTGGGAAATTTGCGAATTTCGCGAATAACGAATTTTAAAAATAGGTCTTTTTCATCGGGTCAAGGAGTTCTTCAAAGTGAACCAAATTGATATCCCAGACTACCAGTACTATTTAGGTTGTAATACAAAAAGAACGGTCCGCCTAACTTTCCTAGAAAAAAGTTCGTATTTCAATCGGAAATATCGACTTATTCGCTTATTCTATTTTCAAAAATATAGAAATTTTATCGGGTCAAGGAGTTGTTCAAAGTGAACCAAATTGATATCCCAGACTACCAGTACTATTTAGGTTGTAATGCAAAAAGAATGGTCCGCCAAACGTTCCTAGAAAAAAAGTTAGTTTTTCAATCGGAAATTTGCGAATTTCGCGAATAACTAATTTTAAAAATAGGTCTTTTTCACCGGGTCAAGGAGTTGTTCAAAGTGAACCAAAATGATATCCCAGACTACCAGTACTATTTAGGTTGTAATACAAAAAGAATGGTCCGCCTAACGTTCCTAGAAAAAAAGTTAGTTTTCCAATCGGAAATTTTGACTTATTCGCTTATTCTATTTTCAAAAATATAGAAATTTCATCGGGTCACGGAGTTGTCCAAATCGAACCAAACTCGGTATCGAGTATCCCATGGGTAATTAGATTGTAAAACAAAAAGAATTATTGGTATAGCTTGCCTAGCAAAAAAGTTAGTTTTTCATACGGAAATTCGATTTTATTTCAAATAAGTAATTTTGAAAATTTTTAAAAATAGGTCTTTTTGATTAGGTCATAGAGTGGTCGAAAGTGAACCAAACTCGGTATGCAGTTTCCCCTGTGTAGGTAGAGTGTAGGAGATAAAGAATTTTTGGTATAGCTTGCCTAGGAAAAAAGTTAGTTTTTCATTGGGAAATTTGCGAATTTCGCGAATAACGAATTTTATAAATAGGTCTTTTTCATCGGGTCAAGGAGTTCTTCAAAGTGAACCAAATTGATATCCCAGACTACCAGTACCATTTAGGTTGTAATACAAAAAGAACGGTCCGCCTAACTTTCCTAGAAAAAAGTTCGTATTTCAATCGGAAATATCGACTTATTCGCTTATTCTATTTTCAAAAATATAGAAATTTTATCGGGTCAAGGAGTTGTTCAAAGTGAACCAAATTGATGTCCCAGACTACCAGTACTATTTAAGTTGTAATGCAAAAAGAATGGTCCGCCAAACGTTCCTCGAAAAAAAGTTAGTTTTTCAATCGGAAATTTGCGAATTTCGCGAATAACTAATTTTAAAAATAGGTCTTTTTCACCGGGTCAAGGAGTTGTTCAAAGTGAACCAAATTGATATCCCAGACTACCAGTACTATTTAGGTTGTAATGCAAAAAGAATGGTCCGCCTAACGTTCCTAGAAAAAAAGTTAGTTTTCCAATCGGAAATTTTGACTTATTCGCTTATTCTATTTTCAAAAATATAGAAATTTCATCGGGTCAAGGAGTTGTCCAAATCGAACCAAACTCGGTATCGAGTATCCCATGGGTAATTAGATTGTAAAAAAAAAGAATTATTGGTATAGCTTGCCTAGCAAAAAAGTTAGTTTTTCATACGGAAATTCGATTTTATTTCAAATAAGTAATTTTGAAAATTTTTAAAAATAGGTCTTTTTGATTAGGTCATAGAGTGGTCGAAAGTGAACCAAACTCGGTATGCAGTTTCCCCTGTGTAGGTAGAGTGTAGGAGATAAAGAATTTTTGTTATAGCTTGCCTAGGAAAAAAGTTAGTTTTTCATTGGGAAATTTGCGAATTTCGCGAATAACAAATTTTAAAAATAGGTCTTTTTCATCGGGTCAAGGAGTTGTTCAAAGTGAACCAAATTGATATCCCACACTACCAGTACTATTTAGGTTGTAATGCAAAAAGAACGGTCCGCCTAACTTTCCTAGAAAAAAGTTCGTATTTCAATCGGAAATATCGACTTATTCGCTTATTCTATTTTCAAAAATATAGAAATTTTATCGGGTCAAGGAGTTGTTCAAAGTGAACCAAATTGATATCCCAGACTACCAGTACTATTTAGGTTGTAATGCAAAAAAAATGGTCCGCCTAACGTCCCTAGAAAAAAAGTTATTTTTTCAATCGGAAATTTGCTATTATTTCAAATAAGTAATTTTGAATATTTTTAAAAATAGGTCTTTTTGATTAGGTCATAGAGTGGTCGAAAGTGAACCAAACTTGGTATGCAGTTTCCCCTGTGTAGGTAGAGTGTAGGAGATAAAGAGTTTTTGGAATAGCTTGCCTAGGAAAAAAGTTAGTTTTTCAATCGGAAATTTTGAGTTATTCGCTTATTCTATTTTCAAAATTATAGAAATTTCATCGGGTCAAGGAGTTGTCCAAATCGAACCAAACTCGGTATCGAGTATCCCATGGGTAACTAGATTGTAAAACAAAAAGAATTTTTGGAATAGCTTGCCTAGGAAAAAAGTTAGTTTTTCAATCGTAAATTTTGAGTTATTCGCTTATTCTATTTTCAAAAATATAGAAATTTCATCGGGTCAAGGAGTTGTCTAAATGGAATCAAACTCGGTATCGAGTATCCCATGGGTAACTAGATTGTAAAGCAAAAAGATTTTTTGGTATAGCTTGCCTAGGAAAAAAGTTAGTTTTTCATTCGGAAATTTGCTATTATTTCAAATAAATAATTTTAAAAATAGGTCTTTTTCATCGGGTCAAGGAGTTGTCTAAATCGAACCAAACTCGGTATCGAATATCCCATGGGTAACTAGATTGTAAAACAAAAAGATTTTTCGGTATAGCTTGCCCAGGAAAAAAGTTAGTATTTCATACGGAAATTTGCTATTATTTCCGAATAATTTTGATTAAGTATATTTAAAAATAGGTCTTTTTCATCGGGTCAAGGAGTTGTCCAAATCGAACCAAACTCGGTATCGAGTATCCCATGGGTAACTAGATTGTAAAACAAAAAGAGTTTTTGGAATAGCTTGCCTAGGAAAAAAGTTAGTTTTTCAATCGGAAATTTTGAGTTATTCGCTTATTCTTTTTTCAAAATTATAGAAATTTCATCCGGTCAAGGAATTTATGTGTTTGAATTATTTGTTGTTTTTTTCAGCTTAAGTTATGAGCTCTTCTTTCCTCTCAACTTACAAAATTCCAAAGATGAATCCAGGAGATTTCAAGGAGGAATGCCATCCTGTCAAAAAGGTAAAAAAAAATTAAAATGTATTAAAAAATTGAGAGGGGTGCCTCAATGCCAACGGGTAATAGTTCGGGAAACAACCAGATTTTCCCGTTGGCATTGGTTGAGGGCTTTTGGATTTTTTGACTATAATTCAAAAAGAATGATCCGCCTAACGTTCCTAGAAAAAAGTTAGTTTTTCAATCGGAAATTTTGACTTATTCGCTTATTCTATTTTCAAAACTATAGAAATTTTATCGGGTCAAGGAATTGTTCAAATCGAACCAAACTGGGTATGGAGTATCCCATGGGTAACTAGATTGTAAAGCAAAAAGATTTTTTGGTATAGCTTGCCTAGGAAAAAAGTTAGTTTTTCATTCGGAAATTTGCTATTATTTCAAATAAATAATTTTAAAAATAGGTCTTTTTCATCGGGTCAAGGAGTTGTCCAAATCGAACCAAACTCGGTATCGAATATCCCATGGGTAACTAGATTGTAAAACAAAAAGATTTTTCGGTATAGCTTGCCCAGGAAAAAAGTTAGTATTTCATACGGAAATTTGCTATTATTTCCGAATAATTTTGATTAAGTATATTTAAAAATAGGTCTTTTTCATCGGGTCAAGGAGTTGTCCAAATCGAACCAAACTCGGTATCGAGTATCCCATGGGTAACTAGATTGTAAAACAAAAAGAGTTTTTGGAATAGCTTGCCTAGGAAAAAAGTTAGTTTTTCAATCGGAAATTTTGAGTTATTCGCTTATTCTTTTTTCAAAATTATAGAAATTTCATCCGGTCAAGGAATTTATGTGTTTGAATTATTTGTTGTTTTTTTCAGCTTAAGTTATGAGCTCTTCTTTCCTCTCAACTTACAAAATTCCAAAGATGAATCCAGGAGATTTCAAGGAGGAATGCCATCCTGTCAAAAAGGTAAAAAAAAATTAAAATGTATTAAAAAATTGAGAGGGGTGCCTCAATGCCAACGGGTAATAGTTCGGGAAACAACCAGATTTTCCCGTTGGCATTGGTTGAGGGCTTTTGGATTTTTTGACTATAATTCAAAAAGAATGATCCGCCTAACGTTCCTAGAAAAAAAGTTAGTTTTTCAATCGGAAATTTTGACTTATTCGCTTATTCTATTTTCAAAACTATAGAAATTTTATCGGGTCAAGGAATTGTTCAAATCGAACCAAACTGGGTATGGAGTATCCCATGTGTACCTAGATTGTAAAACAAAAAGAATTTTTGCTATAGCTTGCCTAGAAAAAAAGTTAGTTTTTCATACGGAAATTTGCGAATTTCGCGATTAGCGAATTTTAAAATTAGGTCTTTTCCATCGGGTCAAGGAGTTGTTCAAAGTGAACCAAATTGATATCCCAGACTACCAGTACTATTTAGGTTGTAATGCGAAAAGAATGGTCCGCCTAACGTTCCTAGAAAAAAAGTTAGTTTTTCAATCGGAAATTTGCTATTATTTCCGAATAATTTTGATTAAGTATATTTAAAAATAGGTCTTTTTCATCGGGTCAAGGAGTTGTTCAAAGTGAACCAAAATGATATCCCAAACTACCAGTACTATTTAGGTTGTAATGCAAAAAGAACGGTCCGCCTAACTTTCCTAGAAAAAAACTCCGTATCTCAATCGGAAATATCGACTTATTCGCTTACTCTATTTTCAAAACTATAGAAATTTTATCGGGTCAAGGAGTTGTTCAAATCGAACCAAACTGAGTATGGAGTATCCCATGTGTACCTAGATTATAAAACAAAAAGAATTTTTGCTATAGCTTGTCTAGGAAAAAAGTTAGTATTTCATACGGAAATTTTGAGTTATTCGCTTATTCTTTTTTCAAAATTATAGAAATTTCATCCGGTCAAGGAATTTATGTGTTTGAATTATTTGTTGTTTTTTTCAGCTTAAGTTATGAGCTCTTCTTTCCTCTCAACTTACAAAATTCCAAAGATGAATCCAGGAGATTTCAAGGAGGAATGCCATCCTGTCAAAAAGGTAAAAAAAAATTAAAATGTATTAAAAAATTGAGAGGGGTGCCTCAATGCCAACGGGTAATAGTTCGGGAAACAACCAGATTTTCCCGTTGGCATTGGTTGAGGGCTTTTGGATTTTTTGACTATAATTCAAAAAGAATGATCCGCCTAACGTTCCTAGAAAAAAAGTTAGTTTTTCAATCGGAAATTTTGACTTATTCGCTTATTCTATTTTCAAAACTATAGAAATTTTATCGGGTCAAGGAATTGTTCAAATCGAACCAAACTGGGTATGGAGTATCCCATGTGTACCTAGATTGTAAAACAAAAAGAATTTTTGCTATAGCTTGCCTAGAAAAAAAGTTAGTTTTTCATACGGAAATTTGCGAATTTCGCGATTAGCGAATTTTAAAATTAGGTCTTTTCCATCGGGTCAAGGAGTTGTTCAAAGTGAACCAAATTGATATCCCAGACTACCAGTACTATTTAGGTTGTAATGCGAAAAGAATGGTCCGCCTAACGTTCCTAGAAAAAAAGTTAGTTTTTCAATCGGAAATTTGCTATTATTTCCGAATAATTTTGATTAAGTATATTTAAAAATAGGTCTTTTTCATCGGGTCAAGGAGTTGTTCAAAGTGAACCAAAATGATATCCCAAACTACCAGTACTATTTAGGTTGTAATGCAAAAAGAACGGTCCGCCTAACTTTCCTAGAAAAAAACTCCGTATCTCAATCGGAAATATCGACTTATTCGCTTACTCTATTTTCAAAACTATAGAAATTTTATCGGGTCAAGGAGTTGTTCAAATCGAACCAAACTGAGTATGGAGTATCCCATGTGTACCTAGATTATAAAACAAAAAGAATTTTTGCTATAGCTTGTCTAGGAAAAAAGTTAGTATTTCATACGGAAATTTGCTATTATTTCCGAATAATTGTGATTAATTATATGTAAAAATAGGTCTCTTTGATCGGGTCAAGGAGTTGTTCAAAGTGAACCAAAATAATATCCCAAACTACCAGTACTATTTAAGTTGTAATGCAAAAAGAACCGTCCGCCTAACTTTCCTAGAAAAAAACTTCGTATCTCAATCGGAAATATCGCCTTATTCGCTTATTCTATTTTCAAAACTATAGAAATGTTATCGGGTCAAGGAGTTGTTCAAATCGAACCAAATTGGGTATGGAGTATCCTATGTGTACCTAGATTATAAAACAAAAAGAATTTTTGCTATAGCTTGTCTAGGAAAAAAGTTAGTTTTTCATACGGAAATTTGCGATTAATTCGAATAATTAAATTTGAAATATAGTTTTTTTGATCGGGTCAAGGAGTTGTCCAAAGAGAACCAAATTGGTATCCCAGACTACCAGTACTATTTAGGTTGTAATGCGAAAAGAATGGTCCGCCTAACGTTCCTAGAAAAAAAGTTAGTTTTTCAATCGGAAATTTGCGAATTTCGCGAATAACGAATTTTAAAAATAGGTCTTTTTCATCGGGTCAAGGAGTTGTTCAAAGTGAACCAAATTGATATCCCAGACTACCAGTACTATTTAGGTTGTAATGCAAAAAGAATGGTCCGCCTAACGTTCCTAGAAAAAAAGTTAGTTTTTCAATCGGAAATTTGCGAATTTCGCGAATAACGAATTTTAAAAATAGGTCTTTTTCATCGGGTCAAGGAGTTCTTCAAAGTGAACAAAATTGATATCCCAGACTACCAGTACTATTTAGGTTGTAATACAAAAAGAACGGTCCGCCTAACTTTCCTAGAAAAAAGTTCGTATTTCAATCGGAAATATCGACTTATTCGCTTATTCTATTTTCAAAAATATAGAAATTTTATCGGGTCAAGGAGTTGTTCAAAGTGAACCAAATTGATATCCCAGACTACCAGTACTATTTAGGTTGTAATGCAAAAAGAATGGTCCGCCTAACGTTCCTAGAAAAAAAGTTAGTTTTTCAATCGGAAATTTGCGAATTTCGCGAATAACTAACTTTAAAAATAGGTCTTTTTCACCGGGTCAAGGAGTTGTTCAAAGTGAACCAAATTGATATCCCAGACTACCAGAACTATTTAGGTTGTAATGCAAAAAGAATGGTCCGCCTAACGTTCCTAGAAAAAAAGTTAGTTTTTCAATCGGAAATTTTGACTTATTCGCTTATTCTATTTTCAAAAATATAGAAATTTCATCGGGTCAAGGAGTTGTTCGAAGTGAACCAAATTGATATCCCAGACTACCAGTACTATTTAGGTTGTAATGCAAAAAGAATGGTCCGCCTAACGTTCCTAGATAAAAAGTTAGTTTTTCAATCGGAAATTTGCGAATTTCGCGAATAACTAATTTTAAAAATAGGTCTTTTTCACCGGGTCAAGGAGTTGTTCAAAGTGAACCAAATTGATATCCCAGACTACCAGTACTATTTAGGTTGTAATGCAAAAAGAATGGTCCGCCTAACGTTCCTAGAAAAAAAGTTAGTTTTTCATTCGGAAATTTGCGAATTTCGCGGATAACGAATTTTAAAAATAGGTCTTTTTCATCGGGTCAAGGAGTTGTTCAAAGTGAACCAAATTGATATCCCAGACTACCAGTACTATTTAGGTTGTAATGCAAAAAGAATGGTCTGCCTAACGTTCCTAGAAAAAAAGTTAGTTTTTCAATCGAAATTTTGACTTATTCGCTTATTCTATTTTCAAAAAAATAGAAATTTCATCGGGTCAAGGAGTTGTTCAAAGTGAACCAAATTGATATCCCAGACTACCAGTACTATTTAGATTGTAATGCGAAAAGAATGGTCCGCTTAACGTTCCTAGAAAAAAAGTTAGTTTTTCATTCGGAAATTTGCGAATTTCGCGAATAACTAACTTTAAAAATAGGTCTTTTTCACCGGGTCAAGGAGTTGTTCAAAGTGAACCAAATTGATATCCCAGACTACCAGAACTATTTAGGTTGTAATGCAAAAAGAATGGTCCGCCTAACGTTCCTAGAAAAAAAGTTAGTTTTTCAATCGGAAATTTTGACTTATTCGCTTATTCTATTTTCAAAAATATAGAAATTTCATCGGGTCAAGGAGTTGTTCGAAGTGAACCAAATTGATATCCCAGACTACCAGTACTATTTAGATTGTAATGCGAAAAGAATGGTCCGCTTAACTTTCCTAGATAAAAAGTTAGTTTTTCAATCGGAAATTTGCGAATTTCGCGAATAACTAATTTTAAAAATAGGTCTTTTTCACCGGGTCAAGGAGTTGTTCAAAGTGAACCAAATTGATATCCCAGACTACCAGTACTATTTAGGTTGTAATGCAAAAAGAATGGTCCGCCTAACGTTCCTAGAAAAAAAGTTAGTTTTTCATTCGGAAATTTGCGATTTTCGCGGATAACGAATTTTAAAAAAAGGTCTTTTTCATCGGGTCAAGGAGTTGTTCAAAGTGAACCAAATTGATATCCCAGACTACCAGTACTATTTAGGTTGTAATGCAAAAAGAATGGTCCGCCTAACGTTCCTAGAAAAAAAGTTAGTTTTTCAATCGGAAATTTTGACTTATTCGCTTATTCTATTTTCAAAAAAATAGAAATTTCATCGGGTCAAGGAGTTGTTCAAAGTGAACCAAATTGATATCCCAGACTACCAGTACTATTTAGATTGTAATGCGAAAAGAATGGTCCGCTTAACGTTCCTAGAAAAAAAGTTATTTTTTCATTCGGAAATTTGCGAATTTCGCGAATAACGAATTTTAAAATTAGGTCTTTTTCATCGGGTCAAGGAGTTGTTCAAAGTGAAACAAATTGATATCCCAGACTACCAGTACTATTTAGGTTGTAATGCAAAAAGAATGGTCCGCCTAACGTTCCTAGAAAAAAAGTTAGTTTTTCATTCGGAAATTTGCGAATTTCGCGAATAACGAATTTTAAAAATAGGTCTTTTTCATCGGGTCAAGGAGATGTTCAAAGTGAACCAAATTGATATCCCAGACTACCAGTACTATTTAGGTTGTAATGCGAAAAGAATGGTCCGCTTAACGTTCCTAGAAAAAAGTTAGTTTTTCAATCGGAAATTTGCGAATTTCGCGAATAACGATTTTTAAAAATAGGTCTTTTTCATCGGGTCAAGGAGTTGTTCAAAGTGAACCAAATTGATATCCCAGACTACCAGTACTATTTAGGTTGTAATGCAAAAAGAATGGTCCGCCTAACGTTCCTAGAAAAAAAGTTAGTTTTTCAATCGGAAATTTGCGAATTTCGCGAATAACTAACCTTAAAAATAGGTCTTTTTCACCGGGTCAAGGAGTTGTTCAAAGTGAACCAAATTGATATCCCAGACTACCAGAACTATTTAGGTTGTAATGCAAAAAGAATGGTCCGCCTAACGTTCCTAGAAAAAAAGTTAGTTTATCAATCGGAAATTTTGACTTATTCGCTTATTCTATTTTCAAAAATATAGAAATTTCATCGGGTCAAGGAGTTGTTCAAAGTGAACCAAATTGATATCCCAGACTACCAGTACTATTTAGATTGTAATGCGAAAAGAATGGTCCGCTTAACGTTCCTAGATAAAAAGTTAGTTTTTCAATCGGAAATTTGCGAATTTCGCGAATAACTAATTTTAAAAATAGGTCTTTTTCACCGGGTCAAGGAGTTGTTCAAAGTGAACCAAATTGATATCCCAGACTACAAGTACTATTTAGGTTGTAATGCAAAAAGAATGGTCCGCCTAACGTTCCTAGAAAAAAAGTTAGTTTTTCATTCGGAAATTTGCGAATTTCGCGGATAACGAATTTTAAAAATAGGTCTTTTTCATTGGGTCAAGGAGTTGTTCAAAGTGAACCAAATTGATATCCCAGACTACCAGTACTATTTAGGTTGTAATGCAAAAAGAATGGTCCGCCTAACGTTCCTAGAAAAAAAGTTAGTTTTTCAATCGGAAATTTTGACTTATTCGCTTATTCTATTTTCAAAAAAATAGAAATTTCATCGGGTCAAGGAGTTGTTCAAAGTGAAAGAAATTGATATCCCAGACTACCAGTACTATTTAGATTAAAATGCGAAAAGAATGGTCCGCTTAACGTTCCTAGAAAAAAAGTTAGTTTTTCATTCGGAAATTTGCGAATTTCGCGAATAACGAATTTTAAAAACAGGTCTTTTTCATCGGGTCAAGGAGTTGTTCAAAGTGAACCAAATTGATATCCCAGACTACCAGTACTATTTAGATTGTAATGCGAAAAGAATGGTCCGCTTAACGTTCCTAGAAAAAAAGTTAGTTTTTCAATCGGAAATTTGCGAATTTCGCGAATAACGAATTTTAAAAATAGGTCTTTTTCATCGGGTCAAGGAGTTGTTCAAAGTGAACCAAATTGATATCCCAGACTACCAGTGACATTGAAGTTGTAATGCAAAAAGAATAGTCCGCCTATCATTCCTAGAAAAAAACTTCGTATCTCAATCGGAAATATCGACTTATTCGCTTATTCTATTTTCAAAAAATAGTAAATTTTTATCGGGTCAAAGAGTTGTTCAAAGTTGATATTTGATGACGCATACAAAGTTAGCCAAAATAATGTACCTGACTAGCACTTATATGTAAGTTGTTTTACAGGAGCGTGCTCAGATGGACAAAGAAAACAAAAAGCCCTCGATGAAGAAAGAGAAACGAAAAAACTCATTCAGGAATCCAATTTCTTTTCGTTTCTCAGGATTCAAACCCACTGAGAACGGTTCTTTTGGCCCAGCAAAAAAAGAATTGAAAGCTGCCTACCCTCTGATTCAAAATGTTTCCTTTCTGGGCTGAGAAAAGACTCAAAAAAGCTACACGGTTGGGTCAACTTTTTAAATACCAAGGATTGCTCAACGACTTTTTCTCTGATGCAGAAAAACCAATACACGGGATTAAACCCGAAAAAATGGGAGAAATGCGTGAAGCAGAGTTTGCGGCAAGTCTTTCAAACCCACCCTTTAAGCCTCTCCCGAGGAAGCAACCAGATTTGCAGGATTTTTCAAAAAATGTGCAGGATTTTGATTATAAATGTTTTTAACATTTTCTGAAAAAACAAATTGTTCGTATCCAACAGGTTTTTTTTACTGTTTATCTCTTTCTATGATTACCCTCTGTTCAGTAAATTTTAGGTTTGTAATATAAAAGTAGTTTTCCGCCTAACGTTCATAGGAAAAAAAAGATCGTATTTCAATCGGAAATTTTGACTTATTCGCTTATTCTATTTTCAAAAATATAGAAATTTTATCGGGTCAAGGAGTTGTTCAAATCTAACCAAACTCGGTATCGAGTATCCCATGGGTAACTAGATTGTAAAACAAAAAGAATTTTTGGTATAGCTTGCCTAGGAAAAAAGTTAGTTTTTCATTCGGAAATTTGCTATTATTTCAAATAAATAATTTTAAAAATAGGTATTTTTCATCGGGTCAAGGAGTTGTCCAAATCGAACCAAACTCGGTATCGAGTATCCCATGGGTAACTAGATTGTAAAACAAAAAGAAATTTTGGTATAGCTTGCCTAGGAAAAAAGTTAGTTTTTCATTCGGAAATTTGCTATTATTTCAAATAAATAATTTTAAAAATAGGTATTTTTCATGGGGTCAAGGAGTTGTCCAAATCAAACCAAACTCGGTATCGAATATCCCATGGGTAACTAGATTGTAAAACAAAAAGATTTTTCGTTATAGCTTGCCCAGGAAAAAAGTTAGTATTTCATACGGAAATTTGCTATTCTTTCCGAATAATTTTGATTAAGTATATTTAAAAATAGGTCTTTTTCATCGGGTCAAGGAGTTGTTCAAAGTGAACCAAATTGATATCCCAGACTACCAGTACTATTTAGGTTGTAATGCAAAAAGAATGGTCCGCCTAACGTTCCTAGAAAAAAAGTTAGTCTTTCAATCGGAAATTTGCTATTATTTCAAATAAATAATTTTAAAAATAGGTATTTTTCATCGGGTCAAGGAGTTGTCCAAATCGAACCAAACTCGGTATCGAGTATCCCATGGGTAACTAGATTGTAAAACAAAAAGAATTTTTGGTATAGCTTGCCTAGGAAAAAAGTTAGTTTTTCATTCGGAAATTTGCTATTATTTCAAATAAATAATTTTAAAAATAGGTACTTTTCATCGGGTCAAGGAGTTGTCCAAATCGAACCAAACTCGGTATCGAATATCCCATGGGTAACTAGATTGTAAAACAAAAAGATTTTTCGGTATAGCTTGCCCAGGAAAAAAGTTAGTATTTCATACGGAAATTTGCTATTATTTCCGAATAATTTTGATTAAGTATATTTAAAAATAGGTCTTTTTCATCGGGTCAAGGAGTTGTTCAAAGTGAACCAAATTGATATCCCAGACTACCAGTACTATTTAGGTTGTAATGCAAAAAGAATGGTCCGCCTAACGTTCCTGGAAAAAAAGTTAGATTTTCAATCGGAAATTTGCGAATTTCGCGGATAACGAATTTTAAAAATAGGTCTTTTTCATCGGGTCAAGGAGTTGTCCAAATGGAACCAAACTCGGTATCGAGTATCCCATGGGTAACTAGAGTCTAAAACAAAAAGAATTATTGGTATAGCTTGCCTAGCAAAAAAGTCAGTTTTTCATACGGAAATTCGCTATTATTTCAAATAAGTAATTTTGAATATTTTTTTAAAAATAGGTCTTTTTGGTTAGATCATAGAGTGGTCGAAAGTGAACCAAACTCGGTATGCAGTTTCCCCTGTGTAGGTAGAGTGTAGGAGATAAAGAATTTTTGCTATAGCTTGCGTAGAAAAAAAGTTAGTTTTTCATTCGGAAATTTGCGAATTTCGCGAATAACGAATTTTAAAAATAGGTCTTTTTCATCGGGTCAAGGAGTTGTTCAAAGTGAACCAAATTGATATCGCAGACTACCAGTACTATTTAGGTTGTAATGCAAAAAGAATGGTCCGCCTAACGTTCCTAGAAAAAAAGTTAGTTTTTCAATCGGAAATTTGCGAATTTCGCGGATAACGAATTTTAAAAATAGGTCTTTTTCATCGGGTCAAGGAGTTGTCCAAATGGAACCAAACTCGGTATCGAGTATCCCATGGGTAACTAGAGTCTAAAACAAAAATAATTTCTGCTATAGCTTGCGTAGAAAAAAAGTTAGTTCTTCATACGGAAATTTGCGATTAATTCGAATAATTAATTTTGAAATATAGTATTTTTGATCGGGTCAAGGAGTTGTTCAAAGTGAACCAAATTGATATCCCCGACTACCAGTACTATTTAGGTTGTAATGCGAAAAGAATGGTCCGCCTAACGTTCCTAGAAAAAAGTTAGTTTTTCAATCGGAAATTTGCGAATTTCGCGAATAACGAATTTTAAAAAAAGGTCTTTTTCATCGAGTCAAGGAGTTGTTCAAAGTGAACCAAATTGATATCCCAGACTACCAGTACTATTTAGGTTGTAATGCAAAAGGAATGGACCGCCTAACGTTCCTAGAAAAAAAGTTAGTTTTTCAATCGGAAATATCGACTTATTCGCTTATTCTATTTTCAAAACAATAGAAATTTTATGGGGTCAAGGAGTTGTTCAAATCAAACCAAAATGGGTATCGAGTATCCCATGGGTAATTAGATTGTAAACCAAAAAGAATTATTGGTATAGCTTGCCTAGGAAAAAAGTTAGTTTTTCATTCGGAAATTTGCTATTATTTCAAATAAATAATTTTAAAAATAGGTATTTTTCATCGGGTCAAGGAGTTGTCCAAATCGAACCAAACTCGGTATCGAGTATCCCATGGGTAACTAGATTGTAAAACAAAAAGAAATTTTGGTATAGCTTGCCTAGGAAAAAAGTTAGTTTTTCATTCGGAAATTTGCTATTATTTCAAATAAATAATTTTAAAAATAGGTATTTTTCATCGGGTCAAGGAGTTGTCCAAATCAAACCAAACTCGGTATCGAATATCCCATGGGTAACTAGATTGTAAAACAAAAAGATTTTTCGTTATAGCTTGCCCAGGAAAAAATTTAGTATTTCATACGGAAATTTGCTATTCTTTCCGAATAATTTTGATTAAGTATATTTAAAAATAGGTCTTTTTCATCGGGTCAAGGAGTTGTTCAAAGTGAACCAAATTGATATCCCAGACTACCAGTACTATTTAGGTTGTAATGCAAAAAGAATGGTCCGCCTAACGTTCCTAGAAAAAAAGTTAGTCTTTCAATCGGAAATTTGCTATTATTTCAAATAAATAATTTTAAAAATAGGTATTTTTCATCGGGTCAAGGAGTTGTCCAAATCGAACCAAACTCGGTATCGAGTATCCCATGGGTAACTAGATTGTAGAACAAAAAGAATTTTTGGTATAGCTTGCCTAGGAAAAAAGTTAGTTTTTCATTCGGAAATTTGCTATTATTTCAAATAAATAATTTTAAAAATAGGTACTTTTCATCGGGTCAAGGAGTTGTCCAAATCGAACCAAACTCGGTATCGAATATCCCATGGGTAACTAGATTGTAAAACAAAAAGATTTTTCGGTATAGCTTGCCCAGGAAAAAAGTTAGTATTTCATACGGAAATTTGCTATTATTTCCGAATAATTTTGATTAAGTATATTTAAAAATAGGTCTTTTTCATCGGGTCAAGGAGTTGTTCAAAGTGAACCAAATTGATATCCCAGACTACCAGTACTATTTAGGTTGTAATGCAAAAAGAATCGTCCGCCTAACGTTCCTGGAAAAAAAGTTAGATTTTCAATCGGAAATTTGCGAATTTCGCGGATAACGAATTTTAAAAATAGGTCTTTTTCATCGGGTCAAGGAGTTGTCCAAATGGAACCAAACTCGGTATCGAGTATCCCATGGGTAACTAGAGTCTAAAACAAAAAGAATTATTGGTATAGCTTGCCTAGCAAAAAAGTCAGTTTTTCATACTGAAATTCGCTATTATTTCAAATAAGTAATTTTGAATATTTTTTTAAAAATAGGTCTTTTTGGTTAGATCATAGAGTGGTTGAAAGTGAACCAAACTCGGTATGCAGTTTCCCCTGTGTAGGTAGAGTGTAGGAGATAAAGAATTTTTGCTATAGCTTGCGTAGAAAAAAGTTAGTTTTTCATTCGGAAATTTGCGAATTTCGCGAATAACGAATTTTAAAAATAGGTCTTTTTCATCGGGTCAAGGAGTTGTTCAAAGTGAACCAAATTGATATCGCAGACTACCAGTACTATTTAGGTTGTAATGCAAAAAGAATGGTCCGCCTAACGTTCCTAGAAAAAAAGTTAGTTTTTCAATCGGAAATTTGCGAATTTCGCAGATAACGAATTTTAAAAATAGGTCTTTTTCATCGGGTCAAGGAGTTGTCCAAATGGAACCAAACTCGGTATCGAGTATCCCATGGGTAACTAGAGTCTAAAACAAAAAGAATTTCTGCTATAGCTTGCGTAGAAAAAAAGTTAGTTCTTCATACGGAAATTTGCGATTAATTCGAATAATTAATTTTGAAATATAGTATTTTTGATCGGGTCAAGGAGTTGTTCAAAGTGAACCAAATTGATATCCCCGACTACCAGTACTATTTAGGTTGTAATGCGAAAAGAATGGTCCGCCTAACGTTCCTAGAAAAAAGTTAGTTTTTCAATCGGAAATTTGCGAATTTCGCGAATAACGAATTTTAAAAAAAGGTCTTTTTCATCGAGTCAAGGAGTTGTTCAAAGTGAACCAAATTGATATCCCAGACTACCAGTACTATTTAGGTTGTAATGCAAAAGGAATGGTCCGCCTAACGTTCCTAGAAAAAAAGTTAGTTTTTCAATCGGAAATATCGACTTATTCGCTTATTCTATTTTCAAAACAATAGAAATTTTATGGGGTCAAGGAGTTGTTCAAATCAAACCAAAATGGGTATCGAGTATCCCATGGGTAATTAGATTGTAAACCAAAAAGAATTATTGGTATAGCTTGCCCAGGAAAAAAGTTAGTATTTCATACGGAAATTTGCTATTATTTCCGAATAATTTTGATTAAGTATATTTAAAAATAGGTCTTTTTCATCGGGTCAAGGAGTTGTTCAAAGTGAACCAAATTGATATCCCAGACTACCAGTACTATTTAGGTTGTAATGCAAAAAGAATCGTCCGCCTAACGTTCCTGGAAAAAAAGTTAGATTTTCAATCGGAAATTTGCGAATTTCGCGGATAACGAATTTTAAAAATAGGTCTTTTTCATCGGGTCAAGGAGTTGTCCAAATGGAACCAAACTCGGTATCGAGTATCCCATGGGTAACTAGAGTCTAAAACAAAAAGAATTATTGGTATAGCTTGCCTAGCAAAAAAGTCAGTTTTTCATACTGAAATTCGCTATTATTTGAAACAAGTAATTTTGAATATTTTTTTAAAAATAGGTCTTTTTGGTTAGATCATAGAGTGGTCGAAAGTGAACCAAACTCGGTATGCAGTTTCCCCTGTGTAGGTAGAGTGTAGGAGATAAAGAATTTTTGCTATAGCTTGCGTAGAAAAAAGTTAGTTTTTCATTCGGAAATTTGCGAATTTCGCGAATAACGAATTTTAAAAATAGGTCTTTTTCATCGGGTCAAGGAGTTGTTCAAAGTGAACCAAATTGATATCGCAGACTACCAGTACTATTTAGGTTGTAATGCAAAAAGAATGGTCCGCCTAACGTTCCTAGAAAAAAAGTTAGTTTTTCAATCGGAAATTTGCGAATTTCGCAGATAACGAATTTTAAAAATAGGTCTTTTTCATCGGGTCAAGGAGTTGTCCAAATGGAACCAAACTCGGTATCGAGTATCCCATGGGTAACTAGAGTCTAAAACAAAAAGAATTTCTGCAATAGCTTGCGTAGAAAAAAAGTTAGTTCTTCATACGGAAATTTGCGATTAATTCGAATAATTAATTTTGAAATATAGTATTTTTGATCGGGTCAAGGAGTTGTTCAAAGTGAACCAAATTGATATCCCCGACTACCAGTACTATTTAGGTTGTAATGCGAAAAGAATGGTCCGCCTAACGTTCCTAGAAAAAAGTTAGTTTTTCAATCGGAAATTTGCGAATTTCGCGAATAACGAATTTTAATAAAAGGTCTTTTTCATCGAGTCAAGGAGTTGTTCAAAGTGAACCAAATTGATATCCCAGACTACCAGTACTATTTAGGTTGTAATGCAAAAGGAATGGTCCGCCTAACGTTCCTAGAAAAAAAGTTAGTTTTTCAATCGGAAATATCGACTTATTCGCTTATTCTATTTTCAAAACAATAGAAATTTTATGGGGTCAAGGAGTTGTTCAAATCAAACCAAAATGGGTATCGAGTATCCCATGGGTAATTAGATTGTAAACCAAAAAGAATTATTGGTATAGCTTGCCTAGCAAAAAAGTTAGTTTTTCATACGGAAATTCGCTTTTATTTCAAATAAGTAATTTTGAATATTTTTAAAAATAGGTCTTTTTGATTAGGTCATAGAGCGGTCGAAAGTGAACCAAACTCGGTATGCAGTTTCCCCTGTGTAGGTAGAGTGTAGGAGATAAAGAATTTTTGGTATAGCTTGCCTAGGAAAAAAGTTAGTTTTTCATACGGAAATTTGCTATTATTTCAAATAAATAATTTCAAAAATAGGTCTTTTTCATCGGGTCAAGGAGTTGTTCAAAGTGAACCAAACTGATATCCCAGAATACCAGTACTATTTAGGTTGTAATGCGAAAAGAAGGGTCCGCCTAACGTTCCTAGAAAAAAAATTAGTTTTTCAATCGGAAATTTTGACTTTTTCGCTTATTCTATTTTTAAAAATATAGAAATTTCATCGGGTCAAGGAGTTGTTCAAAGTGAACCAAATTGATAGCCCAGACTACCAGTACTATTTAGATTGTAATGCGAAAAGAATGGTCCGCTTAACGTTCCTAGCAAAAAAGTTAGTTTTTCATACGGAAATTCGCTTTTATTTCAAATAAGTTATTTTGAATATTTTTAAAAATAGGTCTTTTTGGTTAGATCATAGAGTGGTCGAAAGTGAACCAAACTCGGTATGCAGTTTCCCCTGTGTAGGTAGAGTGTAGGAGATAAAGAATTTTTGCTATAGCTTGCGTAGAAAAAAAGTTAGTTTTTCATTGGGAAATTTGCGAATTTCGCGAATAACGAATTTTAAAATTAAAAATAGATCTTTTTCATCGGATCAAGGAGTTGTTCAAAGTGAACAAAACTGATATCCCAGACTACCAGTACTATTTAGGTTGTAATGCAAAAAGAACGGTCCGCCTAACTTTCCTAGAAAAAAAACTCGTATTTCAATCGGAAATATCGACTTATTCGCTTATTCAATTTTCAAAAATATAGAAATTTCATCGGGTCAAGGAGTTGTCCAAATCGAACCAAACTCGGTATCGAATATCCCATGGGTAACTAGATTGTAAAACAAAAAGATTTTTCGGTATAGCTTGCCCAGGAAAAAAGTTAGTATTTCATACGGAATTTTGCTATTATTTCCGAATAATTTTGATTAATTATATTTAAAAATAGGTCTTTTTCATCGGGTCAAGGAGTTTTTCAAAGTGAACCAAAATGATATCCCAAACTACCTGTACTATTTAAGTTGTAATGCAAAAAGTACGGTCCGCCTAACTTTCCTAGAAAAAAACTTCGTATCTCAATCGGAAATATCGACTTATTCGCTTATTCCGTATTCTTTTTTCAAAAAAATAGTGAATTTTTATGGGGTCAAGGGGTTGTTCAAAGTGAAACAAATTGATATCCCTGACTACCAGTGACATTTAAGTTGTAATGCAAAAAGAATAGTCCGCCTAACATTCCTAGAAAAAAAGTTCGTATTTCAATCGGAAGTTTTGACTTATTCGCTTATTCTATTTTCAAAAATATAGAAATTTCATCGGGTCAAGGGGTTGTTCAAAGTGAGTTGTTCAATGTCGGATCATAGAGTTGAACCGATATGATGAATTGACATCCCAGGCTGACAGTATTCTGTAGCTTGTAATACAAAAAGATTGGTCTTCCTAACGTTACTAAAAAAGTTTGTTTTTCAACTAGAGAGAACTGGACAAATTTTTCTGTTACTGAGCACTTTTTTATTATTCAGTTTTACTTTTTTTGTGAAGATAGCAATTGCGGTGTTTCGTAAGCTGACCTGCGCGGCTGAAAAACTGCATTTGCTATCCTATCAGAAAAAGAAAGGCAGAAAATAAAAAAAATTGTATTTTTTAAAGAAATTGTCCTTTCCAAACTTTTTAGCTATTTTTAATTTTTTCTCGAAATGCTAGACTGTTCTATGTTGATTTTTGACAATTTCTTGACGTGTCTCACATTTATGATGTTCATTGAATTGAATGCTTCGCATAGAAATGTGATATGATGATTTTATTTGTGTTTGCAACTTAGATGACTTAGGTCTACTTTTTGCTTCTTAAATAGAGCTTTTTTTTTCTTCAAGTCACTCTAAATTGACATCGTTTTGACCTTATGACCTTCACGACCTATTAATTTTCATGAGTAGATGTCTTAAGATTGATAAAATTAACATGTTTGTTGTAATTGGGTCTAGTAAAGCAAAACCTTTTTCTAAATATCAAAAAAACCTCTCAAAAGTCAACATTTTTCCGAATTTTTGAAGATTTAAAGAATCGTGTTTTTTTTGGGTTTTTTGAAGTTCCGTAGGATAAACTAGTGGTACTAGTATTATGTGGATTTTACAGCAGATCTTTGCCCCGCCAGACGTTTCTACAAACAAAGGAGATATGTCACTTGGAAATATCGACCCTTTCGTTTAGTCTTTTTTCGAAAATAGTGAAGTTCTATGGGATCATAAACCCGTTTATATATCGGACCCTAATGTTGAACCAATCGTATTGCTCAAATAACAGTTTTGTGTAGTTTGTAACACAAAAAGTATGGTCTTCCTAACGTTACTAAAAAAAATTGTTTTTCAACTAGAAAGAACTGGACAAATTTTTCTGTTACTGAGCACTTTTTTATTATTCAGTTTTCCTTTTTTTGTGAAGATAGCAGTTGCGGTAATTCGTAAGCTGACTTGCGCGGCTGAAAAACTGCATTTGCTATCCTATCAGAAAAAGAAAGGCTGAAAATAAAAAAAATTGTATTTTTTAAAAGAAATTGTCCTTTCCAAACTTTTTAGCTCATTTTTAATTTTTTCTCGAAATGCTAGACTGTTTTATGTTGATTTTTGACAATTTCTTGACGTGTCTCACAATTATGATGTTCATTGAATTGAATGCTTTGCATAGAAATGTGATTTGATTATTTTATTTATGTTAGCAACTTAAGACTTTGGTCTACTTTTTGCTTCTCTAATAGAGCCTTTTTGCTTAAAATCTCTCCGATTAGACCAGATGACCTTCACAACCTATTGTGTAGATCATGAGTAGATGTCTTAAGATTGATAAAAGTAACATATTTGTTGTAATTGGGTCTAGTAAAGCAAAACTTCTTTATGTCAAAAAGTCTTCTCTCAAAAATCAACAACTTTCCGAACTTTTAAAGATTTAAAGTATTTTGTTTTTTTCCGGTTTCGATTGCAGTTCCCAAATTTGAACCAGTAGTACTAATAGTATGTAAATTTTGCTGCAAGTCCTTGGTCCGCCTGATATTCCTACAAACAAAAAAGATATATCTTTTGGAAATATCGACTTTTTTGCTTAGTCTTTTCAAAAACAGTGAAGTTCTATCCGATCATTATTATGTAGTTTGTAATAAAAAAAGAATGATCTGCTTTACGTTCCTACAAAAAAGTTTGTATTTCAACTATAAAGATCAAGACCAATTTGTCTGTTACTCAGACCTTTGTTGTAAATCAATTTTCTTTTTTTGTAAAGATAGTGATCGCGGTGTTTCGTGAGCTGCCTTACGCGGCTGAAAAACTGCATGTGCTATCTTATCAGAAAAAAAGCTAAAAAATAAAAAAGTTATATTTTTGAAAGGAATTGTTATTTTTTTTAATTTTTGAGCCACTTATTAATTTTTCTTGACATGTTAGATTGGTTTATGTTGGTTGGTGTTCGGTCAATAAAAGTGGTGTCCTATCAATCTCCTTTAGCCTACGAAAACAGTCTTAGTTTTGTTTCCAGAGTGTTATGGAAAAAGAAAATCAAGATAATTGTAGGCGTAAAAGAGGTCGCAGAAGTCGAGAAAACGTCGTGAAGAGAAAGAAAAAATATCAAGATAAGCAAATTGGTTTTTTAAAGAAGCGGCAAAACCTTTGTGAAGAGGAGCTGAAGGAAGCAAAAGAGACTATTTCAAGGCTCAATGTGCAGATCTCTCGTTTCAAAGGCAGATCTGGCTTGCAATCAAGAGTAAGTTTTTTAACAGTAATTGTTCTGGCCGTTCCCTTTGTCAGAATTATTTTGAACATCTGATATCTAGAAAAACTTTCCGTTTTAATATTGGTAAAGTTTTCTTTCGTTTGGAAATAATCTCTTTAAGAAAGTTAGAATAATTGTATAAATTGTTTTTTAGAGTGTACTAAACAATGGCAGACCTCAAAGGTTTTGCGTTAAAATGCAATCCGAGAAAAATGAAAACCACGATGGTCGGGTTCAGAGGAGAAACGTTATTAAGCGACTTGCAGCTGTGTCACAATTTAGTGTCAGCAACTTTAAAGTACGACACGAACGCTGCCTGGGCTCTGGATCTTTTGGACAAGTGTACGCTGGGTCTTTTGGTTTCAAACAAAAAATTCAATGTGTTGTAAAGATCGCTAAAAAAGGAGCAGAAGAAGATTTGATTCTCGAAGGCCGAATTCTTAGGAAAATTTTTGATGAGCCGATGGACTCTAACCAAATGTTCTTCCCCTTTCTCTATGGTTATCACAACGATGAAAAAGGTCTCGTAATGGAGCGTTTTTTCGCATATTCTGTGAAACAGCACGCTCTCGGAAGTATACAAAATGATTGGATAAAGCGAATAACTGAAATATCGAAAGCACTTATGTTCCTCCATTCTAGAGAAATTCTGCATCTTGACATTCACGCAAGCAATGTTCTGGCCTCACCCGATACTACAAAGCTTATTGACTTCGGTAAAGCAACGTTAGAAGATTTTGCTGTCACTTACAACCTTGATGCTGTGGAACGAGAATTGTATAATAGAAGATATCAGCAAATTGAGTTTGAGCTGAGAAATGATAAGCTCTGTAAAACTAAAAGGTGCTCCGATGTTTACAGTTTGGGTGCTCTGATTCTATATATTGTTGAAAAATGCCCTATTTCAGTGGACATAAAATGCAGTCTTGAAGTAATAGGTAAAAATTGCTGTGCACCTCGTGCAATTCGAAATTCTTTGGACCTCATTATTATTGAGTTAAATGAACTGTCGCCTTAAGATGAACTGCAATAAAAAATTCCCGTTGCTGAGAAAATCTGATGTTTAAATTCTGAGTACATCATGTAAACTTTACAGAGCGCAATTTTATGGTTTGGAAGATACAATTTGAGAGAAAATAAAGTTTTCGTTGGTTGCCTTGTATTAGAAGATTTTCGTTGGTTATCTTGTATTTGAAGACTAACAAAAGACTCACATTATCTGAGATAGCGTTGGTTAAATGGCTTCTTGTTTAGCATTGCCACTTTACCTGTTTACCATTTAGAAATTTTTCAATCGAATTGGTAATGCTCAATTATCCTAGCTTCTAAATCGTATTTTTTAATAATCACAATTCTTTTGTTTTCAGAAATGAGTGAGCCAAGACGAACAGAGCGTTCAAATAAAGGTTTTAACTCTCAGCTACACTCCGATTTGTATGAAAACGAGAAACTTGAGAAAAGTGTTAAGGGGAAAATATGGCTCCTCTATTACAAAGGGGACACGAATGCTTTCCCAATAGAATACAACAGCTGTAGGTGGCCGGAGGGAACAACTCTAGCACAGAAATTAGAACTTCGTATTGGTGACAAGATGGAAATTCGTTACAAGAATGTACCCATAAGAGCTTCTCTGAGTGGCATAGTGTTAAAAGCTGACGTGGTTAGAGCAGAAGCTGCAATTGCAAAAAAAGTTGCAGATGCTGATAGATCTTTGACAGATGTGAGCTACCATGGGTTAGTTAAAATTCGTAGTAACTATGTTTTTGCTTATTGTTATTAAGAATATCTGCACAATCCATTAGAGATTTGTAGAAAGCTTTTGAAAATTCTTTGTCGTGTCAAACCAAAGATAGCTTTTTTTGTTCAGTGATGCGGATCAAAGTGAGGTTGCGTCATTGGAGCGTTACGAAGCGCCAGTCCTCCCTAAGACAAAAGAGAAGAAGAACCGCTCTTCTGATTCAAGGAAATCAGCTCCTCCAAACAAAAAGCTGCGTTTCGATGATTCTGTTGATGATAAAGATATCAGGGCACAAGATCCTGTTGTAACATTAGGTGCAACTTCAACTCCGGTAGAGGTAGTTTTTTTTATCATCTAAGCAAGATAACCAAAAATATTTTTTGCAAAAATTTCGCAAACAATTTTTTAAATAGTTAGAATCAATTTGATTGTGTTAACGGTTCAGTTTTTTTTATCTGTTTTCCAATGCTTTTTAGAATACGAAACCAATAATGGAAGGAGCTATGAAAGCCCTTGTTGATGCCTTCCAGACAAAATTCAAAGAGGCTGTGAAGTTGCAGGAGGATCACACACAAAAAATGGCAAAGGAAAATCAGCTGTTGCGCGCCAAGTTAACAACCTTAATTAAGAAAGCGCGTCCTTCTAGTGCTTCGTCGGAATCGAACCCAATACCAAGCCGTGTCGAGGGAGATAGTATTTGGGTTGGAGATCTGGACCTCATGACACTAGTTCCAGATAGCGGACCTTCTTCTTTTGGGCGAACTGTAGCAGCAGCTGCTTTCGGAGAAGGTGATAAGTGCAAACTAATCAACGAGAGGATTGGTCCTAAATTGTCAAAAAAAGGCGCAAGAACTCCGTGCGATGCTGATCTCGAACAGAAGTTCAGAGATTGCATTGCTCGAAACTTCTCGAATGACATTCAAGCTGCAACCGAGAAGGAGCAAACCAGTATGGACTAGAAATGAGGCAGCGTTTCCCTACAAAAATTTTGAAGCGTGATGCCGAAAATATACCACCTACAGTCAATGATTTGAACAACTAATGTCTTGTGGAGTCCAAAAGAGGGCAAGGCAATTCGCTCTTAAGCGTTGCCAGACTTTTTTGTACTCAGATTATTTCTATACTTTGATAATCTTGGCTGTCATCAGAACTGCTGATATTGTTTCCTGGCAGTCATCAATTGTGCTGTTGTGAACACATTGAGTTCTCAATTTGCGAAACAAAATGAAAAACTAGTGCTCTCTAACTTATTATACTCAAACAAATTGTCTTCTGCTTCTTTTCACATAGTCGGTTTTTATGCTACCGATGTATTCAATTCTCTTGAAACTGCCCTACAGCTGCATTTATTGCTCCTATTTATAAAGTTTCTCCTCTCAACTTTTATTATGTTTGTTTTTCGTTGCTTAGTTCAGCTTCAACTCCAGCAGACTTAAAGTTTTTCATACCTAATCAGGATTACCAAACATTTTTGTACCCGGATTCTTACTACTTTATTTTGATAACTTTGGCCTTTATAAAATGTGCTGTTATTGTTAATTCGCAGTCATAAATTGTGCTGATGTAAACATATTGAACATTTCTCAATTTGAAAAACAAAATGAGAAAACTAGTGCTATACGTTTTTATACACAAACAAGTTCTGCTCTAATTCGCTCAATATATTTGCTTTTCGTACTGCAAGTTCAGGTCTCTTGAAACTCTCTTAGGGCTGCATTTTTTGCTGTTTCTTAATAGTTCTCAACTTTCACCATGTTTGCTCTCTATCGTTTTATAAACGAAACGTTTCCCAATAATTGATCTTCGTTGCTTCTTTTGACCTAAGTGTTGGGAAATATTCGACAGTGAAGAGGAACACTCAATCTTAAGGTTTCCTTGTCAATTTTTTTGGAAAAATTGCCTAATCACACCTCGTTTTTTAATTCTGGAACCTAATTACTAGTTAACGAAAATTTTTCCTATTGTGAAACGTTATCTAGAATTTGTCCTGTCAAATGTTTCACCTTTTCAGACCAATGTCTGAGTCCGACAGGAGCGAAGTGTTCTCTTCGGAAGAGGAAGCTGAAGTGTTCTTTGCAAAATTGCCAGATTCAAAGAGGGTCAAAAGAGCTCGTTTCGAATCCGAGGACGAAGAAAATGAAGCAAACAATTTATCAAAAACGTCAACTTTGAAAAAGAAGAGAGCTTTCGTTGAATCTGAAAACGAGGAAGAGTTAATTGAGGCGAGTTTAATCGAATAAGCTACTGACGCCAGCAATGTAGTAACTCCCAGCGGCGTAAACGTTGCAAGCTCTGAAGTGCCTTCTAGTGTTGGATCTTTGATACACCCAGTAGTCGATTTGTTTGTATCTTCAGTTGACACAGTATTGGAAGAGCATAAAAACAACCTTAAGCAGCTTCGCATTAAAGAAAAAGCATCGAATCGCGAGTTTATAGATTCTCTCCAACACTACATGTTCGGTGAAGGTGCAGCTGCCAGTAACGATCGATCCGCGTCACCAGTAATTGTGAATGGTTTCAATTTAATGGAGCTGCAAGCGGGACCTGAGCCATCGAAATTCGGACGCAAGTTAGGGGAAAAGATGTTCGGAGAAAACTCTGACTGCCTGCTTACTACTCACATGATAGGACATCAACGGTCATTCTCCAAAATGCGGGAAAAAGTTGACGAGCACCTGGAGGAAGCTTTCGAAAGTTAGGCTTAGGAAATTTTTCATTATATTCATTATATAAGCAAAATTAAGTAAATTTGTTTTCCTGCTAAATCTGAATGCCTAGATTGAAAAAGTTTGAAACAAATTTTTTTGGAGCGTTCTGCAGAAAGACCCAAGTGTTCATTTAAAATGACTCTTATTCTATCTAAAAATCTGTGTGATGTATTATCCCGGCTTTGATTTATTGTTTTTGTTTCAGAGGTTGTCAAAGCGAAATATCCAAGACAATCGGAAATTGCCTTTCGTGAAGCCAGAAATGCCGCAAACCAAATGGGCTTAGATCTTAGAAGAAAATGAGATCGTCACTCTCACTGGCAAGATCTCAACCCTTTTTTCGCCAACTCAGCTGCGATTTAATTAATAGGCAATTTTTGATTTGTAATTTCCTGCTGTCAAAGGTAATTTTTTGTGTTTTTAATGTAAACGATAGTTTCTCTAATGAAACAATAACTCTGCCGTCTTCTGTTTGATGTTCATTTGTACACATTCTTTATGTGAGTTTTAAGTCGAGCTGTTATATTGAACTCGCATTATAAAAAGCTGTTTTGTACAACCAAAACAAAGTTGTTTTTGCATATGAATCGACAGGTATAAAGGAGTTCACCATTGAATTTTTTCAGATGAAATGAAATACAAGAATAAAAGCTTAATTTTGGCTCAGTGCGATGCTCATGTTACATCTTTTTTGGTTCAGCGAGACAATTTACCTGTGCAGTCTATGGTTGATAAAATAAATGAGTCAGAATATTCAGAAAAACTTACCAATAATGCACTTTACAAAAAATTTGATTCTTTGCTGCGACAAAGCTACCTTGAGGCGAAAGAAAACAAGTTCGAGTTTAGGCCGGATAGTTTTGGTGGCTATGGTTTGCATTATGTTGGTGAAACTGTACTTAAAGCTTATCAGTCAAACACTTTAATCTCAAATCTTTGGGCAGCTTTAGAAAAGATTGATACGGAAGATGAAGACAAAATTAAGCCAATTTCAGTTTTTAAGCCGACTGATTTTTGCAATTTGTCGCGAATAATGGTCGGCTCTGTCAGGTTCGTGAATCATTCCTGCTTTCCTAATTGCGAGTACGAAGTAAAGGATTGGAAAAACCGTAAATGCGTAAAACTGAAAATAATCCGGGATATCGATCCGGAGAGTGAATTAACGGTTTTTTACGGCGAGTCATATTTTGGAGAGCAGAATAGTGATTGCTTGTGCCCTCATGTTGACAAACAGAATAACACTACTACTACTCTTCCTGCAGTTCAACTTTATCTAAAACCCCAGCAAAAACAGTTAAAGCCAATTTAAGGTCTCGATTTATCAGAAAAAGGAGATGAAATTTTGTTGGCTTTGATTGCAAGCGAATGCGAGCTCGAACACAATTAAGGGCGTTCGATTCCGACAGTTCAGATGCAGAGACCTCTTCAGACTTTTCAGTAGAGACCACACAATCTGTTGAACTTTTGTCCGATGCAGATAACAGGCAATTAGCAGCGTACAATCAGATTTCTTCACCGCAAGTTGTTCACCCACCCCTGCCTTTCATTGACGATGTGTCGACCATAAACGCTGATATGGACGACGCAAGTGTTTCGTCTGCCGACGGTTCTTCTTCAAACGAACTCGAGCCTGCTTCAGATGCCAACTTCAGGCTTTGCGTCAATGCTATCACAGCAAAGCACGGCAAATCTGATGCGGAAGCGAGGGACTGGGTCAAATTGGTAAAAATTTTGAGTTTTCGCGATGATCTTCCCAGCTTCAAGACCATAAAAAAACAATTTCATATAAATAAACTTGCGCTTTCGGCAGTCGTGAAAAAGAATGGAGATGGCGAATTTATCAAGTTGAATTTTGTTGAAGAGCTACAAACTTTATTGAAAGATAACATTAATCTCTTTTATTCGTACGATTCGAACCACGAGAAGCACAGTGATTTGCAGCTACCTTCAGCTTTTAACTTTGCCACAAAAACTATCGATGTGTTCCTCATTATGAACTCAGATGGTGTGCGGCTCGTGAAGTCGTCGAGTAAATCGTTGTGGCCTGTATGGTTTGCGATAGCTCTTTTCCCACCCGTGAAAAGGTCTCTGTTCGAAAATATTGTTCTAGCTGCATTGTGGTTTGGTAACAACAAGCCTTCTTGGGACGAGATGTTTCACGTAAGTTTTTCTCTAATACATATATTTAAAAACGAAAAGTATATCTGACATTTTTTTCAGGTCATAAAGAACGATCTGCAAACTGATTTTTCCGTAAAGTTTCAAAGCCATGTCTTCACTGTGAGATATCGGGTTGTACTTCTGGTGTCAGATATGCCAGCAACCGCATCTATGCTGAATATGCATCATCATCTCGCCACCTATGGTTGCACGCTATGCCTGGTAGAGACCAAAAGACAAGAACGAATCCGATATTATCCATTCAAACGATTCAAAATGAGAACCGCTGAGATACACAATGAGTGCCTTCGAATACTTGAACGCCAGAGATTGAAGTCATTCAAAGGTGTCAAGGGGAAAAGTCAACTATTCGATTTGATACCGAATTTGCCTTTAGCTGCACCAGTGGACGCAATGCATCAAGTTTATTTGGGTGTCACTAAAGTGATGATGCAAGTTATTGTTGACAAAACCAGGAAGACAGATATTGCAAGCATAAACTCCCTCATACAAGGCCTGAAGGTGAGAACAATTAAAAATATTGAAAATTGACTTCTGGGCAGATAAATTATCTCAAATTTGTTTTTAGTTGACCTCCGATTTCAAGCGTAGTGTTCGAACGCTCAAAGATCTGGAATTTTTCAAAGCCAATGAATACAGAGCGTGGTTGTTCTACATCGGACCAATTCTTTTCAGTTTTTCTGTCAATGAAGACATCTACAATAGATTTCTACTACTTAGTTACTCAATTCGACTACTAATGGTGTCTACAGAACATACTGACGAAGCTGAGAGATTAATTTTTGATTTCCTGGAAAAAACGAAGGCACAGTATTCGGACGTTGTTTTTTCAGCGAATACTCATTCCCTGATGCATTTGGCGTGGCAAGTGAAGCAATTCGGTCCTTTGTGGTGCGCCTCTTCAATGATGTTTGAATCTGCGAACTACCTTCTGCAGTCCAAGTTCACCGGTTCGGTCAATCATTTACCTTTGATAATTGAGCGCTACCATCGGAATAAACAATCTTTGCGAGAGAGTGTTCGACATGACAAACTTTCGGACTACTGCAACTCTCTCAGAAAAACATCGAAATTTGTTCGTAAATGTGCAATTAGCAATGGAGTTCCGACGACTTGTGCAATGCAGGGGACCTGTTCTACAGCAATTACCAGTCCTCTGCGTTCCATTTAGATTCTCTTGCCCATTCCTCCTCGTTTAACAGCTTCATTTCCTTCAAACACAATAACAAACTGCGTTTTGGTCAGATTCGTTTGTTTTTCAACAAAAATGGAGCTGAAATGATAGGTGTTTACCAATTCAAAGTTGTTCAAACGACAAAATGCCCAACGCCTGTTTCTTGTGAACTATATTCATTCGTCAAAGTTGAGAAAACAAGAAAAGTGTACACGCTGTTTGTAGATGCGATCCACGAGAAACTTCATCACATCTACGTCAATGATATGCATTTTCTCGTCCCGTTGCTTTCTCGTCTTGAGCATGATTAACCTTTCAAAGATTCAATTTTGTTGTTGATAATTGAAAATTTATTCGAAGTTTTCTTTATTTTCAAGTTATTAAAATTTGGGGCTTTGATCAGTATATGATACCTATAAATGATTTTGAGTAACAAAGTCCGTTTATAGAGGTGACTTTTAATAGAGTCCTTATTACCAGTGAAGTTCTTTCTTCTCAAGCTGTTTTTTTGCTGTTATCTTGAGGAACTATTCCATATTTTAGATTAGGTTCAGTTTTTTTCAAAAACTCAGGATATCAGGATCACAACGATATTGTAAGATGATTATGTCTATTTTGTTCAGTCTTTTTGAGAACATATGCAAGAAAAAACTATGATTACTTTAATTTTTTACCTTGAAATTAACGTTATTATGGCACGACGAAAAAAAAATTCTACGAAATCAGTTTTTTTCAATGAAAAGTCATGATTAGGATACAAACTGATTAAGGATTCTTAGCTGCTTCAATTCATGGTTTTTGACGTGGCTGGTTTCCCTTGTTAGCCTTATACTGTTTTCATACAAAAGTCTTGCCAGTTACTTTTTCAGTACCCTTCTCCTGCAGTTTTCGTTTCCTATTAACCATATAACCACCATAAAAGGTTTTCTTAAAAACCATAAACCGACCATTAATGGCTTTCTTGAATACCATGAACCTTCCATAAATGGTTTTCTTAGATACCATGCACATTCCATTTATGGCCGTCTTGGATACCATAGAGTTACCATTAATGGTGATCTTAGATACCATAGAGGTTTCATTAATGGCTATCTTGGATACCATAGAGCTTCCATTAATGGCTATCTTAGATATCATACACCCGACCATTTATGGTATCTTGGATACCATGGTAAGATCATACACGAAAATTTGGCCCTCCGTGGATGGAACCATAAATGGTCTTAAGTATGGTATCTAAGATGGGGCAACCCGGGTATTCATTTGATTAAAAGTAAGGGGATTTTAATGAATTTTTAGGCTTCACTAGAAGGCGAGATGTTAATTCAAGAAACATTTGGTAATTATGTCTGCGCGTTAATTCAGTTACACTTGGAGTACTAATGGATATGAAGTAGGCTGACATATCGACAAAACAGTAGAGAAATCTACAGATTTTATCCTGAGGCGCCATTGAGCAGGTTAATTGGCAAAAGAAGGAGAAAACTATCTATAAAATTTGCTTAGTTTGCACCCTTAAGCAAGGGTCTTTTCCTTAATTTCATGTGAACAGAGCCCAGACTGTCACAAAAGTTGCCCCGAAAGCTGTTTGGTAACAGATCGATTTTTAAATCTCCCAAGTTTCTAATACTATCTCGGATATGTATGTTTTTCATGCTCTTATGGAGTCAAGTGTTCATATATTCTCTAACTTTTACCTGGTTGTCTGATTTGATTAATTTGTTGCCCGTTTGCAGAAAAAAACGAGCGTTTGCAAAACATTTCTTACGATGTAAACAAATTTGAAAACTGTGACTCCCATTATTACTTTAAGCAACTCCTTTCTTAAATATTGAAATAGAGAAATAGAGGGAACCTTTTGTTTATTATAGAGATGTTCATAATCTCACAATCGCAACCTATGATTTATATGTTCTAATGCTCCAATTTCTTGCCTTATCTCGCTGTATATTTTTTCATTCGACTAAAAAGATTGGTAGCTCAGCGCATATACAGAGCAAAGTGTTTATCATTCTGTTGAACAATATCTGCTGTACTTTATCTGTAAAATAGACATACTTTCCTAAACTCCAGTTGTCGATACCACACATGAAGTTGTCTATAAAACACGCTTCGCCTGAACCCTGTCCGTACTCTTCTTGGTAGATCTGGCAATCACTGTCATCTATGCACAGATATTTGTATTTCGCCTTTCTAAAAACCCATTGAAACGAATCTTGATGCACCCTGCCATGTCATACAAGAACTTGAAAACACTTGCAAAACTTGGAACCTCTTGCCAAGACCATGATAGCAAAATATTCTTGAAACACCTTGATACGATCTTGACAAGATCTTATCATTTCATGTCAAGAAGTTCTCTTGTCGTAACTTGCTAAGATCTTGATAAAATTTGACACATAGAAAAAGCGTTTTTAAGCATATATGATGAAAAATAAGACATTTATCGAATCAAACTAACGGTTGAAAATTGGGGCAAACTGTATCAACAATAGTTTTTTTTTTAATTAAAAGCGAGGCAAATATCTTAATCTCTCAAGCTGTTTTTAAATGTTTTTTAAGCAAAGGATGAAAATGGTTTCAAAACCTTTTTTTTTGGGAATGTTTTTTTCCACTCTAATGTTTTTGTTTGAGAAAAAGCGGCTCTAGCTCCAAACGAATATATAATGCAAACCGTTAAGAAAAGATTGCAAACCGTTACTAAAAGACTGCTCGTTGTACTAATGCTTATATGCGTATATCTAGGAGAAAACAAACCAAATCACAACTTTCTAGATACTTTTTTGATGCATAGAGTTGCGTAAAAAATGTCCCGGTAAAAAAATTAATATCTTGAGCCTTAAAATCTTAAAGTTATGGTATAAAATGGATCAAACACAACCTACGATATATAGTTAGGTTTTCAATATAATCTTTCAATTGGTTGCTATAATAAAGACATATGAAAGTAAGAATTGGCCAGAAAAAACAGCATTCAATCAATCAAGGCTGATTGATCTAGCTCTCAAAAGGTTTTCAAGAGCTTTCTGAAAAATGACTCCAGAAATGTATTCAAAATCTCGTCTCGCAAAAATATTGCAAATATTAGATAGCTTCCTAAGCAAGGCAATTAACTTCATCCTTTGAGCTGTTTTTTCTTTGTTTTCTATCCAAAGGACAGAAACTGTTTAAAGAACCTTGTTTTCAGGATTGCGATAGAGCTGAATTAGCCCCGAACTTATTTAATTTTAGAGGAGACTTCGCAACAATTAGAAATTTTTCTTGATTTTATGCTGAGGTTTAGCGTTAAAACTGTCCTTCGCGTATCAGTATTGAACATTTAACTCATTTTTAGGCTCTCAGGATCCCGTATTGAGCCTAATATAGGGGAGAAATTTTGGTATCATCTTGTTATCTAAGAAACTTCGTATAAAGTGGATCAGAAAAGCATTAAGCAACAAAATGCTCTTTTTTGCAACAATTTTTGACTTCAAGCTCCACTGTGAACCTAGAGCTACTAAAGTTAGCAGCAATATTAATATGTATTAATTTGATCCAAAACCTTACTCATAAACAAATTTGTAAAATAGTTCTGAACACATTGCCATGGATCAAAGAGTTGTTCAAAACGAACCAAACGTAGCATAGAGTATCCCCTGTGTGTGGAGTGTAAAACAAAAAAAACTTTTGGCTATAGATTGACTAGGAAAAAATTAGTATATCAAACCGAAATTTCCTATTATTTCCGAATAATTTTGAATAAATTATTAAAAAAATGGATGTCGTTTTTATCGAATCAAGAACTTTTCCAAATCAATCCACACTCGATATGGGGTATTCCCCGTGTAGGTAGAGTGTATGAAAAAAGGAATTTTTGCAATAGCTTGCGTACAAAAAAAGTTAAGTTTTCTTTATACGGAAAATTGCGATTAATTCAAATGATTAATTTTGAAATATAGTATTATTGAATGGGTCATAAAATTGTTCAAATCGAACCAAACGCGGCATAGAATATTCCCAGTGTATGTGGTGTTTAAAACAAAAAGTGTTTTTGCTATAGCTTGCCCAGGAAAAAATTTAGTTTCTCAAACGGAAATTTACTATTATTTCCGAATAATTATGAATAAGTATCTATGAAATAGGTCATTTTCATTGGGTTAAAAAGTTGTTCAAATTGAACCGAACTGAGTAAAGTGTATCCAGTGTGTAGGTAGAGTGTAGTACGAAAAAGAGTTTTCGGTATAGCTTGCCTCCGAAAAAAGTTACGTTTTCATACGGAAATTTGCTCTTAATTCAAATAATTAATTTTGAAATTTAGTAGTTTTGAATGGGTCATAGAGTTGTCCAAATCGAACCAAACTTGCTAGAGAGTATCACCTGTGTATATGAAGAGTATAACAGAAAGACATTTTGCTATAGCTTGCCTAGTAAAAAAAGTTAGGTTTTTATACGGAAACTTGAGAGTTTTGCAAATAACGAATTTTAAAAATAGGTCTTTTCGATCGGGTCAAGGAGTTGTCCAAATCAAACCAAACTCGAAATGGACTATCTACAGTGTAGGAAGAGTGGAGCACGAAAAAAATGTTTGCCATAGATTGCCTAAGAAAAACGTTAGGTTTCTCATACGGAAGTTTAGGAGTTTTGCGAATAACGATTTTTAAAAACAGGTCTCTTTGATCGGGTTAAGGAGTTGTCCAATTCAGACCACACTTGGTATGGAGTATCTCCTGTGTAGGTAGAAGGTAAAAAAATAAGATTTTACTATAGCTTGCCTAGGAAATAAGTAAGTTCATCATACGAATTTTGTACGGAACTTTTTCCGAATTTGGCGAACAACGAAATTTTTAAAAAGTATTTTGATCGGTCAAGGAGTTTTCCAAGTCAAACCAAACCCGGTATGGAGTATCCCCAGTGTAGTTAGAGTGTAGGACAAAAATAATTTTTGCTATAGCTTGCCTATGAAAAAAGTTAGGTTTTCTTATGACAGTCTTTGATTATTCCGAATATTTGAATTTGAAATAAAGTATATTTGATTGGGTGCTTTGTTTTGTTTAATTTTTTTTGTTATGGAGAGAGCGTTTTGAGCCAAGTTTTTCTACCTAGTGCTCTACTCAATTCTCCTATATATTTTTCATCCCAGTCCGGAATGAAAAAAGGAAGAGGGAAAACCCACACAGATCATGCTGGAAAATTGCAATGCCGATTTTTTAATGGACTAGAGAAAATTTTCCGACAGTTCCTGTACAATCTTAATAATTCTTGTTTTCAAATCCCTAAGACTTGACAAATCTTGCGAAGATCTTGAAGATTCTTTTTTGTTTATCTTATCGAGATCTTATTACTTGAATATCTTGCATGTCCGTACCTAACTTGAAGTTTACGTACCAAGAATCTTAGCAAGATCTTATCACTTTTTATCGAGTTTTAATAAGCTTCTTATCAAGATGTTTCAAATTTCATTTCACTGGGAAAGCATACAAGTTGTCTTTTACTTTTCAGATGAAACCATCGATTACTTGGATGGGGTACTTTTTTGCTTTGAAATTCTTTGAGAACATGCCTAGATAGTTGCTAATGATGTCGCTAAGACAGAAACTTTCTTATGTCAACAAATTTTTGCCGTTAAGTATGTCAAATCATTTTCCTTGCACACAGCATGAAAAGTCCTACATGTTTAAGTTAAAGTCGTGGACTTTTTGTTATTATTTGTTCAAGTCGCAAAACTTTCTGGTGGCCCGAACAAGACGTCAATTATCACTTTCTGCAAATCTAAATTAGTTTGAGACCTGAAAGAAATAAACAATTCAAAATTTTGGTATTTTTGGTAAACCTTGCCTTTTGGGATCACAGTAGTGGTCACAGTAAGTACTGTCACAGCATAGTATCTCGGTTGCAGAGACATACGAATTGTTATATGCAATCTGGCAGTCGTGATCAGACGAACAAACTTGATATACTTGAGCATTTCCCGGAATCGTATAATTCCTAAACTCCAGGCAGTTGAGCAACCTGTTTTCACATATGTATGAATAATCTTCTGCCTCCACAACCTCCATCGAGTAGGCGGCCAACGCAACAAGCGCAAAAAGGCCACGACACATGGTGACTGAAGGCGTGAGCTGAAACTTAGAAATGAACAGTCACTGTTACTAGACAGACTCATCAAAACAGATTTAATTTTGAAAAACCTGCCAATTATGAGACAGACCTTCCCATTTTAGTGGAAGCTGGCCAACTCAGGGGAGGCAAGTAAACTCCTACAAAACTCAGAAGTCAAACATCAGAGCAACATATATAAATATAGATGGCTTCAGTAGGCGTGAGAAAAGGTGAACAAAATTAATTTAAATGAAGCATTGAATATGTAAGGTCATTTAGGACAACAAGAACCTCTTTGCTAATATAACATGTTCGAATGGAATTCTCAAAAACACGACGATGGCGCATTGTTGGTTGGCCACCTAGTCAGAGTATGGCGCTATGCAAACGCGCGAAGCTGAGGTTCGTCCTGATGTATGTAATGACGTCAGAATATGACTCATATTTTCCCATTTTGATTTTTGCTGCCAACCTCAAGGTGACTGTTGACGCTGACGGGTCGGCTCCCCTTTTGCTTGTAGCGAAATTAAAAAAAAACAAAAAGTTTTCAAAGTTCTAATTTAAATTATGTTTTTTTTTAATAATTTATGCATCAAAAAGAAAACATTTAGAGGATTCTGCCGTGAACAGCTAAACGCTGACTCCGTTTGAGAGCTTACCAATTAACCCTCCGGTCTTTAAATTTGTTGGCAATTTTGTAAAGGTTTTACTTTTTGCTTACTTTTATGATGTCAAATGATTGTAATCCAAAAAGCGACAAAAGCGTTTCAAATTTTTCTTTCAGCAGACGAAATTAAATAACTATAAAATAATAATCAAACTCTGGAAATTGAGGTCCACGATCAGGTCTGTGTGGCCAGACAGGTGGCTCCATCATCCTGGGACACGACGACTATGAGCTTATCGGAGGTATTGTGAAAAAAAATCAGCTGCTGGTGACAGCAACTTTTCAATTTGTACAGTTCTTGTTACATTACGTGCGAACGTTTCGCTTGTTTCTTACAATTTAGTTAAAAGTTATCAAAATCTATTTTTCTCCGTGGGCGGATAAAAAACAAGCATTTTATTGACTCGATATTCTTAAAAAAACTTGAAAAAATTGTTGGAAATAGATGTTGAGATAACAAAGGCTTCAAAATGTATTGTGAAAAAGACTGCTTTTATCAATAATCTACTAACCATTTCTGTATATCGGTAGTTAATCAGGAGACTGAAATCTTAACTAGTATGAACGATTTGCCAATTTGAATGTAAATAGAAAGGTTCTTTGATTGTCGATGTTCTTAATGCTGAACAAATAAAAGAACACTATGAATGAGCTGCTCCGTTAAACACCTTCAAACAATACCTTAGTAATCAAACAAATAAGTCGAATAAGAATCTTATTTATAAGTCATATATAGTCATACATGGCTTTATGGATCCTAGCAAAACTAGTAACATAATAAATGGTTTGTCAGTTACCATAAAACGACATAACGAACCTCAGCAGGAACAAAAATCTTTCCTACATTTTTTTTCGTGCATAGAAAATCAAAATAATGCTTTCATTTCTTATTTGTCATATGAGGTAAATTCACGTAGAAGGATTTCATTTTAGTCTATGTTTTGTAGTGAGGCCGTTCAAAAAACTTTTTTGTCTCTTTTTTTATATTTCTACTCTGTATAATTGTGTATCGGTACCCAAGTCGAGGAGACCGCTCAAATTCCGCTCAAAAAATGCAAGAGATGAGCGGAATGAGCGGAATTTGACCGGAATGAGCGGAATCGATAAAAAA